>NC_045555.1:3927330-4227330 GCF_009769535.1 Thamnophis elegans | reverse complement strand
CTCTACTCTACTCTATTCTTCAGCCGCATTTCCTGGTTCCCATTTACGCCCACCTTTGAGCCCAAAATTTCTGTTTGCTAAATGAAACAATTGTTAAGTGAATTTTGCCCCATTTTACGACCTTTCTCACCATTCTTTGACGAACTGCTAAAGTTGTTAAGTTAGCGACGAAGTTATTAACTGAATCTTGCTTTCCCTCATTGACTTTTGCTTGTCAGAAGGTTGGATCCCGTGACCCCGGGACACTATGACCGTCATAAATATGAGTTTGGCTGCCAAGCATCGGATTTATGATCACGGTGACCATGGGGATGCTGCGATGGGCGTTAAGTGTGAAAAACGGCCATAAATCACTTTTTTCAGTACCGTTGTCACTTTGAACACTCATCGAACTGTTGTAAGTCGAGGACTTCCTATAAAATAAATCCAACTCACCTTTTTTATTATTAGGCAAGCTCCATAACCTGCCAGGCCTTGAAACAAAGAATGAAATTCTCACCCTCAATTCTTCTACATCTTTTGTGCCTCTTCTCCTGGGATGCTCATCTGCCAAAATAACAATTTTGAAAAATAAATAAACCAATCAAAAGCTTACTTACTTTGGAAAGGGGTTGATTATCCTTAAAAACCACCCAGAGATGCCCTTTGGAGCCTATTCAAAGGTTAAACGCTCCTCTTTATCCCTTGCGTGATAGTTAAAGTTTCTTCACTATTTGGTACCTTCCAGCGTAAATCCACTTTCCCCACCAGCCTCTCACAAAATGCATTTCACTCTTTTCCTAGGAGTTGGAGAGTTGCTCGATTTTCCCCCGGATAGCCGAGACGACGGGCAGAATCAGCGAGCATTTTAGCCTTCTTAAACAGGGGGGAAATCCAGCTTTCCCGAACCTCAGACAATCTAAAAACGCACACTGAAATAGCCGAAGAAGCAATATTAGATTAAATAAAATGAAGGCGCATGTTTATACAGAGGGGTGGAATTAAAAAATTTCAGCAATCGCTTCTCTGCCCGGTTGCTGGGTGGGCATGGCCATGGGGGCATGGCCTAGCTGGCTTCCTACACCACGACCGGGGGGCGGGGAGATCCGGAGCCTGGGGAAGGTGAAAAGCCCCCCCCCCCTCAGGCTCCAGAGGCCCTCTGGAGGAGGCTGGAAACAGGCCCGGTTTTGGACTACTTATAGTAGGCCCATTTTTTGCCCTCCCAAAGCCTCCGTGCAGGTCCTGCACTTACCTCGCATCCAAAATGGGCCGTGGGGAGACCCCTGGGAGGGGTGGAGTGGGATGGGCAGGGCCAGCCAGTCCTTGCAACTACTTGTTCGGCGAACCAGATGTAAAATTAACATCTGGTTCGCCCGAAATGGTCTCAAACGGCTGAATCCCATCCCTGTTTATACATTTAAATACCCGCAGAGTTGGTAGCCAACGGACTACATCAGTTCCACAACAATCTCTTTTGGATACTGTATCCTCTTGACATTCACGGTCCAGGGAGGAAAGAACACCGCCAGAAAAATATAATTTTATTCATTCCACAATGCCCCTGGAAGAGGGCGTTGACGCTTCTGCTCAGCTGTCAGAATTCGATCTCTGCCAGTATATAGATAAGTTTTAAAAATCAATTTCTGTCCATGAATGTCGGTCACGCTGGGTTGTTTTTTTTTTTAAAAAAGCTTCTCTCCGTCAAAGCAACTATTTGTCCAAAACCCCGTCCAAGCCATGTGCGAGTCACGACTTCGAATGGTGAACGGCGACACTCTTCCATCAAAAGAGAGGCAGATCTTAGAAAAGCGAGTCAAACTGACATCGAAAGTGGCTGTTTCTTTTGACACCCGAAGCAACATTTCCAGCTTAAAAAGAATCGAATCAGTACTGTGGATTCTGGCAAAATTGAAAGAAATAGTTGGGAGATTACATTGATAACCAAACAACACAAAAACCTCAACTCTTCTGCTTTACAAATTCAGGATCTGGAGACGGTTTTTCCTGGTGCCACCCAAACCTATTTGCGTTAGGCTATCGAATCTGAAAAGGGACGCGGTGGCTCAGTAGCTAAGATGCTGAGCTTGTTGATCAGAAAGGTCATCAGTTCAGTGGTTTGAATCCCTAGCGCCACGTAACGGAGTGAGCTCCTGTGACTTGCCCCAGCTTCTGCCAACCTAGCAGTTCGAAAGCATGTAAAAAATACAAGTAGAAAAGTAGGAACCACCTTTGGTGGGAAGATAACAGCGTTCCATGCACCTTCGCCGTTGAGTCATGCCGGCCACATGACCACGGAGACGTCTTCGGACAGCGCTGACTCTTCGGCTCAGAAACAGAGATGAGCACCGCCCCCTAGAGTCGGGAACGAGTAGAACATATGTGCGAGGGGAACCTTCACCTTTACCTATCGAATCCGAAGGCTTCCCTCCTGGCAAACCTCTGCTTCACCTGTTCAGCTACCTGAGCCCCTGCTCTGTAGCTGTTGGCCAACTGACCCGGAGTGTCGAAGCATGACATCACAGCCTCTCCATTGTGACCTGGGCGTAAGTCAGCTTCCAGCAGTATGGCTTCAGAGCAGGAAGTACTTTCGACACGACTCGCTGGGAACCAAGGGTCTACAAGAAGAAACTCCTTAGCTTCCCGCCCCGTTTGACTCTCCCGAAGACCTCTGTGCTTCTCAGGTGCCCCTCTCTTAACTAGGCGGGAAAGAGGTTGCGGGCCCACGGGGCTAAGTGTGCAAAACTCGGATGAAGGGAGTTAGAGAAAGCCAGGGATGGGCGACTTGGGGGGAACTGTTAACATTTGGAGGGATGTCCGTCCCAAGGTTACCTGGGGAGTGACAGTCAACAAGGTGCCCGTCGTGCCAAGGGACAACCAGGAGAGGGATCCAGGGTGGCTATAGAGCCCTTATCTCCGGACGGTTGTAAAGCCCATCGAGAGGGAAGACTGTGGACGATACCGAACCGCACTCCCAAAAACTACTTGGTATGACAAATTCCGGAGAGGCTGTACATTTTAACTAATTTTGTTCCGTCCAATCAAGTCACTTGGATGAGCAACCCAACGTGTCTGATTCACCAAGTTTGGTCCAGTTGCCAGAATCCAACTTTTTAGATGCCTTTGGCCTTCATCGACATCTCACCTTTTTCTCATTTGTGGCTGCCCGTTGCCCGCACCGGCATACCTGAGATCTAACTATCCCCCACCCCTTATCTCAGCGTCTGTCCTTCGCGCCTTTCCCAGAGGATCAGGGATTTTAGAATCCCGTTCTAGATTCCCTCCATCGTAGATGCCGCTGTCGAGCTGGTTCCTCTTGGCTGCAACCAGGAGGGAAACCCAGATTGAAATCTGGGTGCGAGCCATGTCCCGCACCCCACCCCTGTCACTGATCGAGGCTGATCTGGCTTTTAGGATGGATGAGCGAAAGACCGCTGGATGGCAATGAAAGAGCAGCTGCCTTACGCTTAGGCTTCCGTTGGTTCCCATACTACAACGAAGCAGGTGAGGTCTACCGGCCGACGAAGTTGCCCAAAAGACGCCCAGGACAGAGTCATCCAAGGGTTCAAAGCAGCACAACCCATCAGCAAGGAGGTGAGGGTGATTTTTTTTTTTTTGAGCAAATAGGGCACGTAGACTAAAGGAGTGGCAACGATTGCAAATTAACCTACCGTATTTTTTGGACTATAAGACGCACCAGAGTATAAGGCGCATCATGATTTTGAAGAGGCAATTTTTATAAAAAAAGGTTTTGCTCTCTGCAGGCCTCCCAAACCCTCTGCACGCCTCTTTTTTTGCAAAAAAAGAGGGGGGGGCATACAGACCTTTGGGAGGCTTGTAGAGTACTCCTGGGGCTGGGGGAGGAGGGGCAAAAACGAGGAAAAAATGACCCGTTTTTTGCAAAAATGGCCTGTTCTTTGCGAAACAAAATAGCATGCAGGGGCTTTGGGATGCTTGTAGAATGCTCCTGGGGGCTGGGGGGGGAATGCCCGTTTTTTCCTCTTTTTTGCCCTCCCCAGCCCCCAGGAGCACTTTGCAAGCCTCCAAACCCTCTGCACTTCCCTTTTGTGAAAAGGACGGAGTTTCAGGATTTCATCCTCTTTTTTTTAGACGAAAATGTGCGTCTTATACTCCGAAAAATACGGTAGTTAATGTGAGCTGATCACACCAGCGTGTTTGGGGAGTAGATCCAGAAAAGGGAACTGGATAAGCTGGAGTGAATCCACGGATCGAAAGGCAGCACAGCTAGCTTAACGACACTTCATTTACACCAGGGGTAACGAGCTCCCTGTTGAGATCCGGACCCTTACTACCCTCCCGGCCTTTCGCAAAGCCACCAAGTCCTGGCTGTTCCAGCAGGCTGGGGGGGCTGAGAAGCATTTACCTCCACAGAAATTGTGAATGTTGGTTTTGTTTTTAATATGTTGTCTTTGTCTCGTTTTCCCCCTTTCCCTTGTCTTTTGTGAGCCGCCCGGAGTCCTCCGGCAGTGGGCGGCATACAAGACAAATAAATAAATAAATAAATAAATAAATAAATAAATAAATAAATAAATAAATAAATAAATATTTGGTGCCCATTGGGAAAGATTGGGAACAGCCTATCTACAAGAGAAAAAGACCTCCAGCTCCAGGGTGATGGATTGAGGCATGATACCCCCCCGCCGACTTGTATTTTCAATGTCCCAGGTCACTTAGCGACCCCAGTGATCCCTTTAGCGACCTTCTGACAAGCAAAGTCAAACGGGGAGGCAGATTCACTGAACAACCAGGTTCCTGACTTAACAACTGCAGTGATTCACTTCAGCTACTGGCCAAAAAAGGGTCATAACCCACTTAACCACTGTCTCACTTAGCAAACACACATTTTGGGGCACAATGGTCATCATAAATGGAGGGCTACCTGTGAGCAAGGTTCCTTCCTTCTCTTCGTTATTTCCAGCTTTTCCCCAACCGGTAAGCTTTTTGGGAGACGCACTGTGTGAAAGCTAGAGAAATCTAGCTGCTCAGGGAAAAAACAACATATTAGCTTGAAGGTCTAGATTTCAAAGGGCAGGGAAGGTTTCATCTTCTGGTCCAGTATCTGTGCCCTCAAAACACAAAGGTATTGCTATGTAGATGTTATAACCAGAAGCTCCTCTCAAAATCACGGCAGCAACCGGCCACAGGGAGCCGCAGCAGAGGGATAAAAGAGCCACATGCGGCTCCAGAGCCACACAGGTTGCTGACCCCTGGACTAGACTAGAGGATCTCTCGGTAGACGATCTCGTCGATAGACATCAGGAGGTCTCCCTTGTGGATGCAGGCGAGGATGGACTGCAGAGATTGCACCTTGAAGCGCCTGTCCGCTATAGGCCTGTTGAGCCTCTTTAAATCCAGAATGGCTCTCCACCCTCCTGAGCCCTTGGGAACCAGGAACAGGATGGAGTAGAACCCAGATCCCTCGTGGCTCTGTGGCTCTGATGTCCCTCAAGTGATGAGTCTCTGCCTCCACAAGCCCTTTCTTGGGGAATATTTTCGGAGCGGGACACCGGATAAAGTGAATCCCAGTTCTAGGATTCTCTTGACGGGTTGTCTTCCCGTTCAACTGGCGCACAGGAAACCAAGGAAGCCCCCTAACCTCTTCTCTCTTTGACAGACCACAAGGCCGTAGAAAACAGGAAGCAGAAGTACAGAGCGCTTTTTCCAAACCAGACCCTGAAGCCGTGGAAAACATACAAGCAAAGCGGTAGGAATTCAGCGCATCCATCCCACCCTCCTTTCCCATCCCATTCCAATGGAGGAGGAGGCTCCCTGCATTTCTGCAGTCTGACACCAATGTGGCTTTAGGGAGGGAAAGAGCTGCTTGAATTTCTCCCCCCACCCCAATATTTTTATTTTTCCCTTTCAAATTCATTCACAAATGCACATTCTTATCATTGCTATTTAAACCTTTGTCTAGTCATCATTCCTCTCTATAATTATTTTCACAAATATATAGAATACATTTTGGGTCACTTTCTTGCCACCCTGTGCCTCCATCTTATTTTGCAACAATACTTGCTCCTTCTGTCTTTTCAACTTCTCTTCTCTGCCTTCTTCTTTCCTCCTCTCCTTCCTCCCTTCTTCTTCCTCTTTCTTTCCCCCACTCCTCTCTTCTCCTCCTTCTTGACCTCTCTCTTACTCTTATTCCCCTCCCGTACTTCCTCTGCTTTTACTCTTTCTTCCTTTCCCTCCTCATCCTTCCTCCTTTCTTCTTCCCCTCTCTTTCCCCACTCCTCCTCTCTTCTCCTCCTCCTTCCCCTCTCTTTCTCTTACCTCCCCTCCCTTATTTCCTCTGCTTTACCCTTTCTTCCTTTCCCTCCTCATCCTTCCTCCTTTCTTCTTCCCCTCTCTTTCCTCCCTCCTCTCTTCTCCTCCTTCCCCTCTCTCCTACTCTTACTTCCCCTCCCTTACTTCCTCTGCTTTCTCCTTTCTTTTTTCCCTCCTCATCCTTTCTTCTTCCTGTCTCTTTTCCACTCCTCCTCTCCTCCTCCGAGGTCGGTAAAACGGGGACCTAGATTGTTGGGGGCAATGGGACTGACTCTGAAAAACCGCTTAGAGAGGGCCGTAAAGAACTGTGAAGTGATATATAAGTCTAAGGGCAATTGCTATTTCTCCCAAAAAAGCAGCTTTTCCCAACCATCCCCTCTTAAACCTGCCCACCTCCCTTCCAAAGGCCTAGCTGGGCCCAAGAGAATTACACCCCCCTCCTCCTTATTTCAGGAGTTCCCAGAGGTCGCCGAAGGGAGGATCACCTATGCATTCAGATCAAAGAAGCCCAGAAACCATCCTGAATGCAGCGCTCCGAATGAGTCACCTGGAAGAGAGAAGAAATGAAGAAGGCCCACGATCGGGGCCGTTCTTTACATCGGCGGAGCAAATGGGGGTCGATATGTAAGGAGAAACCTTTGGTACCCCCAGCCCTTGAGTAAGGGATGCTACATCAGGGAGGGAGTTGTCCTAAGTCAGCAGTCACCAACTGGTGGTCTGCGAGAAATTGTGGTGGTCCGCAGAAAAGTTATTGGCATTTTTTATACTGGCACTAATCAGGGGTACTCAAACTACGGCCCCTGGGATGGATACGTGCAATGAACGCTTGTGTTGCTGCAGAGAGTCTCCCCCTTCGGGGTCTTCTGTGGGGGTCGGGACGGGGGCAGAAATTCCAGCTTTGGGGTCTGCTTCAGCCTCCTGGTGGGGGATTTGGGCGAAGGCTGGAGGGAAGCACCACTGGTGGCAAAGAGCCAGAGGGCCTCGTTCCAGTGGGCTGCATCATGGCCTGGAACTGGCTGACCATCTCAGCCCACTGAGCCTCCTGGCCGTGCCACTCTAGCAGGTCTCCCCTCTGCTTGGAAAGGCCTATGCTGGTAGTCCTCAGTGAGGCGCTTCTGCTGAGCCTCTTCTCGGCCAGATCCAATTTGAACTGAGCTGTTTTGCCAACTCTTTCTCCTGGTGGCTGCTTAGCTCCAGAACTGCTTCCTGTGGGGGCCCTAAGGACCCTGGGTGGGGAGGGAGGAGGTGACGAGTAGAGGCTGGCGAGACGCTCCTCAACACGAGTGACATCAAGATGGCCATGCCCACTCAGACACATGACCACCTAGCCACGCCCACCCAGCCAGTCATGAGGACAGATTCCTATTAGTGGTATGTGAGATTTAAAATTAGAATTTAGTGGTCCCTGAGATCCGAAAGGTTGGGATTCCTGCTCTAGATGGCCATTGCGAGAGCCCTCTCAGCTGGAGGACTCTGAGCTTAGGAAGCAAAAGGTTTTGGGAGCGACTGGCTATTACAGTTAGTCCTCACTTTACAGCCATTGGTTTGCTGTCCGAAGTTATTACGGCACTAAAAAAGTGACCGATCCCCTGTTTTCACACTTTTCGCCCGAGGATGTCGCTGAAGCACCATCTGAATTTTAGATTATGTGATCTAAATTTGGGCGTATATTTATGACAGTTGCACCGACCTCCCTCCCAGCTGGCTCCCGACATGCAAAGACGGTGGGAGAAGCCAGATTCGCTTAACGCCGGCTGGATTCACTTAACAACTGCAGCGATTCGCTTAACGATGGTGGGCAAAAAAGGGTTGCAAAATGGGAACAAATGCCTTGCTTAGCCGTGGAAATTGGGGAGGGGGTGTTGTCCGTTGTGGTCGTAAGTTTGAAGACTGCCGATATTTCCAGAGGGTTCTTTTCGCCTTGCACCAAGGCCTCTGGCTTCTCTCCCACAGCCTGAATAATTACTGCAAAAGTAAAGGGTGGCAACGGATTTCTGACAACCGGAGGGAAGACACGTCTTGAAATGGTGCGAAACCAAGTTTCGGGACTCCTATTGCAACTTTCGAGAAGGTACGGGATAGGTTTCCGCTCAAGAAAAGCTGGAAGAAACAATGGCAGGTTCAGAATTTTTGGAGGTCAAAGAGCAGAGTACCTAGGTAGCAGTGACGTGCGGTGAGCTTTATGGCTGGTGAGGCAGCAATTTTTTTAGACGTGGACTTCAACTCCCAGAATTCCACAGCCAGGCATGCTCAGTTCCGATTTAAAGCGACAGCATTTTTCCCCCTTGCAAAATAAGTTTTCCCATTCTTTTTTCTCCTCCCCCTCCTTCCTCCCCTCCTCCTCCCTCCCCCTCTCTCAAACAGACACACGCACACAGAGAAGTTGGATCCCTCTCTCACTCACTCTCTCAAACAAACACAAACACAGAAGTTGGATTAGATATATTTTCCAAAGGCTTGAAAGCAGCTCCTCTGCCATACCCCTCCCCTTCCTCTGCTGCCTTCCGATCGGAGCCTTTGATTGCAGGTGAATCACGTTGCCTTTTCAAACTTGTAATCAGTGAAGCTGGGCTTATATACTTTTATCCAGCTGTGTGTGTGTGTGTATGTGTGTGTATGTGTGTTTGAAAAGGCAACGTGGTTCTGCATGCAATCAAACTTTTTGAATTCCTCCCCCCTCCCCACACACACCTTTTCCAGCTGTTTCAGAGAGGATTTCAACTCTGCTTTTGCCTGCCCTCATGAAAAGAAAAAAAAATGTAAAAAGAGAAAGGCCAGAGCTCTGAGTCAGACTGAGCTAGTTGCTCCCAGATAACTCTAAAAAGCCTCTAAAAATGCCCTCTACAGGAGGCAAGAGACACGTGCCTCCTTTGCATAAGGAATTTTTCACCTTTTAACCCTTGCTTAACTCTGCTCAAGTGATCATAAAGCTAGAGTAAAGGAGGCCCTTAGTTCTCTCGCCTCCCCTTGCAGTTAAGCACTAAGCAGATTCATCCACTGTGACTCTGTCAGCAACTACCTTAGCCTTTTTCCTTTTAATCTTTTCTTTTCCTCATGACACTGGTGAGGCCCCCCCCCCTGCCTCCCTGACTGCACGTCCCTGCTAGGGAGAAAGAAAAAAAATTGTAGCTCAGAGTTGAACAGTTGGTCTTTGATGGTCTCTGAATGTGGTTGTTTTGTTGCAGACCTTTCATTACCAAACTAGGTAAGGTCATCAGTGCTAGAAGGGAGTGGGGTTGGTGGAGCGGAGGAGGAGGACGACAACTGTGGGGTCCTTGGTGCTCTGAGCTTGGTTGCTTTCTTGTAGACATTTCATGACCCAACCATGTAACATCATCAGTAGTAGAAGGCAGTAGGATTCTCAGGGAGGATTGTGGGGTCCTTGATAGTTTTCTTGCAGACATTTCATTACCAAACTAGGTAACCTCATCAGGGCTAGAAGGGGTGGGGAGGTGGAGGATTGTGGGGTCCTTGGTGTCTTTGAGCTCCGCTGTTTGCTTTCAAGATGTTTCATTACCCAACTAGGTAACGTCATCAGTGCTAGAAGGAAGTGGGGTTTGTGGAAAGAGGAGGAGGAAGACGGTGGGGCAATTTGTGCTCTCTGAGCTTGGTTGCTTTCTTGTAGACATGTCATGACCCAACCATGTAACATCATCAGTACTAGAAGGGAGTAGGATTCTCAGGGAGGAGAATTGTGGGGCCCTAGGCTGTCTTCTTGCAGACATTTCATTACCAAACGAGATAACGTCATCAGTGCTAGAAGGGAGTGGGGTTTGAGGAGTGGAGGAGGAGGAGGTGGAGGAGGCCTGTGCAGTCCTTGGTGCTTTCTGAGCTCGGTGGTTTTCTCACAGGCATTTCATGACCCAACCAGGTAACCTCTTCAGTTCAGAGCACATCCGTCCCTCCTTACCTGGAACGGTCATTAAGTGATCGGTCGTTAAAGCCAGGACTGCCTGTAATGCCTTCTTCGTCTCCTATGCTGCCTGAGCCCTTGATTTTGTTTGTTTTTTTCTCTCCATTCAGGAGAGCAGCTTCTCTACCAGATCCCAAACAACAAGATCCTGACAACCAAGATCGGCCTGTTGATGAACCTCCGAGAATATGACCGGGTGATGAGGAAGATCGGCCAGGCAGCCAAGTAAGGCCCTCTTAACCTTTCGGGTATCTCTTGAAATGGTTTACAGCTGGTTTTCTCCAGTGAAACCCCCTGACCACCATCATTCATCCCAGAGATCTCGGAGGTCAAAGGGGGTGGGTTAGGTTTTCCAAAATGACAGAAAAACCACCAAGGCCCTTATGTGCTGACGGGGAGGCGATAGCATCGTGTTCAGCTGAAAAAAAAATCCTTTGTATCAGGCACAAACAACCAAATCCACATGTGTAGAGTTCAAACTCTACACTTTAGTGCTCTGCGTCTGTGAAGTTTCCAAAAGATGACCGAAATAATTTACGAGCCTCGAGACAAAGTTCAAAAGAAATCCATTCATTTATGAGGAGCAACATTTCGGCATGTTCTTCTGCGGAGCCGAAACTGATTTCCGCTTAATGGCGTCTGAACTTTAGCCCCTTTACCCCCTCCCTTCTGTCTGTGTCATAAATCACATCCACCAGCAAGGTGCTGCGGCAGGCTATGAACATGTGCATTTCACACGCCAGCTATAGGAATATGAGACCTGACTCTGGCCAAAGGTATGCATGGAATACTCCTCCCTTTTCTCCCTTTTTCTATGTCAACTTGATAGTAGTCATGGAAACGCTTTACAAGTTGACAGCGTCTATATTACAGGAATCTATATTACAGGAATCTTCTCACCCTGGCCGATTCACCTGGGAAAGATTAGATAAGGTTCAAAGGCCAGACCTTGCCCTCTAATGTCTATGTAAGGAGCCCAGGCTAATTCCCTATTTGATCCCTCCTCCCACCAGGGACAGTTGCTCATCAATATTTCATACAGGTAGTCTTTGACTTACAACCACAATTGAGCCCAAAACAGGAGCTTGGCAGCCGACTCATGTTTATGACGGTTGGCAGAGTCCTGTGACGCCACGCCCCCCCCCCCTTTGCGACTTTCCAAACAACAAGTCCAGGGGGAAGCCAAATTCCCTTAACAACCAGGTGACTAACTTAACAACTGCAGTGATTCGCTTTAACAAGCATGGCACAGCTCACTTAGCAACAGAAATTTTAGGCTCAATTGTGCTCGCAAATCGAGGGCTACCTGTACAAGGTTGTTAGCAACCTAGAACTAAGGAGAAACTTCCTGACAGTGGGAACAATTAATCCGTGGAACAGCTTGCCTCCAGAAGTCGTGGATGCTCCAACACTGGAAGTTTTTAAGAAGAAATTGAACAACCATTTATCTGAAGCGGTGTAGGGTTTCCTGCCTAATCAGGGGATTGGACTAGAAGACCTCCAAGGCCCCTTCCAACTCTGTTATTCTATCTACTCCATTGCTATAAATTCTTTAAAACGTCTCTTTGTGTGAGCTTATTATTATTCAATTCTCTCTCCCCCACCCCCCTGCTTTCTCTCCCTTTCTCGCAGATTGTTAAAAATGGAGGATTTTTTCCCGGAGACTTTTCGTCTGGACACCAAAGACGAGAGAGAAATCTTCTTTGAAATATATAAAGGTGAACACCAAAGCAATGATTCGTCTCCCTTTCCAAGTTCATGAATATGACACAATAAAGATCATAATAGATTTCAAACAGTGGGTTTTAATAAGAAAAGCCCGGAGCGGATCGGGATTTTAGTATTTAAATGCGGCACGGCGGGAGGGGCCAAGTCAAGCAAGTGACATCATCTCCGTGTGTGATGTCATTTGCTGGGTGATGTCACGATTCGATGTCACTGGCGTTCGTCACGGGTGGAAAGGTTTCAGCTGGCCTTCTTTGCTCCTACTGGTTCGCATCGGTTTGGTGGAACCGGTAGTGGAAATGGTGACTGGGTCTTCAAGCGGGAGGGATGGCATGCTCACCACGCCCGTGAACCAGTTCCCGATCGCTGCGACATCTTTTTAAAATGTTTAAATGCACCGAAACAGGTGGAAAGAATATACAGGCAGTCTTCAACTTATAGCGCTTCGCTTCGTGACCATCCAAAGTTACAACGGCATTGGGAAAAGAGACTTTTCTCACTTAACAACCGTTGCCCTATCCTCATAATCACGTGATTGAAATTCGCCCGCTTGCCCACTGGTTTCGTATTTATGACGGTCGTGTGCCCCAGAGTCACTAAGTGGTCCACTTTGGTGACCTTCTCACAAGCCCATGAACGGAGAAACCAGATTCCCTTAACACACGTGTTGTTATTATTAACGAGTGCGGTGAGCCACTTAACAACCGTGGCCAGAAAGGTCGTAAAATGGGGCAAATCTCACTGAATCCCTTTGTCTCGCTCGGCAGCAGAAATTTGGCACTCTGTTAGTGGTCGTAAGCCGAGGATTGTCTTGTCTTTTGGATCGGTTTCTGCTCCAGAATGTGAAAAATTGAGTCGTTCGATAGATCTTTTGGGCTTGTAATTGACACAAAAAATAACACCGTGCTTCGAAATTATAGAAATCAGAAAAAAAATCAACCTCCTTTGATCCTTGCCAGGACTTCAGTGGTGTGGTTGTGTCTGTCATCTTGACTTTTTTGGCCACCCTGGGAGGCCTCTATACAAAGCTGGCTCTTCCCCTGCCAAATTTAATGTCCAAAAAGCAACCTCACTGCTCTCTTCACTGGAAGTTTTTAACAATACAATACAATACAGTACAATAGCAGAGTTGGAAGGGACCTTGGAGGTCTAGGCAGGAAACCCTATACCGTTTCAGACAAATGACTATCCAACATCTTCTTAAAGACTTCCAGTGTTGGGGCAGTCACAACCTCTGGAGGCAAATTCTGTTCCATTGATTAATTGTTCTCACTGTCAGGAAAATTTCTCCTTAGTTCTAAGTTGCTTCTCTCCTTGATTAGTTTCCACCCATTGCTTCTTGTCCTGCCTTAAGGTGCCCTGGAGAACAGCTTGACTCCCTCTTCTTTGAGGCAACCCCTGAGATATTGGAAGACTGCTATCATGTCTCCCCTAGTCCTTCTATTCATCAAACTAGACATACCCAGTTCCTGCAACCGTTCTTCATATGTTTTAGCCTCCAGTCCCCTAATCCTCTTTGTTGCTCTTCTCTGCACTCTTTCCAGAGTCTCCACATCTTTTCTACATCGTGGCAACCAAAACTGAATGCCGTATTCCAAGTGTGGCCTTCCCAAGGCATTATAAAGTGGTATTAACACTTCACGTGATCTTGATTCTATCCCTCTGTTGATGCAGCCTAGAACTGTGTTGGCTTTTTTGGCAGCTGCTGCACACTTTTTAGAAGATGTTGGATAACCATTTGTCTGAAACGGTATAGGGTTTCCTGCCTGGGCAAAGGGGTGGACTAGAAGACTTCCAAGGTCCCTTCCAACTCTTCTATTCTATCCTATTCTTACTCGGTGGGGCAGCTGCCTCTTTTCCCCCCAACGTGAGTCTTCAGGCTTCTCGGGCCATAAAACCAGGGACTAGCAACTTAGGCAGCTTTCTCCTTCTCCGCAGAGCCTCATATCTGGATCTGCAAGCCCACCAGCTCCAACCAAGGCCGGGGCATCTTCCTCCTGAAAAGCCAATCTGAGGTCCGTAACTTGCAAACCAAACTCCAAAGCGTGGAGGACGAGGCAACCTATAAGAAGTTTCCTTACAAACTGCCTCAGGCACGAATCGTCCAAAGGTAGAGAATCTGCCACGCAGCCGCCCAGCTACCCAGCTCCTGGCTGGTGAGAAACATCGGAGCCCTTCTTGGACTTGAGCTAAAGCCCAGCACAGGAGGAAGGAGGAGCGGGGGGGGGGAATTCAGGCAGAGACACGACAGGGCCCACTCCCTGGGCATCCTAAGCCTATCGGTGGGGAAAGATGTCACTGAATGGGGCCTGTGGGATGAGCTTTTATTTCGTTTACTTTCTTGTCACGGCAATCTCTTACAAACGAAATCAAATGCTATTTTTGGTCTACGTCGTACATAAGAAAGCTACAAAAATAAAGCAAGAACACCCATCCAATATACAATTGGATTGAAAACCCCCGGCATTGCATTAACATTGGACTGACTATACCGTAGAATTCAATATGGTTCCTGCCCTAGGACAGAAGCTGTTTTTCAGCCTATTCGTCCTTGTTTTTTATTATCCTGTACCGGCTGCCAGATGATAATAATTAAAAAAAAAGGTGCCCAGGATGCGATGGGTCTTTAAGGATGTTTTGAACTTACTTAAGGCAGCGGGAACTACGAAGCTCTGCCAAAGAGGGGAAAGGGCAACCCAGGATCCTCTGGGCAATGATGTTTAACCCTCTGGAGCGCTGCCCTCTCTGCCACTGTGCAATTGGTAAACCAGACACAGGCGCAGTAAGTTAAAATACTCTCTGGTGCAGTGGTAGAAGGTCGTCAGCAGGTGTTTTGACATAACACTTAATCATGAAATAGATCTATACTAGTCTCCCTTTATTTATTTATCAGCACAAATGCAATATATACATATATACATACATTCATACACACACGCACGCACACACACACGTACATACATACATACATACATACATACATACATACATATTAGAGTTACAACCCCCGGTATGCCCAAATGGGAGGAAGATCACTTCTTCCACTCTCTGTCCTTCGGCTCGTCACAAGAGACCATCCAGACAGAAACCCAATATTTTTACTGTTGCCTTTTTGTTACATTTGTTGTATTTGTGCTGATAAATAAATAAAGGGAGACTAGTATAGATCTATTTCAAGCTATTTAGCTCTCATCAGCTAGCTAGGTTCGATTCCCAGTAAGCTGATGAGAGCTAAATAGCTTGAAATAGATCTATTTCATCTATAGATCTATATATAAAGATAATTTCCATCTGGGAAGTTGAGGAGGGCTTCAAAGAGGCCGACAGGCCGCATTGTGTGAATTGAATGTGGCAGGAGCAGCTGCCTCAAACCCTTTCAGATTCAGGAACTATTTTGGATTGCAGAGAAAGACTCTTTTTAAATAGCTATTTATAGCCTTCGGAAAGGATATTCAGGGTTGCATTTGGGAGGACCCCCCAAAAAAAGACCACAAATCCTTGGTTGTATTTTTCCGGTGTGGAAAAATACAAATTACACCCCATGGAAAAGCCTCCCAGGGACCATGAACCCAACCAGTAGGGCATGCGGCACCAAGAACAGCCCCATGGGGGTTGCAGTTCTGCACAGTCCAGAGAGTTAAGTGCCCAGGTGACTTAGACGCACTTCTTTTGTTGTTTTCAGCCAGCTCACCTGTCCTTCCTTCGCCTCAGGTACATCGACCGTCCGCTGCTGCTGGAGGGGAAAAAATTTGACGTCCGCTCTTACCTGCTGATCGCCTGCACGGTGCCCTACATGGTCTTTTTCGGCCACGGTTACGTCCGCCTCACCTGCCTCAACTACGACCCCAAATCCAATGATCTCACTTCTCACCTGACCAACCAGGTGGGAATCTCACCATTTTAGAGCAGAACAGAACGTAGAATAGGAATCGAGTAGGAATAGGAATAGGAACGAACGGAACAGAATAGAATATAGGGTATAGAATATAGTATAGAATAGAAAATGGGATAGACAGAATAGAATAGAATGAACAGAATAGAATAAAAAAGAATAAGGAATAGAATAGAATAGAATGAACAGAATAGAATAAGGAATAGAATAGAATATATAAAATGAACAGAATAGAATGAATAGAATAAGGAATAGAATGGAATAGAATATATAAAATAAGAATAGAATAAAATAAAATAAGGAATAGAATAGAATGAACAGAATAGAATAAATAAAATAAGGAATAGAATAGAATAGAATGAACAGAATAGAATAAAATAGAATAAGGAATAAATGGAATAGAATAGAATATATAAAATATACAGAATAGAATAAAATAGAATAAGGAATGGAATAGAATATATAAAATGAACAGAATATAACACAATAAGGAATAGAATAGAATATATAAAATGAACAGAATAGAATAAAATAGGATAAGGAATAGAATAGAATAAAATAAAGAATAGAATAGAATGAAATAGAATAAGGAATAGAATATAGAATAGAACAGAACAGATCAAGAATAAAATAGGACAGGACAGAATAGAACAGAATGCAATAGGATAGGTTTGGTGGGGGGGGAATCAAAGGTTGTAAAATCGGGCACGGCTCCCTTAACAGCCCGCTTGCAACAGAAATTTGTTTGCAGTTGTAAGACGAGGACCACCTGTGCCAAGACTCTTCCCCTCCTCTCCCCTCTGATTCTTCTTCTTGAAGGGTGCGGGTGCTGAAAAAAAGAGAGGTCCCTGGCAAACGGAGGCATTTGGAGCAGACTCTTTTGGCGCTGCCCACTAGGCATTGTCTCTGGGCACCTGGTGCAGTGACCAAGCTATTTGCCTTTGTGTTACCCGATTCAGACGGCATGTTTGGCTTGGCTGTTAAAAACAGCCGGTTGGCACCAGATGCTGCGCAGAGACTCCTGACCAAAAAGAGAGACATGTCATCGTGATCCGGGTTTTATTTTGTCTTTTTTAAAAAAATTATTTCCCAGAGAACGAGTTATCTCCCGGAATCCAGCAGGGTTTTGAAATCTTGCCCAAGCGGCTGACAAACTCCAATTTTCCCCCTCCCCCCTTCCCCAAATCCCTTTTCTCATCCCTGCAATTGGATCCTGCATCTCTTTTCTGAGGCCGAATGCTTTGCCCAGGGAAGTGGAAAGGGGTGGGGGAAGCAAACAGCTGGGATTTTTTTCCCCTGCTTTTTTTGTCCTCTGCAGAATTTAGCAAAGCGGTCAAAGCAAGAGGAAGAAAGCTAAATTTGGCCTCATTTAACTCAAATAGTTTAATAAGATTACATGCAGCTAGTTGAAGAACTCTCTCTCCCTCTCCACCCACCCATTCATCCATCCATCCATATGTCTGTCCCTATCCATCCATCCAACCTATCATCTATCTATCTATCTATCTATATCTATCTATCTATCTATCTATCTATCACTATCATATCTGCCCTATCATCCATCCTATCTATCTATCTATCTATCTATCATCTATCTACCTATCTATCTTTGTCCATATCATCCATCCATCCATCCATCCATCTATCTATCTATGTATCATATGTCTGTCCCTATCATCCATCCATCCAACCTATCATCTATCTATCTATCTATCTATCTATCTATCTATCTATCTATCTATCTATCTATCTATCTATCATATGTCTGTCCCTATCCATCCATCCATCCTATATCTATCTATCTATCTATCTATCTATCTATCTATCTATCTATCTATCATCTATCTACCTATCTATCTATCTTTGTCCATATCATCCATCCATCCATCCATCTATCTATGTATCATATGTCTGTCCCTATCATCCATCCATCCAACCTATCATCTATCTATCTATCTATCTATCTATCTATCTATCTATCTATCTATCTATCTATCTATCTATCTATCTATCATATGTCTGTCCCTATCATCCATCCATCCATCCTATCTATCTATCTATCTATCTATCTATCTATCTATCTATCTATCTATCTATCATCTATCTACCTATCTATCTATCTTTGTCCATATCATCCATCCATCCATCCATCCATCCATCTATCTATCTATGTATCATATGTCTGTCCCTATCATTCATCCACCCACCCACCCACCCACCATCCATCCATCCATCCATCCATCCATCCATCCATCCATCCATCCATCCATCCATCTATCTATCTATCTATCTATCTATCTATCTATCTATCTATCTATCTATCTATCTATCATATGTCTGTCCCTATCATCCATCCATCCTATCTATCTATCTATCTATCTATCTATCTATCTATCTATCTATCTATCTATCTATCCATCCATCCATTCATCCATCCATCCATCCATCCATCCATCTATCTATCTATCTATCTATCTATCTATCTATCTATCTATCTATCATCTATCTACCTATCTATCTATCTTTGTCCATATCATCCATCCATCCATCCATCCATCCATCCATCCATCCATCCATCCATCCATCCATCTATCTATCTCTGTATCATATGTCTGTCCCTATCATCCATCCATCCACCCACCCACCCACCCACCCACCCACCCACCCACCCACCATCTATCTATCTATCTATCTATCTATCTATCTATCTATCTATCTATCATATGTCTGTCCATATCATCCATCCATCCATCCATCCCTATCATCCATCCACCCCCCACCCACCCACCTACTATCTATCTATCTATCTATCTATCTATCTATCTATCTATCTATCTATCTATCTATCTATCATATGTCTGTCCATATCATCCATCCATCCATCCATCCATCCATCCATCCATCCATCCATCCATCCATCCATCCATCCATCCATCCATCCATCTATCTATCTATGTATCATATGTCTGTCCCTATCATCCATCCATCCACCCACCCACCCAGAGCAGAGGCTCTGGGGCAAGGCCAGAGCCACGAAATGCTGGGCCCCAACCCAAGGCGAAGGGCGAGCGGGTGGCATGTTTACCTTTGGTGAGCAGAGTGGGAAAAGGCGTAGAGGCTAGCTGGACCACGTGGCGAAGGGGGGATAATATATAGGGCAGGGCCGAGTGGATAGGTGGGGCTAGCCGGTGGTCGATTTTACCGGTTCTCCAAACTGCACAAAATCATAACCGGTTCGTCCGAACCAGCTGAATCCAACCCCTGAAAAGTCACCTATCCAAGCCACATTTTCATACTGCCCAGTCTTGGGAATGCTTTTTTTTTTTTAATTCTCCCTTAGTACGTGCAAAAGAAGAGTCCCATCTACACCCACGTCAAGGAGGAGACTGTATGGCTGATGGAGCGCTTCAACAACTACGTCAACGAGAAGTACAGACAAGCCAAAGGGCTCCCCAGAGACTGGGTCTTCAACGGCTTTACCGTAAGTTTTTGGTTGATTAAACCCATCCTTACCTTTGCCCCCTTGAACTGCTCGTTAAGGTCACTAGCGAGAGAGACCATGTCCTTTGGCTAAAAGACAGCACACAAGGAAAGATGGTTGGGGAGGAAAGAGGAAAAAGGCAAGTGCATCGTGAATGCCGAATGGGATGAGATTAGCATAGTTTGGGTAGGTAGAATCAGGAGGGAAACAAGATTAAATAGAAGTTCCAGTATTTTTTCTGAGTCAACAGAGGACAGCCATAGGCTAAACCTGTCTGGCCTAAGAATCTGAGACTCTCGTACTTGAAAAGTCGTCATGTGGCCGGCATGACTAAATGCCGAAGGAGCACGGAAGGCTGTTCCCTTCCCACCAAAGGTGGTTCCTATTTTTCTACTTGCATTTTTTAACGGGCTATTGAACTGCTACGTTGGCAGAAGCTGGGGCAAGTCACGGGAGCTCCCTCCGTTACACGGCGCTAGGGATTCGAACCGCCAAATTGCCGAACTGCCGACCTTTCTGATCGACAAGCTCAGCGTCTTAGCCCCTGTACCTCCGCGTCTCTTCTAAATAATCGATAAATAAATAAACAGCTTGGACCGAAGGGGGGGAAATCCAAAAATCACTCCCAGACTTTTCATGAGAAAATGGGTACAACTCTAAAATTACAAAGTGAACCAGGATTATTTGTAACCTTTTTCCTTGTAGGGAATATTGAAATCCGTATTTCATCCTCCCCTCGATGAACGTTTTCCAGGGGCTGGAGGGCGAGTGGGGAAATCAGCGGAACATATAGTGTTAGAGAAATAATTTTCCAACTTGGCAAAATGTTTTTTTTTTTTTAGTTATAAATTTTTATTTTAAACACATAAGCACATCAACAAAAACAAACACATAACTTTAAAACAACATAGGAACAATAAGTTCCATTGTATATCATACTGCAGTTCCGAATCGGTTTCTTTGCAGTTAGTGTTTTCCCTACTATACATTTCTATCTTTCATTCATAATTCCTTATTCGTTATCTATTTTTATGTACATTTCTTTATTTATTTAAACTCAGCTACTTATGCCCAAATATTATTTACCTATATTATGCTTTATTTTTACTGTCATTTATTCCCTTACATACAGTTTAGATATACATTCACATAATTATTCTTTTTCTTTGCCATTCTTATATTATTATTACTGTATACTCGAGTATAAGCCTAGTTTTTCAGCCCACTTTTTGGGCTGAAAAAAGCCGCCTCGGCTTATACTCGAGTCAGTGAAAAATTTGCCCGAAATGGAGGAGAAAAAGGGGCGGGGCCATGCCGCTGGGTGACACTCGTGAATGGCCCAGTGCCTCTGTGAGTTTCCCCTCCCTCTGTGTCAGTTTGCCGCGCAGCGCGCACCGCACCATCCCCCCTCCTCACGTTCTAATGTAATGCAGGGCTGTCTTACGATTCCCCTTCCTCCCCTCCTGCCGCTCTGCAACGATGTCCCACCTCCTCCTTGTTATGGCAAGCAGCCACATAGCGATGTCCACCTCCTCTGGTACAGTGATCCAATGATAGGAATCACTGTGCCGTGTGTCATAGGAGGCGGGACATTGCTCCCGCGGCTGCACGGGACATCATCATCACAGCGGGACATCAGCATCATGAGGTGAGTGAAGTATTTCATTGAATACACCGCTAGTTTACTGTTTTTCTTTGAAATAAATATTCAAAAACATTATTGGTATCTATTTTTATTTTTGAAATTTACCGGTAGCTGCTGCATTTCCCACCCTAGGCTTATACTCGAGTCAATAACTTTTCCAGTTTTTTGTGGTAAAATTAGGTGCCTCGGCTTATATTCGGGTCGGCCTATACTCGAGTATACAGTATTCCATTTGAAAGGTTATAAGGTATAGTTTAAAATGCTTTGTTTACCATCCTTCGCACCTGCTAAGACACCACCTTGTTTTCTCTTTCTTTTCTTTCCTCTTCTCGACGTGTGGATTTTCATGCCGGCTGGGGAATTCTGGGAGTTGAAGGCCACACATCCTAAGGTTGCCAAGTTGGAAAAACACTGCTCTATATCTTCCATTTTGGGGATTTTTTTCCCCCGCCCCTTACCTTTTTAGCAATGTATTCTCCGCAAAACAGGTCTTGGATAATTATTTTCTTCAAAAAGGGGGAAGGAGACCACCACCCTCTTCTAATATTTGTCTCCTGTGCTTTGCAGAAGAGAATGAAAGAAATCATGTTACAGTGTTTTCTCTCTGTCAAATCCAAGCTGGAATGCAAACTGGGCTTCTTTGATCTCATCGGCTGCGACTTCCTGATTGATGAAGATTTTAAGGTAACCCATCTGCAATCTGGGGGAGGGAAGAGCCCCCGTCCCATCCCTGGCAATTTCTCTACAGTTTTCAAATATAGAAAACTGAATTGTATTAGCTAGATTTTTATCTCCCCTGTGGTTAATTAATCGCTTTGCAAGCTCCCCGGAGACTCAATCCATCTCTTTTACAATCCTTTTTTCCCCCAAGATCTATTAGTAATCGTAGATCTCCTTGTTATTCTGGATTAATTGCCACCCATGATAAAGCGCCGTTTAATTTTAGCCGAGTTGCAAACTCATTATTACATGTTTGTGGGCAAGGGTGCCTGCCTGCTGCTTGCGTTGCATCCACCCATCCCTGGTTGTGGCTTTTGTGTGTGGTGCAAATCCAGGAAAATATGTCCATTCTGTGACCAGTTTAAGTTGGTCCTACGGGGACATTTTGGGGACGAAGGATGGGGGTTTCCCAAAGACGCCACCTGTTTCTGCAAAGATCCTCATCTCACTTATTTGTCTTCCTCCCACTTACCTCTTGCTAGTCAAAGACACAAAACTTTGCAGAAACTGGAGTGGAATTCCAGCGTCCCCCAGTGGCAAAAACACAAAATATTTTTAGCTTCATTTAAAGCTGGAAGATTCAAACCGGTTGCAAAAATACAACTTGCTTTATTTTTAAGAAACCGGGGGAAAAAATGAATTTGATAGAACGGAGAGGATCTGGTCTTTGCAATTCAGCATAGCTACAGGATAGCTTTGTTATTCGATACTGGAATAAAACATGAAATTTGTGGCTTGGGGAGGTGTCTTGCGAAGCCAAACAGAGCATATAGCTCAGCAATAGGGGTTATGCAAACATGGATTGACTAAGGGAGACATGATAGCAGACTTCCAATATCTCAGGGGCTGCCTCAAGAAGAGGGAGTCAAGCTATTCTCCAAGGCACCTGAGGGCAGGAGAAGAAGCAATGGGTGGAAACTAATCAAGGAGAGAACAGTGAGAACAATTAGCCAGTGGAACAACTTGCCTGCAAAGTCGTGAATACCCCAACACTGGAAGTCTTTAAGAAGATGTTGGGTAGCCATTTGTCTGAAACGGTATACGGTTTCTTGCCTAGGCAGGCAGTTGGACTAGAAGACCTCCAAGGTCCCTTCCAACTCTGCTATTGTATTGTATTGTATTATTAAAAACTTCCAGTGAAGACTCTGTTATTCTATATTCTAATTGTGTGAATGATCCCCATGTCAGAGACTCTAGGAGGGGAGGGGGCTTGGCCAAAAGTAGAGACCATCCCCCTCCTAAATGGAAACAAATTGGACAAGAAAAGGGGAAACTATATAATCACGATTGGTATTTTCTTTAAAACTCCGCCTGTTTTTTATTCCTCCTTTTAGAATTACTTCTCTGTGTATGTGTGATATTTAATCTGGACTTGAAAAATAATTTGGGGGGGGGGGGCAAAAGAACAAAGCCAAAGAGAACATGTTTAGTTTTAGACTTCGGAAGGATTTAGGAGGGATGTTTTAAAAGTTTCAATAAAGCATCACAGAAAGGGATAGAAATATCATAGGCCTCAAATAATTAGTGTTACCTAAGGGTGCTTTTTTTTAAAGAGGCAACTGAACAGTCTTATTTTTTCCTTTGAAGATGTTTCGCTTCTCCTCCGAGAAGCTCCTTCAGCTCTGACTGGATGGTCAGAGTTTCCCCGCCATCTTCAAAAAGGAAAAACCCCTTGAAAAATAAAAAAAAAGCACCTTTGGGATAACCGTTGCCTGGATGACTGAGAATCTCCGTAGACATAACCGGTGTTACGTTCACAGGTGTGGCTCTTGGAAATGAACGCCAATCCTGCTTTGCATACCAACTGCACGGGACTGAGGACCGTCATTCCCACGGTGGTGAACGAGACCCTGGGTAAGATGCCAGAATCCGTGGAGGGCACCAAGAAAGGGCTCTTTGCGTTTGGCAAGCAAAATATTTTTTTTTTGTTTCTACTCCGAATACTCTGCGTGTGTTTGTTTGTGTGTGTGTGTTTCAGAGGTGGGTTCCTACCAGTTCGCATTCGTAGTAGAACCGGTTCGTCAAATCTACCGAACCAGTTAGAAGAGGTTCCACCAGTGGACCCGGAAAGCAGGCCACACCTACAGAAGAGGTTCCAAAATTTTTTGAAACCCACCACTGCTACACACACACACACACACACACACACACACACACACACACACACACAGACAGACAGACAGACAGACTGACACAGAGAGAGAGAGAAAGAGAAAGAAAGGAAGAAATAAATAAAAAGAAAAGAAAGAAAAAGAGTGAGAGAGAGATGAAAGAAAAAAAGTAAAAAGGGACAGAGAGACAAGGAAGGAAAGAAAGAGAGAGAGAGACAGAGAAAGAAAGAAAGAAAACACATGGCCGGCAAGCCACTCCCACCAGGTCACATGGCCAGCAAGCCACTCCCACAAAGGAGGCCACACCCACAGAGTAGGTTCCAAAAAAATTTGAAACCCACCACTGGTGTGTTTGTATGTGTGAAAACCCCTAATGCAAGTAGTCCTCAACTTACAATCACAATGGAGCCCTGCTGAATTTCACCCCTGCTTTAGACCATTGCTGACTCTCTTTGCTCCAATCTTGTCCCATTTAGGCCACCTCTGTTCAGTTTTCTACGGAAAACTCTGTCTGCTCCCTCCCTAGAGATTCCCACCCATCCCTGGCAAGAATGAGTCCCATATCCAGTTAGCGAACCCCAAACAAGGAAACGTTCTCGAGAGAATTGAATTCCCGAAAGCAAAACTTTATATTGGATACACCGTGTTGGCACTGAAGAATTGAAACCAGCTCTGGTTTCCCATGTAAATGCTTTCCCTCTTAAGCAATCCTTTCTCCTGCTCCTTACCCCTGGTTGATCAAATATGCATCCAGTTTTACATCGCCACGATGTAAAAAAGATGTTGAGACTCAGGAAAGAGTGCAGAGAAGAGCCACAAAGATGATTAGGAGGGGCTTATGAGCCTTGGTGGCTCAGTGGTTAGAGTGCAGTAGTGCTGACTGCCGGGCCAGCTGCCTGAAATTTGGTAGTTTAAATCAAATCCCATCAGGCTCAAGGTTGACACAGACTAAACATACAAAGAACAGTTGCAGGAACTGGGTATGTCTAGTTTAATGAAAAGAAGGACTAGGGGGAGACATGATAGCAGTCTTCCAATATCTCAAGGGCTGCCCCAAAGAAGAGGGAGTCAAGCAATTCTCCAAGACACCTGAGGGCTGAACAAGAAGCAATGGGTGGAAACTAATCAAGGAGAAAAGCAACTTAGAACTAAGGAGGAATTTCCTGACAGTTAGAACAATTAATCAGAGAAACCACTTGTCTCTAGAATTTGTGAATGCCCCAACACTGGACGTCTTTAAAAAGATGTTGGATAACCCTTTGTCTGAAGTGGTGTAGGGTTTCCAGCCTAAGCAGGGGGTTGGACTAGAAGACCTCCAAGGTCCCTTCCAAGTCTGCTATTCTATTCTAAGCTGCCCAATTATGAGAGAGTTTTTGTTAGAGGGACGGTCCATCTCTTTCCCGAGCAAGATCTCTGCATACATTCCTTTTCCCTCACTCCGTCCCCCACCGAAGTCCCTTGGCAAGTTGAAAAGGGTTAACTTTGAACGAAGCGAAGCAAAGGTTCAATCTTGACATCCCCCCCCTCTTGATTTCTCATCGCTTTTCAGATTTGACCATCGAGATCTTCACCAAGGCTCAGAAGACTCAGAGCATTCTCCCCCTGGAGTCCCTCTGCCATTTCGTCCTCCTCTACAACGGGACAGCCTCCAACAACGGGCTCTCCCAGGCATCCAAGAGCAAGACCTCCCTCTATTCTCTAAAGATCCCCCGGCCAAGTCTGGAGAAAGCCACCGGCAGCAGCAGCAACCTCGGGTTGCCCAACCCTCTTCCGCCGGACAAACAGCCGCCCCCCAAAGTCCCCGAGAAGGTGTTGAAGGCGGACAGCAAAGGAGAGCCGTCTGGTGCTTCTGACGGGCTGGCTGTGCCCTCCGTCAAAGGTCTCCGGCGAGACCCGCTCCCCATGCCTCAGATCCAGATCTCCATCGTCCCCAGCCTGACCTGCTGTCCTTCTGTCAAAGCCATCCTCCGGAGACACCAAGTCTGCACCAGCGGCAACCAGTACATCATCAAACCCGTTCCGGCCGCCCCAGACAAGGCCGAGGGCCCCGAGGATCCAGCCAAGTCCTTCCACCTGCCCCGCGGGAACTCCAAAGATAAGTCCTACACCACCTGGTTCCAGCAAACCTTCGGGACCAAGATGCCAGCGGCCAGCGGCAACGGCAGCGCGGAGAATGCCTTGACCAGCTCGCAGATGCTCTCCCTCCATCTTCAGTCCAACTTGCCGCCCAACGGCCTGCTCCTCCCGGAGTTCCCCAAGTCCTTCTCCCCACTGGTGGTGAAGGGGCCGCCGGCGGCCGAGAGCAAGTCCAGGGCCGTAACTGTCAGCCAGAGTTGCCGGGAACTGCTCCCAGACGAGAAAAAGATCTCCCACCGGGGCTCCTAAAACGCCGGATGCCGGCGTATTCCGAAAGTCCCTCCTTTTCTTATAAAGAACAAAACCAGGAAGGAAAAGAAGGCCGGAGAAACACCCTTCTTTCTGATGTGTTCCAGCATCTTTCTTGGCACGGGAGGCGGGGAGTGTTCTGGGTGGGCACGACGTCTGTTCGATCTCTCTGGGCCACTTAAATATTTCCCCAAAAAACCCACAGGGCGAAATGCTGTATTTGCTTAAAAGCCAATCCCCCCCCCCACACACACACTTTTCTTTTGTTTAATTTTTTGAGCCGCGGAGAGCTTTCTGCTTTTCTCCCCCTTTGGCATTATTATTATTATTTTCCCTCCCCCTCTCCAAAGACTTATGACCACTACAATTCCCATCCTCCTGCGGTTGTGCAAATTATTGGGTGGTTTCCAAGGCTTTATTGGACTAGATGATCTCTCTGGGACCCCCCGGTCCAGCTCTTTGGTTCTGGACTGGAGACATTCCAACGTTTCTGAAAATTGCCTGGTTGAGGTCTTTTTGATAGGGGATGATGGTTATGGGAAAACCATGCCACACCCTGAGCCCATGATGGAGGAATAATATACAACCCATAATAAGAATAATAGACTGCAGCCTAAACTGGAGTCAAAATGCCCAGAATCCAGTTTATTTCGGTAGGCCACAACCGTCTGCTTCATTAAGTGGGTCGAAAAAACCCAACACGTAGGATGACCCACCAACAGGACAATCTTTGTCTTCTAATTCTTGGCTGTTTTTTCCCCGCGTCTCCGACAAGGTGGCTTCCGTTTTTGTGCCTCATTCTCAGCTCCCTCCACCAAAAGAGTCTTCGGGTCAGCTTCCAAAAGGCTACAGCCCGTCCTGCGGAGTTGGACAGGGGGTTGAGCCCCTCCACCCACCCTTCCCAATTCTTTCAGTATACGCTCCCAGCACGCTCCCGATGGCCTAGGTTACTATTCCGGGATGCCCAGGCCCCCGGCGTTCCCACAACCGTCGATTCTAGCCCTCCCACCCAATCCTTGCAGGCTCGTGGCACTGTCTTCCTGGCCTCTCCACCTTTCTCCCCCATGGAATGTGGTTGTGCAAATCAGCACAGGCCCCACTTTGCAACCAAGGGTTCCAACTCCTGTGTGGGAAAATGGAGCTTTCCGCGAGATTTGGCCTCCCACGAAAGAACCTGCGGTGGTTACTCTAGCTCACACCTCCCGCGTAGAATTCTCCACGAGTATCTTTGGTGGAGGGATGAAGTAAGCAGCTAGGGCCATCAAGAGGCGGTTGAACCTTGAACTGCTTCCTCCTTTGTGAACTGATGGGAGTTATAATTCACCATTTGGACCGTAAGACGGTCTCCCCTCGGTTTTATTACACCCGTGACAATATCCCATTGGGTGCGGTGATTTGAATAACACAACAAACAGCACAGAACCCTTTTGCGGTGCTTCAATCCGGGAGGATTTGGGATTGGTGCAAATTACGCCCCTTACTCATAGCAGGCCACCGTTCTCCTACAAAAGCTAAGGAATTTGGAAAAAGGAATCATTTGCCTCTACAAATCTCCCTGTTTGTAGCTTCACCACCCCGAAGCAGAGCACAACAAGACTTCTGTCTGGTTTTGTAAAGGAGGCACACACACACACACACACACACACACAAATCAAAGCTTTGCATTCTTTCTTTTTTTAATCTTACGGTTTAATTTAACAAGGAAGGTCTTGCTTCGTGCCAGGGGTGGCTGTGCAAAATTTCGGAAACTTGGATTTCCTTTGGTGCAGGGTGACCACATTTGAAAAAAAAAAAAGAGCCAAAATGGAAGGAAGGAGTGTGGTGTGTGTGTGTGTGTGTATAAACGCAACCCATTTTCAGAAATGTGTTGGAGCAAAAAACAAAATGTATTTAGGAAAGCTGATTGATTCACCTTTCGGTGACTTTCGAGCGGACGTGTTTAACTTGGTTAGAAAGAAAACCGGGACGTTGAATGATTGGTTCTATCAAAAAGTGCACGGGGGGGCGGAGGGAAGGGCAGGTTTTGTGGGAATACATGATCTGGTAAAAATGATGAGATAACCCGGCTGGGGGGAGAAAAAAAATAAAATAAAATCCAGACAGCATTTTAATTTAGCCTTCAACTCAGCAGATTCTTCCGAATATGGTGCAGGGTTCTCTTGCTTGGGCGGGGGTTGGACTAGATGACCTACAAGTCCCCTTCCAACTGTGTTCATCTGTATCTATTCTGTGACTCCAACTCTTGCCTCGAGTCAAGGGGTCAATATTTAGTTTAGTTTTTTTTTAAAAAAATTCAAATCCTAAATCAGCAGATCTGTTCTAAGAAAAAAAAATCAATGTTCTCATGTCTGAAAACAAGGATGAGTTTGGGGCTCACTTGCGACAGGTGTATACATTTCTCTACGGGGGCCAAAATGTCCACAGAGAGACATTTCTCCAACCTCACAACCGATATGGAATCAACCTGGATAGCAAAGCTTCTGAAAAGCCAACTGTTCATTTCCATCCACCACCTGGATCTGGAGACGAGATTTATGTCCCGGAGAGATAAGCTGGGATACTGGGCGCGCACGCTGCTGTGCCAGCTAGCCTGAGTTTTCAGTGAATGCCAAGGAGATGTTCTCCCCCAGGACTCTCTCCCCATGTTCTTCCTCTAGGAATTGGCAGCTGAAGGAAGCTTCTTGGTGGTCCAGTTGAGTTCCTAGCCAGTCCAGAGAAGGAACGGATTTGGGTTCTATAAGAGAGAGAGACATCAAAAATATAGAAATGAGATCGCTGGTGGGATCTCCCTTCTCAATCCCAATCATGAAAACGCAAGGAACCACTGGAACCCTCCGATTCGACCTCAAGGACTCCATAGCTAACCAAGGATCCATTTTCTTCCTTCTGGATTGGGACACATCTTCAACTGCAGCATCTCCAGCTACAGCAAGCAATCGCCCTTATAACCTCCTCAACCCTCAACGTCCTCCAAGCCTACGGCTCTGCGATCCCCACCAACATCTGAACCTGGGTGAACATGCAGGTGTGGACCAACCAAAGCCTTTCCGCTGTGGCCGAAGAGATGGCCACCATGTCTGAGGTTAGAAGCTCAGTTGTGGAACGTCTACAGAAGGGAAGTCCTGCCTGTTCACCCAGTTGAGGGGAGAAATGATTCGAAGTCAGTTATGGAAGCTCACCATCGAGAAACTGCGGTTCTCCTGAAGACTGCCTTCCAAAATCTTGGAAATTGGATATAGCCTCACAGATCAACATTAAGGAAGACCTTCCCTGATGTCAGTCTGTCCATTTCTGCGCAGTCTAATATATATTTTTTAAATTACATCTTCGTCTCTCGATATTTCCTCATTTTTCCCAGTACTGTGCGAATACAATCCTTGCTGCTGTCAAAACATGTAATATTAAATACAGATTTCCCCTTTTCATACTCGTCGTATTATACCTAGCAAAAAATATTTCTGGCTGATAATCTATGCAGCTTTGACATTTTTTTTCTAACCATGTATAATATTTTTTTTTTAATCGCCCATAATTTTAGATATGTTTCCATCCTTCAGTTTAGCTCTTCAGCTTCGGAGCTGGCAAGAAAAGTCGTAAAATGGGGCAAAACTCACATTTCTCACTTAACAACATACATTTTGGGCTCGGTGGTGGTCGTAGTACCTTTAATGGATTATACTAGATTATGTTTATGACCTCTTCTGTTCCTAACTCAATTGTTCCCCAGCAGTTTTGAGATATTTGCTGGAGACAAATGTACCAAGATACAGATGAAAGCTTTCTTTTTTTTCCAGTTGTGGTTTCTATAACCCTTTTAAACTATGCCCGTTGCTTGGAAAAAACTTAGAACCAACCAGCTCTCAAAAGATTTTATCTTCCCCCCAATTAATAATTAAATCTCTCAGTCTAAACCAATGATCATTTTTCCATTCAGCAAATGCCTAAATCAGGGGTCACCAATCTTTTGGACTTCAGGGACCACTAAATTCATAATTTTAACATCCCGCAGACCACTAATATGATCTGCCTAATGACCAGCTGGGTGGGCATGGCTACGTGGTCATGTGACCGAGTGGGCGTGGCCAACTCGATGTCACTCACGTCAAGGGGCACCTCTCCAGCCTCTACTCGCTCCCCCCAGTCCCTCATCCCCTGCCCGGCCGGGCTCCTTGGGGCCCCAACAGGAAGCAGTTGGTGGAGCTAAGCAGCCACCAGGAGAAAGAGTTGGCAAAAGAGCTCAAATTGGATCTTACCGAGAAGGAGGCTCAGCAGAAGCGCCTCACTGAGGACTAGGAGCATAGGCTTTCCAAGCAGAGGGAAGACCTGCGAGAGTGCAAGGCCAGGCGCCAACGCCTAGAGGCTCAGCGGGCTGAGATGGTCATCCAGTTCCAGGGCGTGATGCAGTCCCACTGGAATGAGGCCCTCCGGCTCTTCTCCACCAGCGGTGCTTCCCTCCAGCCTTCACCCAAAGCCCCCCACCAAGAGGCTGAAGCAGACCCCAAGTGGGAATTTCTGCCCCCCTCCGACCCCCACAAAAAGACCCTGAAGGAGGAGACTCTCTGCAGCAACATAAGCGTTCATTGCATGTATCCGGCCGTGGGGCCTTAGCTGAGCTGATGGGACTTCTGGGAGGTATCATTTCACCATTCCGCTTCCCCCTCTCTACACTAGCCTTACCTGAACGGCTTGAGGTTGAGCACGCTCTTATCAGCATGGGTCCCCTCCTTGGAAGCTGTTCCTAGCTCCATGCTCCAGCAGAGTCCCATCAAGAACGGCAGGAAGCATCTTCCATCTTCTGCTTCTCCTGATCCTTCTTGCCTCCGGATTCAATTCAGGTACGGTTAGGAGGGGGCACGCTTTTTGAGCTGGCCTTACGTACATTTCCTGGCCAAATGCTTGGGAAAATCTCTTTCTGTCTTTCTTTCTCTCTTTCTCATCTCTCTTTCTTCTCTCTCTCTTTCTTGCCCTCTTTCTCTTTTTCTTTCTTTCTCTTTCTCATTGCTAGCTCTCTCTCTCTCTCTGCCTGCCTACCTACCTACCTACCTACTTACTTACCTACCAACATTCACACTCTGACCAAAAGAAAGCCACGATTGGTTAGAACTAAAGGAAGTGTCGAGGGACTTATGATCTGGGTGGATATAGTCTTGCCTATACCACTGTATATCAATAATAAAATGTCCATTTAAGATCCCCAAGTCATCCAGGGACGGCTGCCTGGGAGAACATCAGTCCAGTTGCCAGTCACTTCCAGATCACGAATAAACGATCCTTTAGATTTCTGAGACAGTTTTGAAGATGAACATCGTTGTAAGTCGAGGAATTACCTAAATTTTCTATTCTGATCCCTAGGATTTCTTCGGTCTCATCCTAACCAGGACCTGGATTCAGACGTCAAGAGCCAAGCTAGGATGAACTCGGAACTAAGAGAAATCTGGATTAGGACAGCATATTTGATTTTTACAAGCATCAGCAGCTTTAAAATGGGGAAGTCCCCCGCCGCCTCCCCTCGCCTCGAAACAAATTGTGAAAACAGAGAGGTATGAAGCACCGAAGCACCGGATGCCACAGCTATTTCTGAACCTGGAAAGGTTCTTTCATATGCAGATTTTTTGAAGATTATTTTTGTTTGGCTTCTGAAAATGTGCCAGGTGGTACAAGCCGAAGACTGTCTGTTACTTCATGAGTTTGTGTGGGTGGTTCATCAGAGGAGTAAAGGAGGCTGTGAAAATTGTTGGAAAGAGAGAGAGAAGAGGGAAAGGGAGAGAGAGAGAAGGAGAGAGAGAGACAAAAGAGAGGGGGAGAGAGAGAAAGGCGAGAGAGAGGAAGAGAAAGAGGGAAAGGGACAGAGACAAAAAGAAAAAGGGAGAGAGAAAGGGAGAGAGAGAGAGAGAGAGAGAGAGGAGAGAGAAAAAAGGAGAGAAAGGGAGAGAGAAGAGAAGAGAGAAAGGGAGAGGAGAAAAAGAAAGAAAGGGAGAAAGAAAGAGGGAGAAAGTGGGAGAGAGAGAAAGAAAGAAAGAGAAGGGGGGGAAATGAGATGGAAATTTTGAAAGGCTGACAAACTAAGAGAAGCTGAGAGAGGACTCCGCTATCTTCTTTAATATATTATAATATATATATAATATATATATATTATATATATATATGTATATGTATAGTTATGTTATTGTAATATATATATAATATATGTATGTATATTTTGAATGTCAAAACAATCAAAAGTGTATATAATATATGTGTATATATATATATATATATATATATATATATATAATATATATATATATATATATATATATATAAACACTTTGATTGTTTGACATTTCAAAATATTCTTTTCATACTTGTACAGAATAGCATGCTCAAAGGGAGCATTACATTTCTTTAAAAAAAAAGAGGAGGAAAAAGAAGGGGAAATTGTTATGAAAATGGCCCATCAGATTTCAGGAAAGCTTTGTGGCAAGTGTAAGAAATTGCTTTCTTTCTTTCTTTCTTTCTTTCTTTTCTTTCTTTGCCTTTTGCTAAGTTGAAGAAATTTAGGTTGAAGAAGTCAGAACTCAAAAGCGGGGAAGAAAACCACCATTTTTTTCATATCTGTAGATTCCTTCCTTCGTTCCTTCCTTCCTTCTCTTTCATTTTCTTTCTGTCTGCTTTCATTTCTTTCTATTCCCTCTCTTACTTCCTTCATGCCTCCTTCCCTCTCTCCCTCTTCTCTCTACTATCTATCTATCTATCTATCTATCTATCTATATCTATCTATCTCTTTCTGTTTTCTTTTTTGTTTTCCCTTCTTCCTCCCTTTCTTTCTTTTTCTTTCTGACTTCTTTGTTTCTTCCTCCCTCCTTTTCTTTCTTCTTCTTTCTTTCTTTCTTTTTTTTCTTTTTTATCCTCTGAAGTTAGATTTAAGCCAGTCAAAAATTTGACGTTTTTTTACCCAAGTTACCTTATGGAACTCCCAGTCACTAAATCGGTTTTAAAATGGCTAAATTCCCGGAGGGCTTCCGGTTAGAACCTTTGTGCCTTTGAGTGTTTAAGATTGCTGACCTCTGCTCTATAGCAATGTTTCTCAACCTTGGCAACTTTAAAATGTGTGGATTTCAACTCCCAGAATTCCCCAGCCAGCGGAGGGCCGTAAGAGCTAAAGCTAAACAAACCAGAGGCTTTATAGATTCTGCTTTGCTAAAGGAAGTGATGGGTTTTCAGAAGTTTGAAGCCAATGGCTTCTCTGTCCTTAGAATTTGGGGAAGCCAATTTCTTGAACCACAGGGGTTGGACTAGATGACCTCTGAGGTCATTTCCAAACTCTAGGGTTGCTTGGAGCATTTCTAGAAGCAAATGATCAAGGATAAGGAAAAGAACATTGTCTTCAGCTGAAGTGACACATATGTTGGGCAAACAAAAAGAAACACAGATAATTCTACTTAGTTTATATCCTGCATTTATTATTTTTTACAAATAATTTCAGGTCGTTGAAGAGATCCAATTTTCCCCACAACAGCCCTGTGGGGTGGGGAGAGGGAGAGGGAGGGAGGGAGGGAGGGAGGGGGGGGAGAGAGAGAGAAGACTCTACCTATCATCATCTATCTCTTATCTAGCTATTTCCTTACAAAAAGTTACAAAGCTTTTAAGAAGACACTGGGCATCCATTAGTCAGGAATGGATTACTGGACTACTCAGATTCCCTTATGGGAGTAAAGTTAACGCTTCCTTCAAGGAGCAGCGAGAAAAGTTGAAGGGTGTTCAACTTTTTTTAAACAAATAATACAACACTGCAATACAACTTTAATTCTGTTGCATTCCGCAATGTCAACTGGAAAATAACAGTGGCTTGCTTATTTGTAGCCCGAATTACTTTGTTTCCCCAAAAATAAGACCTCCCCAGATAATAAGCCCAATCGGGCTTTTGAGCACATGCGCTAAAATTAGCCCTCCCCGAAAATATTGCAACACAGCAGCAGCCATGAGGTGACATCGCTCGCGCTTCCTGCACTTCAAAAATAATAAGACCTCCCCCAAAATAAGGCCAAGCGCTTATTTCGGGAGTCAAAAGAAAATAAGACCCTGTCTTATTTTCGGGGAAACACGGTATTAGAAGCTGAACAACAATATTAATAACAATTGTTATTAAATTATTGTCACAATTATACTATAATTATATTATATCAGCCGGGCCCATCCTGTTATAATTCTTAGGTTTCTGGTTATAATACCTCACATTTCCTAAGAAATCAAGCTTTGCGAAGGTTCTTCCTGTTATCCAAAGATGAATAAAAACAGAAGAATAAAATGATTCGCAAGCACATTTTCACATTCTTTTTTTAAAACAAAGAAGGCTGTGAAAAAAATATATGCAAATTCCAGCAGGTTTTTTTTTTCTTCAAAAGGAACCACAAGAAGGGGAAAAAACCTGAAAACGCACGAGGGAAGAAAAACAGGGAAAAAAAGAGAGAGGCTGATTCATTGAGAATAAAAAGGAACTGGTTGATAAACAAACTCAGATAAACTCCGAGCTATTTCTTATTCAAAAGTCAAAATTCTGGGTTTTTTTTTTAAATTGTTGTTGTTCCTTTTTGCAGGTCAGGCATGTACAAAATCGGATTTACCGTCAGCTTCTTGTTCTTGGATTGGCATTCGATAATCGTTCTCATCGTCTGAAGGAAGAAGAGGGGGAAAAAGTTACATTTCAAAGGAGGTAAACTCAAAAGGTAGTGTGGAAATTGCAGTTTAAGCATAATCTTTAGTGACGCATTTCTTAGCTTGCAACGAAGCTACAGACAGCTCTTGGCTTAACAATCGCTGATTTAGCAACCACGAGAAGTTACAAGAGCCCTGAAAAGAGTGACTTACGACCAGTTCTCACACCTATAGCAATAGCAATCGCACTTAAGACTTATATACCGCTTCAAAGTGCTTTTACAGCCCTCTCTAAGCGGTTTAAAGAATCAGCCTCTTGCCCCCAACAATCTGGGAACTTGTTTTACCAACCTGGGAAGGATGGAAGGCTGAGTCAACCTTGAGATGGTCAGGATCAAACTCCTGGCAGTGGACAGAGTTAGCTTGCAATATTGCATTTTAACCACTGGGAAGGAAGGAAGGAAGGAAGGAGGGGGAGGGAGGGAGGGAGGGCACTTTGACATATACCGCTTCACTGTGCTTTACAGCCATCTATAAGCAGTTTACAGAGTCAGCCTCTTGCCCCCAACAATCTGGGTCCTCATTTTACCCACCTCAGAAGGACGGAAGGCTGAGTCAACCTTGAGCCTGGTGAGATTCGAACTGCCAACTGCAGGCAGCCGGCAGGCAGCAGAAGTAGCCTGTAATACTGCACTCTAACCACTGCGCCACCGTGGCTCTTATGTACCTTATGTTCTTGATAAATGTATTTTATTTTTCTTTATGTACACTGAGAGCATCTGCACCAAAGACAAATTCCTTGTGTGTCCAGTCACACTTGGCCAATAAAGAATTCTATTCTATTCTGTTCTATTCTATTCTATTTCTATTCTACTTTCTCTTCTCTTCTCTTTTCTTCTGTCCTGTCCTGTCCTATTCTGTCTATCCTACATTCTATCTTCTCTCCTATCCTCTCCTATCCCTTCCTATCCTCTCCTATTCTGTCTATCCTACATTCTTCTATTCTATTCTATTCTATTCTTCTATTCTATTCTATTTCTATTCTACTTCTCCTTTCTCTTTCTTCTCTTCTCTTCTCTTCTCTACTGTCCTGTCCTGTCCTGTCCTATTCTGTCTATCCTACATTCTATCCTCTTCTCTCCTATCCTCTCCTATCCCTTCCTATCCTCTCCTATGTCTATCCTACATTCTATTCTATTCTATTCTATTCTATTCTATTCTGTTCTATTCTATTCTATTTCTATTCTACTTTTCTCTTCTCTCTCTTCTCTTCTCTTCTCTTCTCTTCTCTTCTCTCTCTCTCTACTGTCCTGTCCTGTCCTGTCCTGTCCTGTCCTATTCTGTCTATCTACATTCTATCCTCTTCTCTCTCTATCCCTCCCTATCCCTTCCTATCCTCTCCTATTCTGTCTATCCTACATTCTATTCTATTCTATTCTGTTCTGTTCTAGATAGGATGTAATTCATAGCTTATATTCAGTCCCATTCTGCTGGAAAAGTACTCCCCAAATCACATTTAAACTGGCTTTTTTCGGAGGTAGCCCCAAACTCACCCTTGCAGGGGACAGCATACATTTCTAGTGCACAAAATGTCCAGCTTCTTTTTCTTCATCCTCGATAAAAGAACAGGAAGACCGAGATTCCAGCTATGGTCAGCAGAGGACCAAGTGTCAAGAATCCACAGAAATCCTTAAAAAAAAAATATCAGAATAGGAAATTCCGATGAAATTTTCATTCCCGTTGCTTCCTTCAATTTCTTTGCAAGCTAGAAAGGCGGGACAAGAAGCAACGGAGGGAAACTCACCAAGGAGGAATTTTCCCGCCAGGGAGAAAAAAATTAACCAGTGGCAACGGCTTGCCACCAGAAGCTGTGGGTGCTCCAACAGTGGAAGTTTTTAAGAAGAGACTGGGCAACCATTTGTCCTAGAATGATACAAGGTCTCCTGCTTGAGCAAGGGGTTGGACTAGATGATCTCCAAGGTCCCTTTCAACTCCATGTTCTAGCATAGGGGTCAGCAACCTTAAACACTAAGACCCCAAAGGTCCTAACCGAAGTCCAGTTTCCCCCCCCATAGTGTCTTCTCCTAACGTGGCATCCATATTTCCTCTGCTGACCGGAAGTCTGGTTTCCTCACCATAGAGTCCCCTCCTAGCGTGGCATCCATATTTCCTCTGCTGACCGGAAGTCCGGTTCCCCCACCATAGAGTCTCCTCCTAGCGCAGCCTCCTTTTTCCTTTGCTGACCAGAAGTCCATTCCCCCACCATAGAGTCTCCTCCTAGCATGGCATCCATATTTCCTCTGCTGACCGGAAGTCTGGTTCCCCCACCAAGAGTCTCCTCCTAGCGCAGCCTCCTTTTTCCTTTGCTGACCAGAAGTCCAGTTCCCCCACCATAGAGTCTCCTCCTAGCGTGGCAGTCCATATTTCCTCTGCTGACCGGAAGTCCGGTTCCCCCACCATAGAGTTCCCTCTAGCGCAGCCTCCTTTTTCCTTTGCTGACCAGAAGTCCAGTTCCCCACCATAGAGTCTCCTCCTAGCATGGCATCCATATTTCCTCTGCTGACCGGAAGTCTGGTTCCCCCACCATAGAGTCTCCTCCTAGCGCGGCCTCCTTTTTCCTCTACCTGTCCTAACCAAAAGCCGTATCAATTATGGAGCTGACTGGAAAACCACCTCCTTACCATAGAGTCCTGACTGCCCTGCTCTCCCCGCTAACCGGAAGCTCTCTCAAAATTGTGGTGCCGACTGGCAACAGAGAGAGGGATGAAAGAGCCACATGCAGCTCCAGAGCCGTGGGTTGCTGGCCCCTGTTCTAGAAAGCACCCACTTCTGCTGTTTCCCCACTGCAGACTTTCTAAATTTTAAGGATTAAGCTCCCTTGCCCTTCCCACACGTTACGGGTAATTTACCTGGATTTGTAGCACAACAACTGGAGATGAACTGGTGAAGACGGTGCTCTCCTTTGGAAAGGTAGAAGGTTGCGTCATGGTGCGCTGTGTGGCAATCTTGCTGGACGGCATGTCACAAATTGTATCCATGTCCTGCTTCCCGGGTCGTAGGATTCTCCCGCCGTTGACTGTGCAACTACGAAATAGAAACATAACAATAATTTGCAGCCAGATTTCACAACAAAGGATGGAGCGCCATTACAGAACAAGAAACATATATCTAGGAGCGAAACTGTTCCAGGGTGGATAGATTTTAAACCAGTGTTTCTCAGTCTCAACTGTCAAAACCTGTGGACTTCAACTCCCAGAATTCCCCAGCCAGCAACAGGTCTTACAGTCGCTGAGATTGAAAAAAATCACAGGTTGAAATCTCTTCCTTTACACTTCTCGCTTTCCTAGGGCTAAGATTTCGTTCACCTCCAAGGTGTGCATTTAACTCCCGTTGACCCTGCTTTCTTAGTTGTTCTTGTCTTCTGGCAGCTCTGCGCATGCGCACACTGGGGACAGGCTCCAGCTGTTCCTCTGCCTCGCTGCTGTCTATCTCCCTCCCTGCCTCCGACGCAGAGCCCTCATCTGAGCTTTCCTCAGCCCCCAGGACTGGTCCATGTCCCTCCCCAACCTCCTCACTGTTCAACTCTGCTGCCGACAGGCCACAACAATACCTACTTGGTCCAAGGACGACATTTCTCGTTCCCTCCGAGGGAAAATACCCCTCCCCAACCTCCTCACTGTCCGACTCTGCTGCCGACAGGCCACAACAATACCTACTTGGTCCAAGGACGACATTTCTCGTTCCCTCCGAGGGAAAAATACCCCTCCCCAACCTCCTCACTGTCCGACTCTGCCGACAGGCCACAACATACCTACTTGGTCCAAGGACGACATTTCTCGTTCCCTCCGAGGGAAAAATACCCCTGGGACAGCGTTTGCATCCTGCAAAACACACAGAGGACAAACTGGTAAAGCGTTGAACTAAATTTGCTGATTGGCTAGGAGCCCCTGTGGCTATTTGTTGGCGTGTGTGTGTGTGTGTGTTTGATTTATATCCCAGCTTTCCTACGCACCACCAAGAATCCCTTCTAATTGGGCCAGGATATCCATCGGGGTGGCGCAGTGGTTAGAGTGCAGCACTGCAGGCTACTTCAGCTGACTGCTAGTTCGGCAGTTCAGCGGTTCAAATCTCACCGGCTCAGGGTTGACTCAGCCTTCCATCCTTCCGAGGTGGGTAAAATGAGGACCCAGATTGTTGTTGGGGGCAATATGCTGACTCTCTAAACCGCTTAGAGAGGGCTGAAAGCCCTATGAAGCGGTATATAAGTCTACTACTGCTATTGCTATTGCTATCTAATTGAACAGAGGCTCATAGGGCTGGAAGAGGCCTCGGAGGTCTTTTAGTGCAACCCCCTGCTCAAGGCGGGAGGCCTGTTAACATTCCACTCAACAGGTTGTGGGTCTCAAAATGGTGAGGGTCGGCGCAGAGTCTCAATCGCAGGGCTGGTGCCTCGGACTGGATCGACAAAAGCCAGGTGCAAATCCTCCATCGAGAAGAGGAAGCGTCCTTCTTTGCTGGCTGTGTCCCAAGTAGGCTTGCCGGTGGGGAAGAAGCCTTTCTCCCGCAGGGTGATCTGAGACCTCCTGTGCAGCAGGTGGTGCTGGTGCCCTGTGCTGAACGCCGGCGTGAGGAACACCGGTCTATCGGTGGAAACCGATAGAGCACCCCAGCCCTCTCCCATTGATTGCGGGCAGCCCCCAATTTATGACCACGTGACCCCCCTCTGGGGATGCCGCAGTGATCATAAGCGTGAAAAACGGCGACCGCTCACTTTTTTCCAGTGCTGTCGTAACTTTGATCCCTAAACGGTCCCTTGTAAGTCAAGGATGAGCCGTAATTGTTCTCACGGTCACAACATTCCTCCTTAGTTCTGGGTGGGATCTCTAAGCTTGCATCCGGAAGGTCTTGTCCTGCTCTCTCTGCACATCATCAAGATGAAGGGCGAGAGGAGGAATTCTGGGAGTTGAAGTCCACAAGTCTTAAAGCTGTCAGGTTTGAACACCCCTGGGGTTTTTTTTTATCCTAAAGGGTTAGGGGTGCGAGGGTCTTGTAACTTGACAGCTTTAAGACTTGCACACTTCAATGCCAGAGTTCCTGAGCCAACATGACTGGAGGAGGAATTCTGGGAGTTGAAGTCCACAAGTCTTAAAGCTGTCAAGTTTGAACACCCCTGGGGTTTTTTTTTCTAAAGGGTTAGGGGTGCGAGGGTCTTGTAACTTGACAGCTTTAAGACTTGCTTGCTTCAAATGCCAGAGGTTCTGAGCCAACATTTTGGTTGCTAAGCAAGAGTGTTGTTACAGTGAGTGAGTTTCACCATATTTTACAAGATGGCCAAGCCCAAACAGTCACATGGCTGCCAAGCCACTCCCACTTGGTCACATGGCGGGCAAGCCACCCCCACCTGGTCACATGACCAGCAAGCCACTCCCACAAAGCAGGCCACACCTACAGAAGAGGTTCTTAAAAAAATTGAAACCCACTACTGCTTCCATCCTAAAATGAGGACCCGGATTGTTGGGGGCAAGAGGCTGATTCGTAAACCTGCTTAGAGCGGGCTGTAAAGCATTGTGAAGTGGTATGTAAGTCTAAGTGTCCTTCCTTCCTTCCTCCTTTCCTTTCCTTTCTTCCCTCTTTCCCACCCAGTGGTTAGAATGCAGTATTGCAGGCTAACTCTGCCTACTGCCAGGAGTTCGATCCTGACCATCTCAAGATTGACTCAGCCTTCCATCCTTCCAAGGTGGGTAAAATGAGAATCCAAATGGTTGGGGGGCAATAAGCTGACTCTGTAAATTGCTATTTGGGACAAATTTGAGAGCAAAAAAAAAAAAAAACCCTTTTTCCAAGAAGAAGAAGCACCCTGCGGAACGGTTTGACTTATCCCACTAGGTTTGATTTCAGATCATGGTCCCATCGCTCCATTTCCTGAAATCCGTCCTTGGCCCTTACTTTTCTCCTCTCCGCTCTCTCTGCTCTCTTCCGGAGCGTGGCCGGGAAGACAGGCGCAGACGGTGTTTGAAGTCCTCTGGCACGATCTTATCTCCCGGAGGCCTCGGTCTACGAGAAATAATTTTTTTACTCCGGACTGCAAAGAGTGAAATTTTGGACGATTTGTGGCACATGCCATTTCTAGCGGGGCTTTGTGGAAACCAACGGGGAAAAACTGAGTGTGGTTTTGATACCTCAGCAACCAACATTATATCTATATCTATCTCATCTCTCTCTCTCCTTCCTATATCTATCTATCTACCTATCTACCTACCTACCTACCTACCTATCTATAATCTATCTATATCTATTTATTTATCTATCTATCTATCTATCTATCTATCTATCTATCTATCTATCTATCTATCTATCATCTATCTATCTATCTATCTATCTATCTATCTATCTATCTAATCTATTTATCTAATCTATCTATCCTATCTATCTATCCTATTTATCTATCCATGTAATCTATCTATCTATCCTATTTATGTAATCTATCTATCCTATCTATCTATCTATCTATCAATCATCTATCTATCCTATTTATCTATCTATGTAATCTATCTATCTATCTATCTATCCTATTTATCTATCTATGTAATCTATCTATCTATCTATCTATCTATCTATCTCTATCTATCTATCTATCCTATTTATGTAATCTATCTATCTATCTATCTATCTATCTATCTATCTATCTAATCTATTTATCTAATCTATGTAATCTATCTATCTATCTATCTATCTATCTATCTATCTATCTATCTATTTATCTATCTATCTATCTATCTATCCTATTTATCTATGTAATCTACCTATCTATCTTAGATTTATAACACCGGAAAAAGACATTCAAAATCAACTAGGCAGAAGCCGCCGTTGTGAAACCACAAAGCAACACTTTTCCTGCGAAGGAAGCTAGGAAGGAGGATGCAGTGGTCTTTTTTTTTTTTTTTTTGCCAACGAGGCTTTACCGGCGTGACATTCTGTGCAAGGTTTACACCGTGAGTAGGTATAGGCATCGTTGTAGTAATTCTCATCGCATGATTCACAATCGGTCGAGGATGTGTCCGTGCAGCGTTTCACCAGCTGTTCTCCTAAAAGGCAAGAAGAGGTTGGCAGAGAGCGCCTCACTTTCCGTGAACCCCCCCCCCAAACGACAGGCCCTCGTCCAGGGAGCTCAGTTTCCTTCTCCGTGTCATCTTCCAAACAACCCTGTGAGGTAGGTTGAGGAACGGCCATCCATCTTCTTTTCAGGAGGGATTAGAACTCGGGGCAGTCTTCAGCTAGCTGGACATTTCGAACAACAGGGAAGGTATTTGGCCACGCTTCCTGCTGAAGACCTGTCAGCTATCATGGTCAAGGAGGATGGGAATTGTAATCCGCCTCTCTCTGTGTGTGTATCCCTTTCTCTCTCTCCCCTCCCTCTCTCTATCTCTCTCCCTCTCTGTGTGTGTGTCCCTCTGTTTCTGTCTTTGTGTCTGTCTCTCTCTGGGTCTCTGTCTCTCTCTGTGTGTGTCTTCTCTCTGGGTCTGTGTGTGTGTGTGTGTGGTGTGTCTGGGTCTCTGTCTCTCTCTGTGTGTCCCTCTGTTTCTGTCTCTCTCCGTTTTCTTTGTGTCTCTGTGGGTCTCTCTCTCTATGTGTGACTGTCTCTCTCTTTGGGTTTCTGTCTCTCTGTCTCTCTCTCTCTGTCTCTGTCTTTCTGTCTCTGTCTCTGTCACTCTGTGTGTGTGTGTGTGTGTGTCTGTCTGTCTCTGTCCATCTATGTCTCTTTCTGTTTCTCTCTCTCTCTCTGTCTCTGTCTTTCTGTGTGTCTGTCTCTCTTTCTGTCTCTCCCCGTGTCTGTCTCTCCTCTCCCTGTTTCTGTCTGTCTCTCTCTCTGTGTCTCTGTCTGTCTCGGCTCTCCCTGTGTCTGCCTGTGTGTCTGTCTCTATCTTTCTGCGTCTGTCTCTGTCTCTCTCTGTTTTCTGTCTCTCTGTGTGTGTCTCTCTCTGCTCTCCGTCTCTCTCTGTGTCTGTCTCTGTCTCTCTTGTGTCTGTCTCTCTCTCGGTCTCTGTGTCTGTCTCTCTCACTCTCTCTCTGTCTTTGTCTTTCTCTCTCTCTCACACACACACTGCCAAACTCAAAATGAGACTCAGCATATTCATAAGGACAGAACAGTGAAAGTTCGCTTGAAAAGAAAATGGAGAAATTCAGCCTCTCCCTGATTTTGTGGAGTCTCACAAGGGGGTTTGATCTGCCTGGAGTTTCTGCCCCCCCCCCCAGTGAGGTACGTACCCCTTCACTGAACCTTTCAGAAGTGATCAACCTTGCATTCAAACCACCCCAACCCAATTATTAAATGAAGAGACCGCATCTAGTTAATTTGGGACCCTTTCCCACACTGCAATCAGAGTGTCTTCGGATTGGAGACCACCAGGAATTTCTAACGCGCTATGATAGACTGGGAGGGCTGAGAAACATCCAGGACAACCCCTCTGGGTCACAAAACCCAAATACAGCAGCAGCATAATTTTATTGAAATAAAATTAATTTTATTAAAATTAATTAATAAAAAGTGATAGGAAATCAAGGACACCTCCAGCAAAAACAGAATTCATGGAGTCACTTACCAGACAGAATAAGACAAGGCCCCTCCATTCAAGCCGGAAAAATCTGAATTTTTCAGAAAAATCTGAATTTTTCTTCCATTTGCAAACAATTGAAAACGATTTGGGATGGAGCCACCCCCGAATGCGAAGGATTGGAAAAAAAAAACCACCCCAGATATCTCCTTAAGTGACAATCCGGGAAGCCATAAATGTAGAAACAGTGGATAAAACAAGATCTGTGTTCGAACCCCTCACTCCAACATCTTCAGTGTCACTTACCTGGAGGACAAAATTTGCAGCATTTCTTAGCTGAGAAGGGATATTCGTTGTGCGAACACGTCAGCCCCCAAACCAGGGAGGACCAGAGAGAGGCAGCCAGGGAAATCAACCCCAAACTCCGCTTCATGTCCAGTGCCACGGACTCTCAAGACGCTGCTTGCGCTCGAAGGAGGGGAAAAAACCCACAGCCCTGTGTGAGCTCCGCAAGGCAGGATACACTCTCTTACTTTTGCAAACGTCTGGTAAATTTCAGATCTGAGATTTCTTTGAATATCTCGTGCTTTACCAGTTTTGCGTCATTCGGTACCTCCCTTAATGTGGAGCTTGCCAGCACTGCAATATTGCAGCCTCTTCCTGCTGACTGCCAGCTGCCGACAGTTCGATTCTCACCGGCAAGGCTGACTCAGCCTTACGTCTTTCCGAGGTCAGTAAAATGAGGATTGTTGGTAGGCTGACTCTGTGAACCGCTTAGAGAGGGTGTACAAGCACCGTGAAGCGGTATATAAGTCTATAGTGCTCTTGCTATCTTCCTTCCTTCCTTTCTCCCTCCCTTCCCAGTGATTAGAATGCAGGATTGCAGCTAGCTCTGCTGACTGCCAGGAGTTCGATCCTGACTGGCTGAAGGTCAACTCCAGCCTTCCATCCTTCCGAGGTCGGTAAAACGAGGACCTAGATTGTTGGGGGCAAGAGGCTGACTCTGTAAACCGCTTAGAGAGAGCTGTAAAAGCACTATGAAGCAGTATATAAGTCTAAGTGCTATTGCGATGCTTGGCAATTGGGCCCAGGAACTTTGTCCGAACTAAACATACTCTTGACAATCATGCAATCTTTTAAACAAACACGAAAAGGAGTTTTTGAAAACCAAGAGGAAACGGAGAGGGGCAGGGATACAATAGCAACACAATAAGTTTTTGGGCAGCACCCGTGCAATTCTCGCTTGCATTCACAACGGGATGGAATCACAGATCACATGACGTTGTAGTAGCGCTTTAAAAAACCTTAGTAAGACCACATCTGGAATACTGCAATCCCGTTCTGGTCGCCACAATATAAAAAAAGACATTGAGATCTCTGGAAAGGGAAGGAGCAGAGAAAAAGCAGCCAGGATGTTCAGGAGACTCGAACTGGGTATGTCTAGTTTAATTAACAAAGGATTATGAAGCAGTCTTCTAGTTTGCCTGGACGAAGTATCCCAAATGGCCACCGGAGGGCAGTTGTTTCATACCCTAGGATAGATGGTCTTTTTACTCCCTGCCATGCTGAAACACCCCAAATGGCCACTGGAGGGCAAGGTTTTTATGTCCTGTGCTACAGAGGGTTTAGTCCCTGCCTGGCTGAAATATCCCGAATGGCACTGGAGGGCACTGTTTTCATACCCTAGGATGGTCTTTTACTCCCTGCCCATGCTGAAACACCGCAAATGGCCACCGGATGGCCACTGTTTCCATGCCTTGTGCTACAGATGGTTTAAGTCCTTGCCTGGCTGAAATATCCCAAATGGCCACCAGAGGGCACTTTTTCAATGCCTGTGGCTAAAGACCAGGTGTCAAACCGATTGCGTGTCACAATGACACACCGTACGTTTTTTTTTGCCTTTGCAAGGTGGGGTGGGCAGGGCTTACACATGACGCCTTCGGTCCACGTCTGGTCAGTTTGTACATACACACCCTCCCCTGTGTATAGATGCCTTTATTACCCCTTGGAGCCTGCAGTATCCAAGATCGCCAGGATATGGCAGGTTTTTTCCCCGAGAGTCGCTCCTCTTGCTCTACAGGGCCCCCCTCAATTATGAATATTTAGCTATGGCTGTAACTTACCCCTCCCGCCCTTCAAATTACGGCCATCATACTTTTCCCCCTTCATATTTGCATGCTTGGCAACTGGCTTGCACTTATAAGTCCGCAGCCCCCAGATGTGGTATTCAGCCAGCAGTTTTCATCCGGTTCGGGAGAACTAGTAGTGGTGTCTGCATGACTCCGCCCACCTGCCTAGACATAATGCATGACTTTACGAACCAGTAAGGAAGGCTAAGGAAATCCCACCGCTGGCAGACCCTTTCTGCCATGTGACCATCATTGGCATACTTTCAATGGCAAAATTGGATTCGTTTAACGGCCGTTTGACTCGCTTAACGACCAGGCAAAAAAAAAAAAGATCCAAGAGACCTACCCCGCTGCCTAACAATGAATTTTCCGGTTCTAGTTGGAGACTCCCAGTAACCCTCTCGGGCTGCACCCTCCAAAATAGCCACTAACAGTTGGAGCAGTTTCCAGTGAATCAGTGTTTTCCAGAACATTCTTTCGAAGCAATCACAAGAGCTTACACAATCGCACCATGATTTCACTTGATGTAAAATTAACATATCCCCTTCCTCCCTCCCTCCCCCGGTGATCGAGGATCAGGTTGCCCCCTGTGGTGTTTCCGGATCATCGGATCTTCACGCTGTTCGTTTGTGGCACCGTCAATCAACACTGTGTCCGGATTCTCTCCCGGTGAGTTCAGAAAAAACACATTTGGCTTTTTAATGTACACGGAGGGACTTTTGAACGGAAAATAGTCCAGGACACCACCACACGGTATAATGCACAGAACACAGGCCCAGCGCAAAAGGAAACGCATGTCATGTTTGGGGAAAACGAGGCGGCGCGACGACGGGCGCCCGAGGTCTCCAAACGTGCCTTCAGAATTCCTCGTGGACGTTCCGGGCGTAAATCCATCAGCTTGCTGCCGGTGAAGTACTCACTGTATTTTAAGATCTCTTCCAGCTCCAGGTGGTGATTTTGGTTCTCATCCGCCACAGCGATCATCTGCTTGGCTTCATTCAAGGCGTTGTACTCGTTCATGGGATCCATGTACTCCTAGGAGGAAAGCCAATGGAGGAATAAAGAAACATGCACCATAATCAATTCAAGCTAAAGTACCCTAGATGTTGTGGCCCGTCAGCAGAGCTGGCAGCAAATTCGGACGGTGAGGAGGTTGGGGAGGAAGATGGGCCAGTCCTGAGGTCTGGGGAAGGCTCTGATGAGGGCTCTGTGTCGGAGGCAGAGAGGGGGCCAGGGCTGTATGCCAGCTATCAGCTGCTTTCAGAGTCAGACATCAGTGAAGCAGAAGAACAGCTGGAGCCTGTTCCCAATGTGCCATGCGCAGAGTTGCCAGACGAAGGGAACAGCTAAAGAATAGGGGACTTGGGAGTAAGGCCACAGGTGGATAGTGAATGCCCCCCCCCCCCCGAGGAAATAAAAGAGGAGTGAAAAGGGAGTGGAGTTTGCAGGAAGCCATTAGTTCATTCCTGCATTCTTGGCCAAGTATGGTGGCGTCTGAAAGATATCAGCCTGGCCGCTCTCCAAGCATGATAAAGGTCGGTAATGGTTAACGATCTTGAAAGACTGTGGGAGAGGAAAGACTAGGTCAGAACAGGGAGATGGGGTGAGCTATATATATATTTATTTAGTATATATATATACTTAAAGTCACAACCCCTGGTATGCCCAAGTGTGGGAGGAAGGTCACACTTCCACTCTCTGTCATTAGGCTCGTCACAAGAGTCCACTATTTTTGACACTCTGTTTTAACTCTATTTTAAAGTTTGGTGCCCAGAAATGAGTGCCCAACCCCTCCAAAGGAAAACCGAGTATAGTTGTGATGGCTTTCCACTTAAGAAACTTGGAAGGGAGGTATCTTGATTTTACGAAAATCTCGCAGGCCATTTTGGCCAACTACGGAAAATTGGAAAGGTTATAAAATGGAGAATCAAAGATGGAAGAAACAATTTCACAGGTGTCCTGATATTGGGGACGGGAGGGCGGGGGAAGAGACCACCGTACAATCCTTAACTCTCCCTGTACCTTGGTACCCCAGGGTAAAACTGGAGCTATTAAAAACGCACAAGGGATTCTTCCCGTAAGCGCAAAACAATCTGCGTGATTAAATTTTGCCTCGATTGTTCTGCCGTAACGCACAGCCGAAGGCAGAAGGAGAAGGAGAAGAAAAAAGGGGAAGGAAGATTCAAGTGAAAAAGGAGAAATTGAACAAATGCAATTAAATGCAGCAGAAGGGGGAAGCTGCACATTTAGCGTCCACTCCGACAGGAAGACACGCGAAAACGTTAGCACTCTTAACTCCTCGGGGAAGGATGAGTGAGGGATTAATTCTGGGGTAGAACGGTGCCAACGAGATTAATCGGTAATCCCGGTTATGTGATCTGCATCTTGAACAGATCCAGAGCAGCACAGAAGAACATCTGCTGACAACCCTTTTGTCCATGAGGAACAAAGTACAATCCGGGATATGTTTAATCCAGCGTTTGTCACCCATTAAGATGTGTGGACTTCAACTCCCAGAATTCCCCAGCCAGCTGGCTGGGGAATTCTGGGAGTTGAAGTCCACACATCTTAAGAGTTGCCAACCTTGAAATCACTTGTTTTAATTCAAGTTCACGAGCCTGGGACAGGTCCAATGTCTCAGCCAGTTCCCAGAATTCCCCAGCAGAGAGAGAATCCTGGGAAATAAAACTCCTACACTGGAAAGGCCCCTGGTTTGCAGAAAGCTGAAATAGGTAGGTTGGTAGGTAGCTAGGTAGATACCGTGTTTTCCCCAAAATAAGACAGGGTCTTATTTTCTTTTGACCCCCCAAATAAGTGCTTGGTCTTATCTTCGGAGAGGTCCTATTATTGTTGAGGTGCAGGAGGTGGCGAGCGTGGTCACCTCATGGCGGATGGGGAAGGCTAATTTCAGGGAAAGGGCTTATTTTAGCGCATGCGCTCAAAAGCCCGATTGAGCTTATTATCCGGGAGGTCTTATTTTCGGGGAAACAGGATAGGTAGTAGGGAGAGAGAGAGAGAGAGAAAGATGGAAGCTAGCTAGATAGATGATAGATATAGATGGTAGGTAGGTGGTAGGTAGGTAGGTAGGTAGATGGAAGATAGATAGATGATAGATAGATATAGATGATAGATAGATATAGATGATAGGTAGATGATAGGTAGATAGATAGATAATAGGGAGGTAGAGTGCTAGGGAGGTAGATGGAATAGATAGATGATAGATAGGTAGGTAGGTAGGTAGGTAGGTAGGTAGGTAGGTAGGTAGGTAGATGGAAGATAGACAGATGATAGATAGATATAGATGATAGATAGGTAGATAGACAGACAGACAGATAGGTAGATGGAAGATAGATAGATGATAGGTAGATAGATAGATAATAGGGAGGTAGAGAGATAGGGAGGTAGGTAGATGGACTAGATCGATGATAGATAGATAGATAGATGAGATAGATAGATAGATAGATAGGGAGGGAGGGAGGGAGGGAGGGAGGGAGGTAGATAGATGGTAGATGATAGATAGATAGATAGATAGATAGATAGAGATAGATAGATAGATAGATAGAAGGAAGATAGATGATAGACAGATATAGATGATAGATAGGTAGGTAGATAGACAGATAGACAGATAGGTAGACGGAAGATAGATAGTTATAGATGATAGGTAGATAGATATATACATAATAGGGAGGTAGAGAGATGGAATAGATAGATGATAGATAGATAGATAGATAGATAGATAGATAGATAGATAGGTAGGTAGGTAGGTAGGTAGGTAGGTAGGTAGGTAGGTAGGTAGGTAGATAGATAGATAGATAGATAGATAGATAGATAGATAGATAGATAGATAGATAGATGATAGATAGATAGATAGATAGATAGATAGATAGATAGATAGATAGATAGAAGGAAAGATGATAGATAGATATAGATGATAGATAGGTAGGTAGATAGACAGATAGACAGATAGGTAGACGGAAGATAGATAGTTATAGATGATAGGTAGATAGATATATACATAATAGGGAGGTAGAGAGATAGATAGATAGATGATAGATAGATAGATAGATAGATAGATAGATAGATAGATAGGTAGGTAGATAGATCAGTAGGTAGGTAGGTAGGTAGGTAGGTAGGTAGGTAGGTAGGTAGGTAGGTAGATAGATAGATAGATGATAGATAGATAGATAGATAGATAGGTAGGTAGATAGATAGATAGATAGATAGGGGGGAAGGGAGGGAGGGAGATGATAGGCAGGCAGACAGACAGATTCTGTGAGAAAGTGCCAAGCTGTCTCGCCCGCTCTTCCTTTTGGTGAGAGCTAAATGCAAACCAACTTCCCAGAAGACTGCTGTGCCCACACATCCGTTGGCACACCAACGTGGGAGGGGGGGGGGAATTGAAACAGTTAACGCAGTCGGGCTTTTGGACTGTTTCCAGAGACTTGCCAGCTCAATTCTAGCAAGCTTCAGCTTGTTTCAAGAATTGCTGGCCTGACACTCGCGACAGCAACCACAGCAAAGGAAGGGGGGGGGGAGGAAAACACACGTCATCTGAGGCGCGGGAGGGGGAGAAATGAAGACATTAACCCACGGCGTGGTTACCTCCAACTCTTCCATGGTAACGATGCCGTTACGGTCGGCGTCAATGACGTCTTCGAACTCTTTCTTTCGGTCTTTCACCCAATCGTCGTCCACATCCTGGGCTTGCTGATTTTCAACCGTGCCAACCGGCAAGGAGATGAACTCCGAAAGGGTCAGCTTCTTATCGCCATCCTGATCTGGGGTGGGGGGGGGTGAGGGGGAGACGGGATGTTTTGACAGACAGATGAATCAATCAATCAATCAAAATCAACCAAGCCCTCAAACTAAAACAACCAATCAAAGTGGCTCAGTGGCTAAGACGCTGAGCTCGTCGATCAGAAAGGTCGGCGGTTCGAATCCCTAGCACCACGTAATGGAGTAAGCTCCCCAAGACGCTGTTCCCTTCCCACCAAAGGTGGTTCCTATTGTTCTACTTGCATTTTTACATGCATTTGAACTGCTAGGTTGGCAGAAGCTGGGACAAGTCACGGGAGCTCCCTCCATTAGGGATTCAAACCGCCAAATATATGAATTCCAATAAAATACAACAGTAATCAATATTAAGGTTTCAAAACTGTAGAGAAGCAAGCTTGTCTCCCATTCTGAGGTCTAATCTTTTTTTTTTTACTCCCAGCACGAATCTCGGGTTTTGATTGCAAGTCTTCACCATCAAATGTAAGTTCACAGCGCCTCCACCTGGCCACCCAAATCCCACGCAATTCAGAGCTGGGCTGAGAAGTATCCATATCAGGCCTGCAGCCATATTCCTTTTGGATCTTTGGCCTGCCCGCTTCTTATTCTACTACGCAGTTTCTATTGTGGGTTAATGAGAGGGGGGATGTACGGAGTTAGATGGTATGTAGCCATAACAACATTCTTTCTAAAAAGCCAAGGTCATCTTTTGTCTCTGCACCTTGGCACCTGACCGGAACTGGATGGGTGGCACTGCCAGCATGGCAACGGAAGATTGGACCATGTGATGGACTTGTGGATGTGGAGGCAAGATCATGAACTTGGAACTGGGTGGGGAAACCCGAATCTGAAGCTTCCCAGTTTTTCTTCAGATTCGGGTTTTCCCCGATGTGCCACGTGGCTCTCTTAATCAATTGGAACTTTGAGCAATACTTTGCCTCAGACTCTGATTTAATTTTGGATGCTATTGGAAACCTGACAATCAGGCCAGCTCAGTCATACAACTCCCTGGTGGGAAGATCTGAACTCAAAAGTGTTTTTCAAACCAGATGTTGGAGTTCAACTCCCAGAATTCCCCAGCTGGCATTCACCTCCCTCCCCATCCAGCTCCACCCTGGATGAAATCAAAGGAGCCCGGCCACTGTGCCATCTGATCGTCTGGGAAGATCGGAGTTGGAAGGATGTTTTTTTGAAGAACGTACCCAAATCCCGGACAATTTCCTTGACCATGAATTTCAGCATCCCTCTGCTGTGCTCCGGATGAAGGAAAGACAAAATTCTTCCTCGTTCAGCAACAGATCAGCCGGGGGGTTGTCAGCTTGATACCAGCGGTCTTTCAAATTATCGAGGACTTCCTGGGCTGTGGGGCAGAGAAGATTCAAAAAAAGAGGTTCAGGCAATTCCGAAGACCAGGTTTTAAAAGGCATAAGTGGTCTTTTACCATCCTGGTTAAAACTGACCAGGAGAAAACTTGGTTGGAAGATTTTGGCCCATGAAGAGATGGCTTGTTTACGCTGGCCACATCACACAAGGATAATTTATACACAATGTTTATAGATGGCATCTTCCTCCGGCAAGATTACCGTATTTTTTCAAGTATAGACACATCTTTCCCCTCAAATAAGGCTGAAAATCTGGGTGCGTCTTATACACTGAATACAGCATTTTAGGCCTCCTGAAACCCCGCTCCCTTGCAAAAATGGCTGTGCATAGCCTTTAGGAGACTTCCAGAGTGCTCCTGGGGGCTGGGAGGGCAAAAGTGAGCAATAAACAGTCCTTTTTTACTTGTTTTTGCCCCCACCAGCCCCCAAGAGCACTCTGGAAGCCTCCTAAAGGCTATGCATGTCTCTCTTTTTTTGATAAATAACAGGCCCGTTTTTGCAAAAAATGGGCCGTTTTTTGGGAGGTCTGCAGAGTGCAAAAACTTTTTTTTTAATTTGCCTCTTCAAAATCTTGGTGCATCTTATACTGTGGTGCATCTTATACTCCGAAAAAATACAGTAGGTAAAATGCTTAATAACCTATCTGGAAATGCAATCAAGTTCCAGGCACATATTGCCACATGTGGTGGACATGTAAAAAGAAAGCAAAGGGATTTGGGCAACAGATTCAGATGTGATTAGGAGAAATGGCTGGACAAAGATTGGAATTGAAACAAGACATGGCTTGTTTTTAGTTTCACCACCACAAAGGGCGAAAAGAGATTCCAGGAATTTGTGAGCCGGGAGTTTTGGAAACCACCTCTGTTGGCGGTTCCGGAGGGCTTATCCTGTTCAGGACACAGAACCAATTTGAAAGAACCATGGTTCTGTTGAACCGGCCTTGTTGGGTTGGAAAATTCAGGAAAAGCAGTGGAAGGGACTCTTCAACCCCCAAGAAATGAGGAGGGCTTGAACACAACACACAAGGATGATTAGAGAATGAGGAACTTTTCTACACAACTCTTTAGAATCTCAGTTTTCCATTCGATCCGTTTCTATCACTCCTGGCTCCAGGCATAGGGGGAGACCAGGGAAATGTTTAAAGGCCCCAAAAGCAGTTAAAACAGTTTTAATTTAATAAACCGGTCAGTCTTAGAGGAGATCAACCCTGACTGCTCTTTAGAAGGCCAGATCCTGAAGAGGAAACTCAAAGACTTTTGGCCACCTGATGAGAAGGAAGAAGGACTCCCTGGAGAAGAGCCTCATGCTGGAACAATGGAGGGCAGAAGAAGAAGAAGGGGACGATGGGGAAGGAGGTGGCTGGATGGAGTCACTGAAGCAGTCAGCGTGAGCTTCAATGGACTCCAGAGGATGGTAGAGGACAGGAAGGCCTGGAGGGACATAGTCCATGGGGTCGCGATGGGTCAGACACAACTTCACAACTAACAACAACAATGCCCTGCTTCACTCCAAGACCATTCAAGCCACCTTAGATGCTCATCCTAGGTCAGATTCCAAACCATGGTTGGAGTTACAATTATTTTGTGCCCGTTGCAGAGATTCTTCGCTCTTGCCAACACGCCCCTAAACCGGTTGTGTTACTCCAGGCCTCCCAGAAAAAACGCACAAAAGCTTCCTTATCTGAGTTGTGTGACCTAGAGTATAGTAATCCCTCCGAGGTTAAAAATATAGCAGCAAATATACCGTGTTTCCCCGAAAATAAGACTGGGGTCTTATATTTATTTATTTGTTCCAAAAGATGCATTAAGGGCTTATTTTCTGGTTAGGAATTATTTTCAGGGAAATACGGTACTAATTGCGTCTGTCTAGATTACAATCATAACTGGGGCTTATTTTGGGGGTAGGGCTTGTGTTACAAGCATCCTGATAAAATCATGCTAGGGTTTATCTTCCGGTTGGGTCTTATTTTCGGGGAAATACGGTACTAATTGCATCCATCTGGCTGATGATCTTAACCTGGGGCTTATTTGGGGGGGTAGGGCTTATATACGAGCATCCTGATAAAATCATGCTAGGGTTTATCTTCCAGTTGGGTCTTATTTGGGGGGAAATAGGGCAGTGAAGGAGGGGAGGGATGTCCGTGACTTTGTACATTGTGCAAGCAAGAATAAGAAGCCTTACTTCGAAAACCAGGAGAAAATTGTGATTTTCACAGTCTGGGCTTCGAACCCTGTTCAGGGAGGGGGGAGGGGAAGACACTCACTTTCTTCGTCGATCTTCAGCTCTTCGTTGTTCTTAATCTTGTCCGCCACCTCCTTCTCGTTCATGCCTTTGCTTGCCAGGAACTTGATTTTATATTCATCCCAGGACACGTGGCCTTCAAAGGAGAGGAGAAGCTTCAGCAACCTTCACGCCGTCGAGTGTAAAGGCAAAGTCTTCTCCCCTCCCCCCAGGGCTGCCATTTGACTTAAGGCCAAGGCTGCCCCCTTTCTCTTACCATCGCCGTCAGGGTCCACGGCCCGGAAGTGCATCTTGTTTTCTTCCACGGCTTCCTGGAAGTGCTCCTCGGTCTTCTCCATGATCCAGCGCTGCATCTCTTTGGCGCTGATTTTTTTGTCCCGGTGATGTCAACCCTGCCAGGTTCAGCAGAAAAGGAAAGAGTTAAAGCGTTAAAGAGGATTCCCAATCCCCCGGGTCCAGAAAAAAGGGAGTAATTCTCTCTTTGCTCAGCCAACAACCAGCCTACAAGTTCAGGTGATCAAGGATGGAGTCCCTGAGTATGTCGTTTGGTTACAAGTTTTTGTGCATCAATTCTTGAGATTAAGAATAACATCACTGGTTTTGCATTAACATAACTGAATATTTCACTGTCATTGGGCATTATGTGTTCAAATTACCATTAATATTCTTTCATTTGTAACAATCCTTATTTCCTTGAATTCATAATTACCTATCAAATAACAATAAGTCTTTAAAGTATTATAATATCACCTATCTCCAAGGAGAAAAAGCAGAGATTAGAACAAAGAATTCCCATTAATTTATAATATGCATTCATATTTTCAATTGACCACAATGTCACCAATCATCCAGAGTTCCAAGAATAGTTTTCCATTATTAATTATTAATCCCTATAGTGGTTAAGTATTTCAAATCATATGGATATCAATTGTTCATTACATCATCATTGGTCCGTTTAATATACAAATATCTTTCTAATATAAAATGGTCACTACATACAATTATACCAAAGGGTTCAAATCATCCCACTCTTATACATTGAGATCATTATTGTCCTTTATATATCATGTGAATAGTGCTCTATATCATAACAATAGTATTTTTTTTTCCTTTGCAGGCAAGATATCCGCATGGCCATTACCAATCCCACATGACGACATTACCCACCCCCCCAAATGTTGAGACTCCGCAAAGAGTTCAGAGAAGAAGAACAATGATGATTAGGAAGCTGGAGGATAAAACGTATGAAGAACGGTTGCAGGAACTGGGTATGTCTAGTTTTAATGAAAAGAAGGACTAGGGAGGGCATGATAGCAGAGTTCCAGTATTTGAAGGGCTGCCACAAAAAAGAGGACGGGTGTCAAATTTATTCTCCAAGCACTAGAAGGCCAGACAAGAAACAATGGTTGGAAACTAATCAAGGAGGGAAGCAAACTGGAACTAAGGAGAAACTTCCTAACAGGGAGGACAATTAACTAATGGAACAGCTTGATTTCCGAAGTTGTGGGTGCTTCATCATTGGAGGTTTTTAAGAAAGCTAAACAGCTCTGAAATGGTATAAGGTCTCCTGTTGGAGCAGGGTTTGGACTAGAAGACCTCCAAGGTCCCTTCCAACTCTATTCTGACTGAAGTTTTGTAATAATTTAATGTCAAACCCAGTGGCAGTGGAAGGAATAAATAAAAGCATATTCTCTTAAGCAACAAGAATCGAAGGCAGATTTCCTTCCTTTAAAGCTCAGTGGCTAAGATGCTGAGCTTGTCGATCAAGAAGGTTGGCAGGTCGGCGGTTCGAATCCTTCCCGCCCATAACAGAGTGAGCTCCCGTTACTTATCCCAGCTTCTGCCAACCTAGCAGTTCGAGAGCACGTGAAAAATGGAAGTAGAAAAAAATATAGGCACCACTAATTTTGGTGGGAAGAGAACAACGTTCCGTGCACCTTTGGCGTTGGTGTCATGCCGGCCACATGACCACGGAGACGTCTTCGGGCAGCGCTGGCTCTTCGGCTTTGAAACGAGATGAGCACCGCCCCCTAGAGTTGGGAACGACTAGCACACATGTTCAAGGGGAACCTTTATCTAAAGAATAACTTCGAGAACTGTCCAACTTGGAGAGCAAATCATGGCTCCAACTTATGGAGGAAGCCGTAATCAAGATTTCTCCCGCACATTCCAATGCTGGCTTTCCTATATTCCCTCCTTCCCTCTGTTTTAGGAGAAAAGCAGCCATTTTTAAGTTAAAGCAAGACGGTGCTTACTTGAGAAAATCAACCACCAGCTTCTTTCGGTTCCTCCGCTGTCCGAATCTTCCTCAAACTCCTCCATCTCTTTCCCCAGGAAAACCTCCTGGTGGAACTCTTTGTTGAGATGTCCATCCAGCTCCATCTTGACTCCGTTCAGGTGGTCCGGAGGGAGGATCTCGTTATCGTCTTTGTTGTCAGCCGTTTTCTCTTTGAGGACGGAGCTGTTGGCGGGCCGGGCGTAGACATCCATGAGCAAAAAGACGAAGAGGAGGGATAAATAGATGGAGCCCAGGCGCAGATGAAGACACGTTTGGAAACCATGGTTCCTGTCCTTCAGGAGGTCAGCAGGATGAAGGGTTCTGGTGTCTGGATAACCTGGAGGGGGCAATGGGACAAGCCATGAGCATTACATTCCCACTTTTGAAAAAAAAATAGATACCTCTATCACTACTTAAAAGGGATGCGGTGGCTCATACGCTGAGCTTCTCGATCAGTTTGGCAGTTCGAATCCCTAGCGCCGCGTAATGGAGTGAGCTCCCATTACTTGTCTCAGCTTCTGGCAACCTAGCAGTTCGAAATCATGTAAAAATGCAAATGGAAAAATAGGGACCACCTTTGGTGGGAAGGGAACAGCGTTCTGTACGCCTTCGGGAGTTGAGTCATACCGGCCACATGACCCCGGAGACGTCTCCGGGCAGCGCTGGCTCTTCGGCTTTGAAACAGAGATGAGCACCGCCCCCTAGAGTCGGGAACGACTAGCACATATGTGCGAGGGGAACCTTTACCTTCTGTGACTAGTAAGCCCCGCCGCATCCCTTCTAAATCATTCACTTGAGTGGGTTCACATCACGCACCGGATTGGCGCAAGCAGATTTTTTTTTACGGCATTACAGATCCGTAGTTACAGAAGTGAAAGGGCATTTGGCACTTGGCAAGCTGTTCAGTTGGAAATGTAAACACTTTCACTCCAACTGAAATGCTTTCCCGGCCGCACCTGCTCAAAGGGCACACCAGAGTTTCCAAAGATAGGTATTACATTAGAAACGGAGCATTCACACATCGTGCTCCTGTTTTTGTTTAAACCACCAAAGAACAGATTTTTTTTTTCTTTTTACAAAGTAAGGTGACTTGATTCACTTTGCAATTTTCCCTTCTCTAGGCAGGCAAACACCTACCTACCTTTTACATTTCCCTTTTAATAAATCTATTCACTAAAAATCCCATTTTTAAATTAGATTAAATTGCACGGCTCCCCCCACCTCCCCGTTGGTCACTAACCTTCTCAGCATCCAAGCTTTTTCCACTCAAATCTTGACCAGTTCCCGCCCCCCCCCCCCGCCTTTAATAATGTCTCTTCTTCAGAAAGAGAATTTATTGGCTAAAAACAAAAGCTTCGAGTTGACCTTGATGTTCCAGCATAGAAATCCCCCTATATTCGGATAGTTTTTAGGAAGAAACATCCTTCCTATTTATTTTATTTTATTTTGAAGAGTAGAAACTGCTCCTTGTTCTGCAGAAGCGAAAACCAATCTGCACGTTCTCAGAGGAACTCTTGAGTCAGAGTTTATTCCACAGAGTTTATTCCACAGTATAAAAGAGAACCTCCAGGCAGACAAGCCAATATAGGTAGTCTTTGACTTACAATGGTTCCACTTAGTGACTGAAGTTACAACGGCACTGAAAAAAGTGACTTATGACCATTTTTCACACTTTGCACCATAGTTATGTGATCAACATTCAGCCACTTGGCAACCTATTTATGATGGTTGCCACATCCAGGGGTGGGGTATGTTTTTTAATATATATAGAGAGAGTGAGAATTTTTAATATTTTAACTCATTTTAATCTATTTTTAATCTATATATATTTATATTTTAGCTCATTTTTAATCTATTTTCAATCTATATATTTATATTTTAACTCATTTTAATCTATTTTCAATCTATAGAAAAGCATTTTTATATTTTTAACACTTTAATCTATTTTAATCTATTTTAACTTATTCTAAATATATTTTAATCTATATAGAAGTATTTTTACTTTTTAACTCATTTTAATGTTTTTAATCTATAGAAGTATTTTTATATTTTTAATATACATATATATATGTTGTATTTGTGCTGATAAATAAATAAAGGGAGACTAGTATAGATCTATCTCCCTTTATATATTTATCAGCACAAATACAACAAATGTAACAAAAAGGCAACAGTAAAAATATTGGCTTCTGTCTGGATGGTCTCTTGTGACGAGCCGAAGGACAGAGAATGGAAGTAGTGATCTTCCTCCCATATTTCGGCATACCGGGGGTTGTAAATCTAAATAGATACATATACGTATACATATATATAATTTTAATCTATTTTTAATCTATCAGAATATAGAAGTATTTTACATTTTTTAAATTCTATATATAAGTATTTTTACATTTTAAACTCATTTTTTAATCTATTTTTAATCTATACCGGACTTTTACAAAGCACATACAGTGTGGCTACCGTTTGTTTTAGATACCAGCGGTTCACTTAGCAACCGTGGCAAGAAAGGTCGGTAAAACGGGGCAAATATAAACCCAGGCTGAGTGGCGGTCGTAAGTCGAGGATTTCACCTACTGCCCAACGGATCCAAACCTGTCTCCCAGATACGACCCATCATCCTCGGCCAACCACCCTCGCATGGAACCGGCTTGCTGTCCCCCCCCTCCCCCGGGCAGAAAAGCCCCGAAGTGAAAAAGGACATTCAAAGGGCGGCACTCCGCACATGCCCAGAGGAACCCTCGCCCGAACAACCAAGGAAAGCGCTCTCTTCGGGTTCTAGACACTCTGCACATGCTCAGAGGCGGCCTCTCTTCCCACTCTCCCGTCTAAGTGTGTCTGACCTTCCCGGTCGGCCGCCCAGCCTCTTCATGCCCAACCCGGCGCCGGGGCAACGGCGGCCTTTCTTCGCTTTCGGACAGGAAGCCGGAAACGTCAGTCCGAGTTGGGAGGACCGGCGGAGCCCCGCCTCTTCCGCCCCGAGGGAGCCTGTCAATCTCCCTCCAGCCCGCCCGGCGGAAGCGAGTCCCAGCAGGCGGGGCTCGGTTTTATTTCCCCCCTCCTCTACTCACTAAATAAACATAATTTCCTCCCTACTCACTAAATAAAATAAAATACAAATAAATAAAAATATGAAACGTTTTGTCTTTCAAATTGATATTTATGAAACGAGCAGGCGCCCAGTTAGACACCTGAAGGCAAACGAGACGGGGGGGGTGACGGGACTTCGCCGTTGGAAGTGGTCCTTTGAGGCAAGTGAATCCGAGGCAGCCATCTTTGTTTCGGGCACTGCTCCTCTTTTTCCGAGTTTTTTAAGGAGGCCGCGCCCAAACTTGGAACCACATTCGGGCGTAAAACGGCATTTTTTTCTGCACTATCCTACTGGCTGGCATTAACTGCTTCTCAGAAATCCCCGCCGGACAGACCTCCGTTGCCCTAATCCATCATGGCGCGCAGCCTGCCCTCAAAGATGGCGTCGGACACCAGCCTCACTTGCCCTGAGTCGGGATGGCTTGAGGAAAGGGAGGGGGGCGCTCAGGGGAACGAGAGAAGGGAATGAGAAGCGGGTCACGTGGTGCCAGCGCGCTCGGCCCCCACCTCCGCTACAAGACCCCGCTCTTTCGCGTTTTCTCTCCGCCTCGGAAGCAGCGAGGCCCTCCGAGAACGGTCTCGCGTCAGGACCCGAGCGCGCATGCGCCGCGGGCCAGAACATCACTCCGCCGGGGCTGACCCGAAGCGGAAGACAATCATCCAGCAGGCACCCGGCGGCACCTTCGAACGCGACCCGAGGAGGTGTGTCCCAACCCGCCGTCCGTAGCCGTGGGGAGGGGGGAGGAAATCTTCCCGCCAAAACCTGAGGCAAAACTGCCTCAGGGAGGAAGGAGGGGGGGGAGGGAAAGGCAGTGCTGAATAAAGAGTCGGGCCTGGCCGAGGGGAGTATCGAAAGCCTGCGGTGGGCGGGGACTACCCTCGCTGTTAACCAATCGGCCCCCAGCGTGGCGAGCGGCCGCCGTGGGATTGGATCGTTTTCGGCGGAGAGGCGGGGCTGAGCCTTGAAGAAGGCGTTGCCCCGCCTTTCGGGGGGCGGAGCCCATTTCAACACCTCCCCGAGTGTGGGAAAAAAATACCCGGCACTAGAGGGCGCCATGAAGCTGGTGCGCATGCTCTGTCGTCACAAGACCCTGCTGGGGGGGCTGTCCCTCTTCGGGATGGTCCTGCTCTACCTGGCCAGGTGCACCTCGGAGGGCCTCAAGTCCTCCCCGGGGTGGGGGATGCCCCACCAGCAGCAGCAGCCCCCCCTTGCCCGAGGAGGGGGCCCTGGGCGGCCCTCACCCCCCTGCGGCGGCCCCTCCGCCCCCTCCGGAGGAAGCCACCTTTCTGGCGGTGCTGGTGGTCAGCGGGCCGAAGTACACTGAGCGGCGGAGCATCATCCGAAGCACCTGGCTCTCGATGGCCGGACGGGTGCCCCGCAGTGACCTGTGGTGCCGCTTCGTGGTGGGCACCGGCGGGCCTGACCGGCGAGGAGCTGCACAGCCTGGAACTCGAGCAGAGCCGCCACCACGATCTCCTCCTCCTCCCCGACCTGCGGGATTCCTACGAGAACTTGACTGCCAAAGTGTTGGCCATGTACGTCTGGCTGGACCAGCACCTGGACTTCCGCTTCGTCCTGAAGGCTGACGACGACACCTTTGTCCGCCTGGATGTCCTGGCGGAAGAGCTGCGGTCCAAGGAGCCGCGCCGCCTCTACTGGGGCTTCTTCTCGGGCCGCGGCCGCGTGAAGTCGGGCGGCAAGTGGAAAGAGAACGCCTGGCTGCTGTGCGACTACTACCTTCCTTATGCCCTGGGCGGGGGCTATGTCATCTCATCCGACCTGGTGCACTACCTGCGCCTGAGCCAAGACTATCTCAACCTCTGGCAAAGCGAGGACGTCTCCTTGGGTGCCTGGCTGGCTCCCGTGGACGTCAAGAGGATTCACGACCCTCGCTTTGACACCGAGTACAAGTCGCGCGGTTGCAACAATAAGTATGTGGTGACGCACAAGCAGAGCCTGGAGGACATGCTGGAGAAGCATCAGACTCTGGCCAAGGAGGGGAAGCTTTGCAAGGAGGAGGTGAAACTCCGACTCTCGTACGTGTATGACTGGAACGTGCCTCCTTCCCAGTGCTGCCAGAGAAAGATGGTATACCCTGAAACCCTTGGACTAGAAGGGAGGAAGGGAAGCCGAACGGGGAGGGCGACTGCAAGGGACGGACAGGTGTCACACTCAAATCTCTTCCCTGTGCTGAACTCTCACCCAGTATGCCTAATCGTACTTCGTCGTTTTTAAAAAAAACTTTCAGAGTAACCCTATTTTCATTCGACTTAACAAAAAGTTACGGAAGAACACGGAGCCTTCTGCGTTCCCCCCCCCCCAAAACCTTAGGACCATAAATTATACGTCACTCTGTGGGACGTGAAACCTTTAAAAAACAGAGTTCCAAAACAACTGTGTGAAGTGACACAGCCATTCTCCATGACAATATGTGTACATTTTGGGCAAATGTCGGTACTGTCGACCGTTTCTCCCCTACTTCAAAAGGATGTAGATTTTGCTTTTTCCCCCCACGGCTGTTGATGCGTTAAAAGTGTCCCCGTATCTGCAGAGCAATTCAGCCATGAACCCCAATGGAATTACAAATTAAGGTGCTGCAATCATGCCATTCTTGAATTGAAGTAGTGACTTCTGTCGGCGAGTCACGCGTTTGACTTGAGGCTTCTAATTTCACTTGGATAATTTCTTGAGTGTCCGTTATTACAACATCTTCCACTTCCTGATTGCTACAGTTTGCTCTTTGAATCGTCTTTCCCTTTTACTCAAAAGGGGGGGATGTTTTAATCTGTAATGACAACATTTTAGAGTGATCCACTTGATCGGACGCTGGATCCATCATGATGCACTAAGAATGGCCTATTGGATGGCTACGGAAGATCAGCTATTTTTAAGAGGTTAACTTCTTAACTGCTGAAGACGACAGCTTCGTCTTGACTGAAGATCCACGCTGCTTCGGCCCTGAGAAAATTTAGATGTTTTTAAAATTATGGCCGTTAACCTTTTTTTCAAATGCACTGTTGATGATTAAAACAGGATATTCTTAGGGAGTTGTATTTGAGCTATAACTCTAGATTTGTGATGAACTGGGAGATGACTAAATTGGATGCCTTCCTTGACCAATTTCTTTATTTTAAGAGAACTATTTGAGAGGTTGCAAATAACAATAGTCTCATTTGCAGGCCCTGGCTGTCCGCGACAGGCCTAGTTTTGACAAGCAGGGTTTAATTCACCCAGAATTTATGTGCTGTCACTGCCTTTCTGGGGATGAGAGTATATATAGCCTTCAGTCAAAAATCACCTCAACAACCTTATTCTGACCATGATGTCCAAGGTGTTAAGTGTTCTGGACCAAAGGATATTTGGAAAGGTCTTACAGATGGATGGAATATTTTCTTTTTAAAGATGAATTGTGCTCTGTTGGATGGAGGGACTCATAATTTTATATTATGGGGGGGAGGTCTGTTAACCATGTTCGTTTTTCTTGGCGTCTGCAATAATCCTGGCTCTAAATATTTACATTTTTTCCATAGATATTTGAACTGTTTGATTCCCTCTCTGAAATCTTAAAGAACCTCAGGGCTTAATCTGCTTTTCATTCAGAAAACACTCATAGCAGAGAATCTGAGGTACGCATCTATTTACGCTTAGATCGAATCGAGAAAATTATGATCCAATCATGCTTTAAGGGAAGAGTTGCTGAATTAACTTTTTATTATTATTATTTCCTAATGGTCTCCCATGCGAGGTCTATCAAGACCGACAGTAATTCGATTTTTTTTTTTCTGAAATCACTTTAGGCCGAGCAATAGCTGCTACTTTGCTACAGGGGGCAAATTAGCTTGTTTTAACGATGGACTGTTGGCCATGTTCACCCATTGTCCAACCTTCCTTTGAGAAATTAAGTTACCAGAAAAAATTACAAAGATCTATCCCCTCCCAGGGGGAGTTAGCATTGTATGTAAAATGATGTGCTTATAATAATAGTGATAATTTATTTATAAATACTGTAAATGTACTGTGTATAGTTTCAGGCCTGAGGAAAATGGTTGAATGTCATAATAATTTTAATTTATTAAAGGAATGTGTTGGAAGCTCAGAACGGTCCTTTATCAAATGCCATTGTTTTCTGCTGCACGTTTTAATTTAAAATTCTCTGGTGCTTTTAATTCAGACTCCCGTTGCATTTATCTCTGGAGCTTGGATGAAAGACTATAGATTTATCCTTTCAGTTGAAACCTTACCGCTTCTGAAAGCTGCTTTAAATATTTTGCTGATTCTGATTATATAAAAGGGCCCTGTTCTCCATATATCTGCACACAATAGCCTGTGCACCACTATCCTTCCGTGGTGATTGGATTTTTTTAAGCGTCAGGAAAAAGTGAAGATACCAAATGAAATACAACAGTGGGAAGCTCATATCGGTATTGCTCGTGACTTTTTATAGGGCTTTTTATAACTACTACACAGCTGGAAAGCAGATCTTTATTCTGGGCATAAGCGCTTATGACATTTTATGATGTTTTTTAAGCAAAGGGAACAGATTTTACACACACATACACACACACACACACACCAAAAAAGAAAGCTATACACAGACTGGCATTATTTCCCTGCATTGAAAGGAGGCCTGTGTAATATATTACATCCTGCAATGCTAAAAAAATCCTGCTTTTTGTTTTCAAATTTGAAACTGTGCTTGATTGAAAGGATTGACAGTAAATCCCCCGGATCTCACCCTTTAATCCTTCCGGTTTAGCCAAATCAAGTCCTATTAACTGTGTATCCGCCTTAATGCTAAGAGGCTTGTCCTGTACACAGGCAGTCCTTAAAGGTAAAGATAAGATTCCCCTTGTACATATGTGCTAGTCGTTCCCGACTCTAGAGGGCAGTGCTCATCTCTGTTTCAAAGCCGAAGAGCCAGCGCTGTCCGAAGATGTCTCAGTGGTCATGTGGCCAGCATGAATCAACTCCCGAAGCCGCACGGGACGCTGTTCCCTTCCCAACAAAATTAGTGGTTCCTATTTTTCTACTTGCATTTTTTAAAGGTGTTTTTGAACTGCTAGGTTGGCAGAAGCTGAGGCAAGTCATGGGAGCTCACTCTGTTATGTGGCACTAGGGATTCGAACCCCCGAGCTGCTGACATTTCTGACCGACAAGCTCAGTGTGTGAGCCACCTTAAGGTAGTCCTTAACTTACAGCAATTTGTTTAGTGACCATTTGAAGTTTCAACATCACTTGTAAAACACAGACTCGTGACTATTTTTCATACGGCTCTTACACCCCACCCCCCCACAGTCACGTGATCACACAATCAGGAACATGTGTGCGAGGGGAACCTTTAGCTTTTGATACCTCGAAGGTGCTTTATCAAAAGGCAATCGGACTTTTTTTTTCCCTTGAGAAAGAAAAAAAAAGGCATTTCGCTTCTCATCTAAGAAGTTCAGAACCGATGAAACTCCTTGGATGAGAAGTGAAACTTCTTCCTCAAAGAAAAAAAGAAATTTTGAAAAGTTTTGATACTGAATTCGCCGCGATGCCTGGAATGCTCAAAACATCTTTTTTTTTTAAATCTTATTGTACTTTAAAGGGTTGGGTTTTTTTTGAGGGGGGGGGGGGAAGACCTTTTATTTGGACTCGCAAATGTAACGTACACCAGAACACGAAGGAGACTTAAAGTCCCAGCCAAGTGCATCCTTGCAAGCTACGGAGATACCCTGAGGCTGGGAAGGCAGCTCAGCCAAATTGCGGCCAGGGAGGGAAACCGATATCTTTGATTTCCTCTGGACGTTTGGCCGCAGATGAGAAGCCTGGTCCTTCCCCGAACTCTTTTCTTTTTTGCTCAACCTCTTTTCAGGAAACCGAGGTTAGAGGAAGGAGAAAGGAGTCGGTTTTCCAAATCTGCTCACCGCATCTCTTTCCTGGGTGAGGCATGTCCTGTCAATTTTGTATTTCTGAAAGAGAGGCTGTGCTTGAAGTCAGAATGAATAATGCATCAGGGCCTTGGCTTCCCTGCCTCCCGTTACCACTGGGGAGCCTGGCCGATCGTGGCTTCTTTCGTGGCTGCAGGGATACTGTTGTGGCCAGCCAGTGGATTCGGACAGTGAAGAGATCGGGTTTTGCAGAGATCGGCCTGGCAGCTCTCCAAGCCAGATAAGGTCTGTGACCGTAAATCCTCCCTCGAAAGAGTTTGCTGGATGTGAAAGAGCAGAATTCACAGTCAATTAATAAAAGGTTTTTTTTTTTGTCGGGACCAGGAGTTTGCTTCGTGCTCTTGGGAAGCCTCAGTCAGGACAGATAAAGTAACAGTTAGGAGGGGTCTGGGTGCTTCCTCTGAGCCCCCCACCCCAGTAAACAGGAAGAGGTGGAAAATATCTCCAGTTTTTCCAAATTATCATAGACAACACACTTCACAAGGCCAAGCTGCAGAAGGCTTCTTCTCCCACCATAGCCTGCTCTGACAGTCCTCTCTGTTCAAGCCATCCTTCAATTGTCATGTTCATAGTTTGCAGCGTGACCCGTCAAAACCGCGGTCCACAAAAGCGCGCTCGACGAAAGTGCGCATTTGACGTCATCACAGCGCGACGAAAAAAATTAAAAATTGAAATAAAAACAAAATTAAAGCAAGCCGATTCACATAAAGGTAAGGGTTAGGTTAAGGGTTAGGGTTAGGTTTAGAGCGTTAGGGTTACGTTTAGCGTTAGGTTAAGGGTTAGCGTTAGGTTTAGCGTTAGGTTAAGGGTAGGTTTAGGGTTAGATTTAGGGTTAGGTTAAGGGTTAGGTTTAGGGTTAGGTTTAGGGTTAGGTTTGGGGGGGTTGGGGTAAGGTTTTTCGCTTTATTTTTACATTTATCGATCACAGTGCGATGTTTTCGTCGCACTGTGATGACGTCACGTACGCGCTTTCGTCGAGCGTGATTTTGTCATCCGTGGTTTTGTGGTGGAACCAGTTTGCAGAACTTGGAATGGGTCTACGCCAGTGTTTCTCAACCTTGGCACCTTGAAGATGTCTGGACTTCAACTCCCAGAATTCCCCAGCCAGCGAATGCTGGCTGGGAATTCTGGGAGTTGAAGTCCAGACATCTTCAAGGTGCCAAGGTTGAGAAACACTGGTCTACGCCGTCCTATAAAGGTTTGATAAGACCAATATTTTCCAGACAGTAACTATTGTAAATCGAGGTAAGTTCTTGAGAGGTGAAATGTTTTCAGCTATTTGCTCAGCCCGCTTGATTGTAATACGCAATCTTTACCATTTATTCATACAGCCTTTGACATATTTAATGAGGTTTTTCTTTGAATTAAGGTCAAATTTTGCAACAGCCGCAATCTTTTCTCACATCCTGGCCTGCTGTCGTGAGCTTCCAGATAGTTCCTCATCAAGAACTGACCCTGTTATCATTCTGGCAAGTTTGACAGAAGAGCAGAGTTGGAAGGGACCTTGGAGGTCGTCTAGTCCAACCCCCTGCTCAAGCAGGAAAACCTACACCCTTTCAGTTGTCCAATCTCTTAAAGATCTCCAACGTTGGATCGCCCACAACTTCTGGAGGGAAGTCGTTCCACTGATCGTTACTTTTTAAACAAAAAAAATATGTTCATAATAGTTTTTAGGTTCTCTACTTCAACTTGTGAATTCTCTCCCCTTCTCCAAGGGCTTTGAGGCTAGAGCAGGAGTTGGCAATTTGCGGCTCTGGAGCCGCATGTGGCTCTTTCATCCCTCTGCTGCAGCTCCCTGTCGCCGTACGGCTCCACAATGGATAGGGCTTTTGGTTAGGACAGGTAGAGGTAAAAAGGACGCCGCACTAGGAGGAGACTATGATGTGGGAACCGAACTTCCGGTCGTCTCCAGAATTGAACGGGGGGGGGGGGTGTTCCAGTTAGGATCTTTGTGGCTCTTTTGAGTGTCTAAGATTGCCAACCCCTGGGCTGGATAGAAGTGAAAATCTTGACAGTCTGAAGCATTGGTTAAATAAGCTGTCTGTCTGTTGTTTTTCCTTCTCTTGTCTGATTGAATGGAGCTCTCCGAAGCCTTGTGGATTTTAGCGTAAACAAACTAATCTGCATTAAGCAGCGGCGGCTGCTCTCCTGGGATACCCACATTCAAAATCCCTCCAAATATGTGAAGAGCATTAACTCCCAGAATGGAGGGATAAGGAACACGGTGCCTTAGGACTTTATAATAAGGCAGCATCGTCCTGATGCCTGCGCCGAGCCCCGCCATTGTCCCGGTTATGAGATCAGCTTTCCGTTTGGTTCAATAATTCAGTGGGAGATTAAATTTTAATTCCGTCCTCCGCGGCAGCTGGCAGGGCTGGGCGTCCCATTTATTCATTAATCTGACAATGACGATTGGTTTTAATTAAACACGCCTCCATCCCATTTTTGCAGAGAATGCGGAGGCCCTTTCTCTGTGCCACCGTGTTTTCACGAATTACGCGATTCTGAGTGGTGGGACTTATTTCTCACAATAGACTAGACCAGTGGTTCTCAACCTGTGGGTCTGGACCCCTTTGGGGGTTGAACTACCCTTTCACCATAGGAAAACACATATTTTTGAAAAAATACGGAAAACATAAAATAATCTTATGGTTGGGGGTCACCTCAACATGAGGAACTGTATTAAAGGGTCAGGGCATTAGGAAGGTTGAGACCCACTGGACTAGACCCATGATGGCGAACCTGTGGCACACAGGCCATAGGTGGCACGCGGAGCAGTGGTCAGTTTCGGATCCCGTTCCAACTGGTATGGTTGGAACGGGCCCTGTGTCGCCCACATGGATGGGCGTGGAGTGCGTGCATACATAGTACCTGCCTATGACGCCTCCTTGATGCTCCACCGCCTTGGAGCATTGCCCAGACGCTGTATGCGCCATGCGTGGAAGCGCCAAAGGCTTAAAGGACAGGTAAGGAGCTCGGGTGAGCGGGCGAGCCCTCAGAAGCACCGTACCAGAATGGTACCCGGTGCTCCAGGCAGGCTCTAGTACGCCTATACCAGGGCGTACCGCCTGCAACGCACCACTGACGCGGAGCCATATTGGTCGGCACATGAGCTCCACTCCGGCGCGCATGTGCATGGCAACAGCTGATTTTGAGGCCTTCTGGGCCTACCAGAAGTCAGGAAACAGGCTGTTTTTGGCCTCCGGAGGGCCTTCAAGTGTGGGAAGGCCATTTTCACCCTGCCCAGGCTCCTAGAAAGGGTCTGAAACCTGGGGAGAGTAAAAAAACTGGCCCTCAGGTGCAACTGGAAGTCGGCCTCCGGGAGGTGGGGTGCTGAAGGTCTTTTTTTCCCTTCTCCAGGCTCCTAAAATGGGTGTGGAGCCTGGGGAGCACGAAAAACGGGTCCTCCATGCCACCATGTGCCAAAAGCGGAAGTTGCATGGGGGGAGGTGGCATAGAATTATGGGGATGGCAGGCGGTGACAAAACCAGGTAGCCATCTTTGGATGAGACAAAGTGGGGACTGTCAGGAAAAAGGGCTGGGAGGTGGGAAATAATAGAGATGGTCCACAACTACCTACATTTGCTTAGAGACATTCCAAGTTATAACTGCACTCAATAAATGGAGGTGTTATGGTTTTTCACACTTGGCACCATCATTGGCAGCATCCCCCAGCAATCCAGCCTGCCAAGCTCATACAATGTTCTCCGACATTCGATTCTGTGTTGACTTCCGCAAAGAGGGGTGTGTGCACAAGTAGCCTTTTTATAGTCTGGAGAGGAGCCTAATGACCACCAGCTGAGTGCAATTACCTCCTGTAATTGCGTAATTGTTCCTGATGCTTATTAGCTCTTTGATGGCGTGCATCCAGGAACAACTCACTACTGGCTTCCGGCTCACTCTCCCTTGTCTCCTCCCCACTGGTCAAAGGCTCAGGTGCCTCCTGGTGGCCAACCAGCCTCTGCGCCCTGCTTGGAGTCGGAGCCCTGTCCAGGGTCCTCCACATCCTCCAGAGCTGACTCATAGGGCCCCTCGCTGTCAGAGTCTGGTGGTAGCTCCAACGGCTCCTGCTGGGCCACAACAGTAACAGCCCTGGCAAGCAAAATGGAGCAAAACTCACTTAATAACTCTATTGGCCAGCAATGGAAATTTTAGGCTCCATTGTCGGCCACAAGTAGAGGACTATCCGTGAAAAGTAAGGAAAAAGGAAAAGGCTGAACAATTAGAAAGGCACCAATCTAGAAGGCAAGGAGACTGTGAGTTTAAATTCCATCTTAGCCATGAAAGATAGATAGATAGATAGATAGATAGATAGATAGATAGATAGATAGATAGATAGATAGATAGATAGATAGATAGATTAGAGATAGAGAGATATGGGGAGATATATATATATATATATACATACATACATACACACACACACACATACATATACATACATACATACATACATACATACATACACACACACACACACACATACCATTTTTATGACACAGATGGATCTGTTTCATTTTAAACAGTTGTCTCCCTCTTGTGGCTGTTGCTGCTTTTTATACACACACACACCGGCTTTGAAATGGAGGGGGGAAAAGCCTATACACAACATGAATGGAGCATTTAAAATAAATTAAAATAGAATACCCGATAACAAGAGAATGTTTCTCTATCCAACTATTTGCATCGGATGTGGGCACTTGACTCGGAGTACCACAGATGTTTGGCAATAATAAATTTGTACTTTTGTGGAAGCTTAATTACAACTTTCCTAATTACGCCCAGAAATGTGAGGGTTTTATGCAGGGAGCAATCGAAGAGAGATTGTGGTGCTTTGTGACAACATATTAGGTGGAATTTTATGGCTCAGCATTGTCTAGACTAAGTCAGCTTTAAGGATGCGTGGATTTTAACTCTCAGAATTTCCCCAGCCAGCATAAGGAATTTTGGGAGGTAAAATCCACACATCTTAAGGTTGTCTTGTCTGAAAAAAACACTACACTAACCCTTAAATTTGTTCCAGTTTGAACTGGGGTGCCCAGAATAAGACCTAGGACTCTGAACCAGGGTAGAGAAAATGAGGACGGTGGTGTGTGTCTCCTCCACTTCTTAGCTCAGTGCCTACATTTGCAAAGAAGACAACCCAGCATTCCCTCTCTTCAATAGTTCAAATCTCACCAGGTTCAAGGTTGACTCAGCTTTCCATCATTCCAAGGTAAGTAAAATGAGGACCCAGATTGTTGAGGGCTGCGTCTGTAAACTGCTTGGAGAGGGCTGTAAAAGCACTATGAAGTGGTATATAAGTCTAAGGGCTATTACTAACTTTCTATCTTCCTCCCAGTGGTTAGAATGCAGTATTGCAGGCTAACTCTGCCCACTGCCAGCAGTTCAATCCTGACCGACTGGCTCCAGGTTGACTCAGCCTTCCATCCTTCGGAGGTCGGTAAAATGAGGACCCCCGTTGTTGGAGGAAAGAGGCTGGCTCTGTAAACCGCTTAGAGAGGGCTATAAAAGCACTGTGAAGCGGTATGTAAGTCTAAGGACTATTGCTTTTGCTTATTTCCGTGCAGAAAGATTTTTCAATTTTCCAACCTTAGCTGGTACGTCAAATCTCCTCCATCGTTGGCTTTTGAAAAGCTTTTTTGCAAAAACTCCCACGGATTCCGGAGGGCTGCCATTTGCGTGGAGGGGCGGTGGAAGGCCTGGGATAATTCACTGTGCGAGCCTCCCCGAAGCCCAAAGTCCACTTATGGCCTTATTAGAATAAGAATCCGAGGGGGCTCCCGTAAAGCCTTTAACCAAAGGCAGGGTTTTTTTCCCAAGCCGAGGATGAAGTTTATGAGATGTGAAGAGGAGCCGGGCGAAGAGAAGCTTTAACAACATGGATCTCATTTCGTAGAAATAACAGTCTTTTGTAATGGTTTTTCTCCGATAAGATCGACTGGGGGGACGGGGACGGGGGGGGGCAGACGCCGAGGCCGATGGCACTGAAAATAAATGCTGAAAAGCTGAGTCCAATTAAGGGCAGCAGTTCGCCAAAGCTTGGGGGGGTGGGCTCTGCTCCCCACCACCAAGCAGGGGGAAAATCTGCCTTGCCAGGTGGAGGCAAGGCAGGAAATGGGAGCCAGGATGAGGCTCAAGCCATTTGTGTTCCTGGGAAATAAGCAGTTTAAGGGGCAGCTTTGGGAGAAGGAAGAAAAAAAACCTTTTCTGCGAGATGAATCTTGGAGTCCTAGTGGACAACCACTTAAACATGAGCCATCCGTGTGCAGCAGCTGCCAAAAAAGCCAACACAGTTCTAGGCTGCATCAACAGAGGGAGAGAATCAAGATCAGATGAAGGGTTGTGTGTAAATATGTTTATTTTCATTTCGTACAGTCACATATATACTGTGCATAACCGGGGCATATAACATTGAACAATAAACACAGCCCTCCCTCTTGTCAACAATACCCCCCAAAATACAAACCCAATATACCACTTCAACCCACCATACACCCTTTCTTTCGCCCTCCCTCCAACTTTCGTTCTTCCCTCCAACATTCCCCTCTGCCCTACTTCCCCTCCCCCTCTATCACTCCTCTCTCCCAATACACTCCCTCCCTTCCTTCTCATCCTCCCTCCAATCCTCTCTCCCGCCCTCTCTCCCCCTCTTTCTTCTTTCCCTCTACTCCTCCCTTCGGTGTATTTCTACTATCTATCAATATATTCAGCTTGTCCTATTTTTACACTAGAATTAAAGAGCAACAGTATACAAGTGCAATCATGTTACTTTAAAATCTAACACATACTATATTTCCCCCCTCCCCCCCTCCCCCCTAAGACCCCCCTCCCTCCCCCCCCCCCGACTTCCCAGAGCCCGTACACGGTATAGCTTAAGATCAGATGAAGGGTTAATGCCACTTTATAAGGCCTTGCGAAGGCCACACTTGGAATTCAGCGTCCAGTTTTGGTCACCACGATGTAGAAAAGATGTGGAGACTCTAGAAAGAGTGCAGAGAAGAGCAACAAAGAGGATTAGGGGACTGGAGGCTAAAACATATGAAGAACGGTTGCAGGAACTGGGTATGTCTTGTCTGATGAAAAGAGGAGACATGATAGCAGTCTTCCAATAGTGACAAATAACAGCGAGTCAACCTATTCTCCAAAGCTCCTGAAAGCAGGACAAGAAGCAATGGGTGGAAACTAACCAAGAAGGGAAGCAACCTGGAATTGAGGAGAAACTTCCTAATAGCGAGAACCATTAACCAGTGGAACAGCCTGCCACCAGAAGTTGTGGGTGGTTCTTCCCTGGAGGTTTTTAAGAAGAGACTGGACAGTCACTTGTCTGAAATGGTACTAATAGGGTTTCCTGCTTCTGCAGGGGGGATGGACTGGAAGACCTCCAAGGTCCCTTTCCAACTGTTAAGTCTGTTTTTCTCCAAAGTGCCTGAGGTATCAGTCTTCCAATAGTGACAAATAACAGCGAGTCAACCTATTCTCCAAAGCACCTGAAGGCAGGACAAGAAGCAATGGATGAAAACTAATCAAGGAAAGAAGCAACCTAGAACTAAGGAGAAGCTTCCTAACCATGAGGGCAATTAACCAATGGAACAGCTTGCCACCAGAAGTTGCAGGCACTCCATCACTAAAGATCTTTAAGAAGAGAATGGACAGCCACCTTGTCTGAAATGGTGTAGGGTTTCCTGCCTAAGCAGGGGGTTGGACTAGAAGACCTCCAAGGTCCCTTCCAACTCTGTTATTCTATGAGATCCCAGGACTGAAATAGAGGGAGGCTCAAGTCGATGGGATGTCAGGTCTTCTTCATTTGATCCATAAATCGTGGGGGGCACAAGGGCTGGCCGAGGCTCTAAGAGGAGGGGGAATCATCTAGGTCCCAGTGGGGCTTTTAGCCTAGAAGGCCTCAGTTGCTGGCGGCCATTTGAAGGCCCTCGGACCAAAATCCATCAGAAAACCTGGGACTCCATTGGCTCAAGTGACTGGAGGCGGAGCGGCTGGAAATGGCTTCATCTTTCTCTCTTCTGTTCTGTTAAATCAGGTATTCCTTTCCTAAAGATGTCTCAATGGTTCTTTATAGTAGGTCTGCCGGATATGCCTCAGTCAGCTCATGACTAGGCCTCAAACCCTACATGGTTTCAGGATTGGGAACTAGGCCTCAGTTGCTTCCCTCAGCCCACTAGGTTTCAGGCCTGCAGTTTAGGCCTCAGTCGTGTTCCTCAGCCCTCCAGGCTTTAAGCCTTCTGACTAGGCCTCAGTCATGTCTCTCAGCCCACCAGGCTTCAGGCCTTCTGACTAGGCCTCAATCATGTCTCTCAGCCCACCAGGTTTCAGGCCTCAGTCGTGTTCCTCAGCCCTCCAGGTTTCAAGCCTTCTGACTAGGCCTCAGTCATATCTCTCAGCCCACCAGGCTTCAGGCCTTCTGACTAGGCCTCAGTCATGTCACTCAGCCCACTAGGCTTCAGGCCTTCTGACTAGGCCTCAGTCGTGTTCCTCAGCCCTCTAGGCTTCAAGTCTTCTGACTAGGCCTCAGTCGTGTTCCTCAGTCCTCCAGGCTTCAAGCCTTCTGACTAGGCCTCAATAATATCTCACAGCCCACCAGGCTTCAGGCCTTCTGACTAGCCTCAGTCGTGTTCCTCAGCCCTCCAGGCTTCAAGCCTTCTGACTAGGCCTCAGTCATGTCACTCAGCCCACCAGGCTTCAGGCCTTCTGACTAGGCCTCAGTCATGTTCCTCAGCCCTCCAGGCTTCAAGCCTTCTGACTAGGCCTCAATAATGTCTCTCAGCCCACCATGCTTCAGGCCTTCTGACTAGGCCTTCAGATTGATTTTATTCCTTGCCAAAGATATCCCACCAAGCAGACATTTCTATTTTTCTTTCCACAGTTCTCAATATTGCCATTGCATGAGTTAGGAAAGAAGCAGAGATGTCCAGGTAAGCCAGGTGCAATTCCAAGAAAGAAGGAATGGGTGTATCTATTCTATCTATCTATCTATCTATCTATCTATCAATCAATCAATCAATCAATCAATCAATCAATCAAATGGCTGTGTATGTGTGCATATGTTCCAGCATTTTCAACCAAATTTGGTACACAGAAGACACTCTCTGGGAAAAAATATTGTGGAGGCAAGACACCCCTAAAACCCCTCGGGGTGTGTGTTGTTAAGATACAGCCTGTTGTGCCTTAAAGTGGCTTCTACTGTACTGTAAAATGGCTTCTACTGTACTCTTATAAAATGACTTCTACTGTACTGCTATGAAATGGCTTTTACTGTACAGCGCAGTGGAGTTGCCATGGTGACGGCTTCATAGTACTTCACAAGGAGGTTCCCTCTGGAAAGAGGAAAAATCCAATATTAGAAATTACATTTGGTCCGGACATTTCCCTCCTATAAATTAATACCAGGGCAACGCCAGGTTATCAGCTAGTTTTATATATTTTTCCATTTACTCCCAATATTTGACGTGCATGGGTTTGTACCAGGTGTTCCACTGTAAATGGATGCTTCACTATTGGTAGCTTAGCCTGGTTTGCAAATGCATGTATGATTGGTGAACCATGGTTAGCGGCATTACATGGTACAAACCCAGCCAAACCCTGGTGTAGTGGATACAGACAGTCCTCAACGTACGACCAAAATGTATGTTGCTAACTGAGAAATTTGTTGCGTGACTTTTGCCCCATTTGATGACTTTTGTTGCCACATTTGTTAAGTGAGTCATTGCAGTTGTTAAATTAGAAATGGTTTTGAAATGAATCTGGCTTCCCCCGTTGATTTTGCTTGCCGGAGGGTCGCAAAAGAGGATCACGTGACCCCAGGACAATGCGGACGTCATAAATACGAGTCAATTGCCAAGCTGAATGTGTCCATGGGGATGCTGCAACGGTCAGAAGTGTGAAAAATGGTCGTAAGTCACTTTTTTTCAGTGCCATTGTGGCTTCGGTCACGAAATGATACAGATACAGATTAACAGAGTTGGAAGGGACCTTATAGGTCATCTAGTCCAACCCACCCACCCGCCCAAGCAGACCCTACACCATTTCTAGAGCCGAGGTGGCGCAGTGGTTAGGGTGCAGTACTGCAGGCCACTTCAGCTGACTGTTATCTGCAGTTCAGCGGTTCTAATCTCACCGGCTCAAGGTTGACTCAGCCTTCCATCCTTCCGAGGTGGGTGAAATGAGGACCCAGACTGTGGGGGCGATATGCTGACTCTATAAACTGCTTAGAGAGGGCTGAAAGCCCTATGAAGCAGTATATAAGTCTAACTGCTATTGCTATTGCTATTTCTAAATGGACTAAGTCAAGGACTACCTGTATACAATTTGTTTTGAAAACACTGGGTCCTTCAAGATCGCTGTTGCAATCCCACCAAATGAATGCTTGGCGCATGCCCCACTTTGCAGAAAACAAGAACTCCCTCAAAGAACATTGAAACCGGGCACGGTCTCTTTAACGGGAAAGACTCCAGGGTCTTCATTTATCCCAGTCCAAATCGTAATATTTAGTCATTCAGCCTTGGGCGAACTTTTGAGTGGATCAGCTTCGTGGAACTGCTTCTGGATACGCTCATTCCCTGCTGATTGAAGCCAATTTGTGATTCGTTGACCTTTCTCTCTAAGCAAATACATTATCGGTCTCCCACTTCCGTGTAATCAGAGTTTTGTTTATGCCTTCTCTTTCATCTTTGGGCCTCTGGCCTTTTTTTATTTCCTCATAGCCATCAAAGAGCAATTTTCTTGTCTTTTGTCAGCTAAATGGGCTGTAACAGAGACTTGAAAACAAAGGAAATCAGTGACATCCGGGTTGTTTTTTCGGGGCATCGTGAGATATGCTTTCCCCCCGGTCACCTCCACAAAATTTATCAGTGTGGAAATGTGATTTTTTCAGATGGGTGGCTTCTTCTGCTCTGCCATTTCGCAGGGAGAGTTGCAATCTGCCCGCTTTGTTTAACCAGACAGTTAACTAACCAAACAGCGGGCTTACAGAGCGATCTATGAAAAACGTTACTTCATCCAAATGTTCTGGAAGAGCAAAACCCAATTTTATTGACGTCCGGCTGTGCAGTTTGCAACTCCAAAAAACTGAATGCAGTAACAGATATACAGAACAAAAGGCAAAGGTATAGGTTCCCCTCGCACTAGCCGTTCCCGACTCTAGGGGGTGGTGCTCATCTCCGTTCCAAAGCCGAAGAACCAGCACTGTCCGAAGACGTCTCCGTGGTCATGTGACCGGCATGATTAAATCCCGAAGGCGCACGGAGCGCTGTTCCCTTCCCACCAAAGGTGGTCCCTATTTTTCTACTTGCATTTTTACATGCTTTCGAACTGCTAGTTTGGCAGAAGCTGGGACGAGTGACGGGAGCTCACTCCGTTACGCAGCGCTAGGGATTCGAACCACCGAACTGCCGACCTTTCTGATCAACAAGCTCAGCGTCGTAGCCACCGAGCCACATGCTTGCACAACTTTCGGGAATTAGAGAAAAGTGTGCGTAAAATATACCTTCCAGGAGAAGATATTTATGCAATTTAAAAATTCTTAGCAAACGAAATTTGAAAGATGGCTTCACCCAAGTCGCTTAATTGCTCCAAAAATACAAACCCTGGAGACGTAAATAAAAAATGGGATATTGTCTGTTTGCCCAAGATTAATCTCCCAGTTGATTTTACGGCTGCCTTTATTTTGCCTTCCACCAAAGAGATATTGTACTGGAGCATCTATTCACTGCCTTGCATGGTTAGCAACGGAGACTGTATAACAAAATGTTCCCCAGACCACAAACAGTTTATTGTGGAATGTTTCCAGCATTTGAGTTGGCTCTGGTTTTCACCTATGCTGGGATTTTGGGTTACGAATCTATTTACTAAGCCCTGAGAATCAGGTAGTTCTAACCTCTCCCCTCTTGTTGATCTATTTCTGGGAAAAGAACAACATGGAAATCTTTTTTGTAAAAGGGTGGAGGCAGCAGGCAAGCGAGAACTTTTCCATTTTTAGCAGTTTCCTTGGTGGCAGATTTGAACCTATCTATGACAGTGTGCCATTGCGTGCCAAAAGTGGGGGCAGTGCAGGAGGGTCGTACGCGGGCATGCCCACACCCATAATTCTATGTGTGCGACCCCCCCACCGCCCTCCCCCCGCTTTTGACACGCGATGGACCTGTTTTTTCGCCCTCCCCAGGCTGCAGAGGCTTTCTAGGAGCCTAGGGAGGGCGTAAACGGCCTCCCCCCCCCAGGCTCTCCAGAGGCTTCAGTCCGTTCCTGAAATGGTGCAGGGTCTCCTGCTTGGGCAGCGGGTTGGACTAGATGACCTATAAGGTCCCTTCCAGCTCTGTTAATCTGTAAGACGATAACTTGACAGTGAGGCTAAAACCAATTTCGTTGTATACATGATGTTCAGTGACAATAAAGGCTAAACTTAAACAGACCTGAGCCTTCACACACAGCTTCTACTGGCCAGATGTAGAGTAGAGAACCGCTTAATGAGTTTTTATCGTTCTCCTTTTGAGGCTGTTTCATCTGTATTTTGTAACATTACACACACACACACACACACACACACACACACATCGATCTATCCTCCCTGTTTATTTTAGAAACAACAAGACAAGAATTTGGCTGTGGGTGAGTTTTCTTGGGCCTTTTTTTTTTCCTTTAAAGAGGGGGTAATTAGGGCTTCTTCCATGGCTAATTAAGTGTTATCCGGTGAACACAAACAAAATTTCCTGGAATGACTGTCGGCTGATTTAGGGTTTGCGCAAATGCAAGGGCTCCTTTTGTGCGTCTCTCAGTGCCCTTCCCTCAGGGATCTGGCTGCCTTTCACAAGTGTTTTCTTACCCCATGCTTCCAGAGGAAAGGGGGCGAGGAGGGGAGAGGGTCAATGACAATACGGCTCTTAAAGTTGCTGCCAAACACACGGGCTGAGACATTTCCACAGGGCAAACCTAATAGCATTGGAGAGCAGTAGAGTAGAATAGAATAGAACAGAGAAGAGAATATAGGAATAGAATAGAATAGAGAAAAAATGCAAAATAGAGAATAGACTAGAATATAGGAATAGAATAGAAAATAGGAATAGAATAGAATATAGGAATAGAATAGAATATAGGAATAGGAAAGAAAATAGGAATAGAATAAAGAAAAATCGTGACCCGACAAATGCGCGCACGACAAAAGCGTGCTGACAAAAGCGTGGCGCTAAAACCGTGACGTCATCAACGCGACGTCATCAACGCGCTGACAACAGCGTGCCGACAGAAGCGCGATTTAAGTTAAGGTAAGGGTTAGGCTTAGGCTTACAGCACGCTTCTGTCGCCGCGCTGTTGTCGCCGCGCTTCAGCGCTCATTCGTCGGCATGCTTTAGAACTCGCAGTTTTGTCACCGCGGTTTAGTCGGGCGCACTTTTGTCGTTCGCCCTTTTGTCGGTGAACCAAGAAAAATGCAGAAGAGTGGAGAAGATAATGTAGGAATAGAAGAGAATATAGGAATAGAATAGAAAATAGGAATATAAAAGAATAGAGAAGAGAATATAGAAATAGAATAGAAAATAGGAATAGAATAGAATAGAGTAGAGAAAAATTCAGAATAGAGGAGAATAGAAAATAGGAATAGAATAGAATAGAGAAAAGAAGAGAATATAGGAATAGAATAGAAAATAGGAATAGAATAGAATAGAAAAATTCAGAATAGAAAGAGAATATAGGAATAGAATAGAAAATAGGGACAGGATAGGATAGGATAGGATAAGAATCGGAAAGGAATGGAATGGCGTAGCGTAGCTTAGAGTAAAATAGAGAAAAATGCAGAATAGAGGAGAAGAGAAGAAAACAAGAGAAGGGAATATAGGAATAGAAGAGAAAATAGGGATAGAATAAAATAGAAAACAGAATAGAATAGAATTCAGATGTGTGCATTCCTGTCCATATAATTTCCCCCCCTTCCATTCCATCGGGCTGATTCTCGGAGGCTACCTGGAAAAGTCCCTGCAGTTTTCTTGGCAAAGTTTTTCAGAAATGCCTCCTTCCTTGGGCCGAGAGAGACAGTGCCTCGGTCAAGGTCACCCAGCTGGCTTTGTGCCTAAGGTGGAACAAGAACTCCCACTCTCCTGCTTTCTAGCCTGCGGCCTTAACCACAATACCAAACTGCCTCTCTCCCATATCATTTATATTCATCTGAACGAGCGTGCAAAATGCATTCCGTGCTGAGAAGACATAAACTCCATGTGCAGGGCTGAGTTAAGCCATAACATGGTTTGTTGGCTGTTGGCTCGGTGCAACAAATAAACCCAGTCCTTGTGGATTATACCTGACAGCTATTGCGCTTCAGTGAGAACCCAGGCCATCCAATCTGTGGCTTAAAATGAGCGAGCCCCATTGCCTCGCTGCACCGGCGTTCTATGTGGGTCAGTCAGTCCCTCATAAGTGGATGCCGTTTCCTGGTCCACTTTCCCCACTGATCCAAAGTGCTCTGGATGGCCCCTGGGAGTCTGGGGTCCAGCTGGTACGTCAATCATTCCCACCCTGAGGTCCATATTAGGCTCAGCACCAGACTGGAAAATGATATTTCAAGTGGGACACGACAAGGCAAACATCCACAGTGGGGGTTCTCGAAGTGTTGTGGCCAAGGTCCCTGCTGGCATTTGAGCTTTATTGCCTTACGTGTGCCATTGCCATAGACCAACACGTTCCCCTTCAACGACGGAGCTGCTTTTTCAAAAACTCATAGAGGAGACAGGTTTAAAAAAACTCTTGGCAGAGCCGTTTCTGGCTGACCGACTAGAAAGCGCGTAAGATGAGTACGCAAACCCACCACAGCTGAAGATGGGCACAGAACAGAAGGACTGTGAATACCTCACTGGAGGAAGAGGTGATCTCACCCCTAGCAAGGCAGGGCTGCTGAATTTATCCTTGTTTGTTTAGTGTTGTAACCTGCCAGCGGCCAGGGGAGCTGGCAACAGATTTGGACAGTGAGGAGGTGGGGAGGAAAATGGGCCAGTCCTGGAGTCTGGGGAAGGCTCTGATGAGGGCTCTGTGTCAGAGGCAGAGAGGGGGCCAGAGCCGTCTGACAGTTATCAGCTGCCTTCGGAGTTAGACCTCAGTGAAGCAGAAGAACAGCTGGAGCCTGTTCCCAGTGTGTGCATGCGCAGAGTTGCCAGACGAAGGAACAGCTAAAGAACAGGGGTCGACTTGGGAGTAAGGCAGTGATGGGATTCAGCCAGTTTGCACCACTTCGGGAGAACCGGTTGGTAACTTTCTAAGCAGTTTGGTGAACTGGTTGTTGGAAGAAATCATTAGGGCAGAGAACCAGTTGTTAAATTATTTGAATCCCACCACTGGAGTAAGGCCACAGGTGGACGATGAATGGCCCCTCCCAGAGGGAATAAAAGAGAAGAGAAAGGGGAGTGGAGTTTGCAGGAGACCATTAGTTAGCTTAATTGGTGACTCTCCGAGGCTCCTTGTCAAGTTCTGCAGAGATCGGCCTGGCAGCTCTCCAAGCCAGATAAGGTCTGTGACCGTAAATCCTCCCTCGAAAGATTTTGCTGGATGTGAAAGAGCAGAATTCACAGTCAATTAATAAAAGGGTTTTTTGTCGCGACCAGGAGTTTGCTTGGTGCTCTTGGGAAGCCTTGGTCAGAACACTTATTAACTGGGGAAATTCTCAGTGGGGTGGGGGGAATAAAAGGACAGAGGAACCGATTTAGCATTTACAGTGCTGAAAACATAGGCAGATTTGCAGAGTAAATCTTTGACTTCACACGAGGCCAAAGAGTGTTGCCAAAGAGTTCGCTTATGCAGGGAATGAGATAAGACACCGGCTCCATATGACATAGCGGATTACCTCGCCTGATCTTTCTGCGCATTTCTGTTTTCTCCGTCAGCAAATGATCTTCATTTGGCTCACAACCCAAAACCGAGAAACTCTGTTTTTTTAATTTCCCAAACATGTCTGCCAAAGGGAACATCAATAACTCCTTTAAATGCTGGAATGTAGCTTGCAATTCAACATGCGTGTACAAGTTTACACACATGAAGAGAGCGCTTGTGCAAAACTCCACAGATTAGAGAAGCCTACATATTTTTTTCCTCTTAACTAATCTATAAACCTAGAGGAGAAAGGGTGGGAAAATGAAGAAAAGACAAGCAGCGAAGCAAAACTGGTTTTCCATCATCCTCGTGAAAGACTAACAATATCACAAAGAGTCCATCCTCTCACCCAGATATTTTTCCTTACTTGAAATCTGGCTCTCTAGCTGGTTGACTCCAGATGTTACAGATAAAGTGTTTTTCTGGTGAGCCTTTCCACTAATTAGTGGTCTCGCTTGCCTAAAACAAAGGAGAAACAAAGGAGATCCAAATCGTTTGGACAGCTGAGTTTAGCTTCCTTTTTAATTTCTTGGAATCATCATCATCTTTTAACGACCACATAATCCTTTGCGGGGTCTGGGCAACTGAATGGAGCTAGCAGAGTGTTTACTGGCCAGATGCCCTTCTTGTCATCAATGCAGAGTTTTGTTCAGCAGTTAGATTCTCATTGTGCCCAGAGAGAGAAATATCTGCCTCTACCTAGGATCGAACTCACAGCCTCTTGATTGTAAGGCGAGAGCTCCACCTCTAGGCCACCGCACCAGTCCTCCCTTTTAATTTCTTGGAATGATCATGCAAAATTAAAATGGGAGGTTAATCGAGCCATTTAACCACAATTAAATAGCGCAGCATGAGAGTGATGGGGTAATGACAATACCAGATGTTGCCTTGGTCCTGCCAGTGAGTGAGGTGAGAATCAGTGGTCATGGCCTAGGAGGAGGTGGAGGAGGAGGCAGAGGGAGTGGTGGTGGTGGTGGTAGTAACGGTATTGTCACCCAGGAAATCTTTAAGTGGCCTTCACAACCACACAACCAAGAGTGGGCCATGAATCACCTGGGTAGACTCCAAGGCTTAGAACATCTTCCATGTCTACTGAACAACTCAAACCAAGGGCTCAGTTGTTCAGGTGACATTGAATAGTAAACCTATTGGACATGGCCAATGTCAAGGAAGGTAAATGTACAGGTCAACAATATCTAGAGAGCCATCTGTACTTTCTTAGCTCTTCCATTTCTTTTGGGGGTCATGGAGTACATCTTTGTACTCCACTTGGAACCCTGACACCATCGGCTTTCTACTCTTGATGTAAACTCTAGTAGAGGGACCGATTTTGGCAGAAGATCTTCACCATACTGGATGCACCAAGGCACTTAGGCAACTGCCTATATTTGTGTCTTGGTAGAAGCTTATGTTTTGCCCTCAGTGATCCCATATTTGAGGCTCGACAGACGACTGAGATGCCGAAACACAGACAAGAAAACAGAAATCAAACTCTTCAGGTTTTGAGTTTCCAGCCGATAGTAAGCCTGATCCTCTCCTTCTCCATAACTTGCTCAAATCCCTCCACGCTGGAGTGAAAACGTCAAGAGTGTTGAGTGTTGAGCTTTCTAAGCTGACTGAGACGATTAATGAGGAGGAACATTTGAGCTGCCAAGAATAATTGAATAACAGGAAAGCACAAGCCTCCTTGCAGAGGGGCAGATGTCACTTGTTTTGGTTTCAAGAGGGAAGGGGAATAGCTTTACACCTTGGGAGGCTAGTCAAAGCTGTTCTGTTGAGGAAGACCAACAAGGAGACTTCAGTTACCTCCTCTGTCCACCTGCGTAGTACTCTGGAGGTGTTATCCCATATAAAGACCTCCCCGGTTACAACCACCAATGTTTGTTGGATCAACATGTGGCCACCAAGTGTGATCCCTCACAACACACTTCTAGTTGGCCAGAATCCTTCTAAATGGATGTGTGGGCCTTCACTCGGGTCCCTCTGGTGTGAATCGATGCTGTCCTTGAACTGAACAACACCTCTCTGCTCATCATCAGGCGAATTCTTGGACAAGACAATCTTCTTCTTCTTCTTCTTCTTCTTCTTCTTCTTCTTCTTCTTCTTCTTCTTTTTCTTCTTCCTTCCTTCCTTCCTTCCTTCCTCCTCCTTCTGCCATATCCGTCATCAGACATTGGCGATCCTGTTGGCCATCCTATTTTTATCAACAACTGCACGAAAAAGTGCTCTTGAGTTTTGTCCAAACCGGTCCCTGAGATTTTGAAGCCATGATGTTCTTCTTCCTGGACCTCATTTGCCTTCAATCTTTCCCTGGAGCATTAAGTGAAGGATGCCGTATTTTTCCGGGTGTCGCATCACATGTCCAAAATATTCTAACTTTCACTTTTTGATGGTTTCGATGATTTCCCTCGGCTTTCCCAGGTGGCTTATCACCTCCTCATTCCTGATTTTGTCCACCCAGCTAATACTTACCAGCCACCCGTAAATCCACATTTCAAATGCTTCAAAGAGAGCCATGAAGGTCCCAGTTCTGAAAACAAGGAAATTGGGTTAGAAAATGGACATACTGAGTTAGATGGCTACACATCGATTCACACTCTGTCACAAAGATCTGTGCATGCCTGAAGGAACAATAAAGCACTTGGGGGCTGTTCAAGGCCATCTGCATGCTTATTCATACATGGCCAATGCTCTGTTCTTCATATGCTCTTCAACAATCCTTTTCCAAAGTCCTAACGATTCTGCGATTCTTACCGCAGAGAGTTCCCGCTGAGCATATTTGGTATGAAATGGCTGGGGAGACCTTTAGCAGCTCTCCAAGGTGCTTGGTTTCCACCAACGGTGGGAAACTGTTCTGACCGAGGCTTTCCAAGAGCATGAAGCAAACTCCTGGTCCCAACAAAAAACCCTTTTATTAATTGACTGTGAATTCTGCTTTTTCACATCCAGCAAAATCTTTCGAGGGAGGATTTACAGTCACAGAAATTATCTGGTTTGGAGAGCTGCCAGGCCGATATTTGCAGAACTTGGCAAGGAGCCTCGGAGAGTCATGAACCAATGAAGCGAACTAATGGTCTCCTGCAAACTCCACTCTCCTTTTGCTCCTCTTTTATCTCCTATGGGAGGGGCCATTCATCATCTACCTGTGGCCTTACTCCCAAGTCAGCCCCTGTTCTTTAGCTGTTCCCTTCATCTGGCAACTCTGTGCATACTGGGAACAGGCTCCAGTTGTTCGTCTGCCTCACTGATCTCCAATTCTGAAGGTGGCTGATAACTGGCATATGGCCTGGCCCCCTCTCTGCCTCTGATACAGAGCCCTCATCAGAGCCTTCCCCAGACTCCAGGACTGGCCCATGTTCCCCCACAACCCCCTCACTGTCCGAATCTGTTGCCAGTTCTACTGGCCACTGGAGAGCCACAACAGAAACATTGTCCTAGGTGGAAGGGTAGGAAGCTACTTATCCCGAGTTAGACAATGACCTTACAGAAGCAAGGAGGGATTGCATCCAGACCCACTCGAAAGCTGAGGTAGATCAGATTTCTCACTTTGCCACAAGTGCTGATTTTAATTCAAAACACCCCCAAAGATTTGATTTGTATTTATATACATTTGTAAAAGAGAGACAGACAGACAGAGAGAGACAGACAGACACACAGACAGATACAGAGAGAGACAGAGACAGAAAGAGACATGGGGCGAACCAACATGTCGTTGTGTTGGAAATGCATCTTCTGATAGAAGAAATCATACGTAAGCCTTCACTGGGAGCAAGCGAAGAAGCTTTCACTCTTGTCGTCTTCTTTTCACAAACTTTTCGAGAGACCCCCGTTATTCACTGCAGCATTTTGCATTCCACTCGCCTCCCCCCCCCCGATGACATCTCCAAAAGCAGCAGGGGATTAAATTAATTTGTGTAAACATTACTCATCCTACACCCCCTCCCTCCCTCCCTCCCCAGCAGACAGAGAGACGGGACACCTTGATGATTGGAGCCGAGCCGGCTGAAAGAGCAATGAAGCAAGATATCTCCTGGCTCAAGTCAAGGATGGATATCTGTTGTGACACCCAATGTCTGTCCCGGAATCATCGTCTCCATCTCATCCCCCCCCCCCAGTTCCCACCCTTGTCTCTCTTCGCCACATGTCAAAAGAAGAGATGTTAAGCAGAGCAAAGACGTGTCGAGATTGTATCTCCTCCAGGCAGTATATTCACTGGGACCTTCTCAAGCTGCCATGGTCCCATCAGGCTGCGGTAGAAGGAATGAAAGCATTTAGATTTCCTTCTCTTCACTCAAATGACAAGTACCCTTCTTTTCAAATTCCTATTCCGTCCCCCCTGCCTTTCCGATCATAACTTTAAGAGCCAGTACTTTTTTTTAAAAAAATCCCTCTTCCTAGGGATGCTGGGAAGTGTAGTTTAACAATGTCCGGTTTTCTTCCTCTGTTATCAGCCACGTGACCAGGGTTGGTGCCAAAGAGCATGTTATCGGAAGGAAGTGGCAAGACTTCAACTCAATCTCAAAAAAAAAAAGTCCATTTGTTGAAGCCATCTGAGTCTTGCTTGACCAGAGTTTTTTATTTATTTATTTAGTTTGTCAAACATGTACAAGATAACAGGTATAAACAGTATAAACATGGACGTGAACCAAGGGAATGAGTACATATAAATGGGGACAGTAGGACAGGGACGGTAGGCATGCTGGTGCGCTTATGCACGCCCCCTTTTACGGACCTCTTAGGAATGGGGTGAGATCAGAGGTGGGTTCCTACCAGTTTGCACCTATTCGGTAGAACCGGTTCGTCAAATCTACCGAGCCAGTTAGAAGAGGTTCCACCAGTGGACCCGGAAAGCAGGCCACACCTACAGAAGAGGTTCCAAAATTTTTTGAAACCCACCACTGGGTGAGATCCAGGGTGGACAGTTTAAGGTTGAAGCTTTGGGGGTTTGAGGATGTAACAACGGAGTCAGGTAGTGCATTCCTGGCGTCGACCGCTCTGTTGCAGTTAGGCTGTACACTGCCTGTAAAGAAAACCCTCCATTCTGAAAGGCCGTCTAGCCTTGGTTTAGATGGGGACGAACCACTGCTCTGCTGGCCGTCCTTGACAGGTCTGATTAATGAGCCCTCCGGTTTGCAAGTCACCCATCCAAATTTCCTCTCAAGCATGAACAAATGAGTTATCAACCGAGAAGTTGGTGGGCTCCCAGCAATCTCTCTCTCCTTTCGCCCTTCGTCTACAAAGAGCAGCGTGGCTCCACCGAGTCTCTATGCATTGTTGTGATTGAAAAACGCAACATAAACTCACGGTATTATTATAGACTTTCAAGTGATCTTAATGTAAACGAAGCAAAACGTCGCCAAGAGTAGCGCAGCCTGGACCGACCGTGCAATCCGAGTTCTCATAAATAAGAAACTGTCGAGAGCCCAAACCGTCTGTCTGAAAGACTTCTGTGGAAGCAGAAAGAGATAGAGTTTCAGACTCAATTTTCCATGCGGGAAGAAAGGACTCGTTTCTGAGTAGAGTTGGGGAAAAACTCCACGCACACGGAAAGCGATTCCCAAACGGAGCCATTTTCGGATTCTGTACAATGCGTTGAATCCCAATCAAAGGATGCTACTTTGGTAAGACCACACTTGGAATTCCGGGTCCAGTTTTGGTCACCACAATACAAAAAAAAAGATGTTGAGAACAGGGATGTGTTTCACATTTTGTTACCCCAGGTTCGCGGGCACACACACACACACACCTTCTGCACATGCGCCCAGTCTCAAAAATGTGTTTAATTAGGGCGGCATAGAGCCGGGGCAGGTGGTAGGAGGCCACCCTTGATTTTGGCTACCGGTTCAGAATTGTGTACTACTAACGCTCCTCGAGAGGGAGTGTTCTGTTAAGAGCCTGTTGTGCCTTAAAATGGCTTCTACTGTACAGCACTGTGGAGTGGTCATGGTAACGGCTTCACAGAACTCCACAAGGGGGCTCCCTCTATTAAGGGGGAAAATCCAACATTAGAAATTATGGCGACTTTTAGGGAAGGAGGGTTGGGATAAATAAATACCCAGACAGCGCCAGGTTATCACCTAGTCCCCTATAACCTGATACAGGGCATTGGAAGAGAAGCTTTGATTATTACTTCCTCTTTTGAATGATGCGTGTGTCCCCTGGTTCCTCACTGCTTTGAAATTGTGTGCAATTGTGCCATCCAGGATTTCTGCTACCAGTTCGGGTGAACCGGTCCGAACCGGCTGAATACCATCTCTGGTTGAGATTCTGGAAAGTGTGCAGAGAGGAGCAACGGAGACGATTAGAGGGCTGGAGGTTAAAACACACGACAAACAGTTGCAGAAACTGGATTTGTCTAGTCAAATAAAGAGAAGGGCTAGAATTAAGGAGAACTTTCTTCTCAGTGAGGACAATTAACCGGTGGAACAGCTTCCCTCTAGAAATTGTGGGTGCTTCATCACTGGAGGTTTTTAAGAAGAGGACAGGCAAACCCTTGTCTGAAATGGTATAGAGCGGGGATGTCAAACTTAATTTCATTGAGGGCTACATCAGGGTTGTATTTGACCTCGGGGGCTGTGGTGGGGGCGTGGCTAGCATGACATCACTTGTGTCAGGGGGCACCTGTGGTGGCCCGAGTGTTCTGCCAGCAAAAATGGGTTCCTGAGCTCTGTTTTTGGCTGCGACGGCCTCCTGCAACTCTTTGCCAGTGAAAACAGAGCTCAGGGGGGCTGCATGCGGCCCTCGTGAGCTCCGTTTTTACTGGCAGAGGCACCATGGGCTGGTACTTTGCTGTTTCCAGGGTGGCCCCATGGGCCAGATCTAAGCACCCCATGGGCTGGATCCGCCCCCCTTCCCCTTGAGTTTCACACCCCTGGTATAGAGTCTCCTGCTTGAGCAGAAGGTTCAGTGGTGAAATTCAATTGTTTTTACTGCTGGTTCTGTGGACGTGGCTTGATGGGCGTGGTGTGGCTTGGTGGGTGTGGCAGGGGAAGGATACTGCAAAATCCCCATTCCCTCCCCACTCTGGGGCCAGCCAGAGGTGGCCCCTTGCCAGTTCTCCAAACTACTCAAAATTTCCACTACCAGTTCTCGGAACTACTCCAAATTTCCACTATTGGTTCTCCGAACTACTCAAAATTTCCGCTACTGGTTCTCCAGAACCTGCTGGATTTCACCCCTGAGAAGGTTAAACTAAAACACCTCCAAGACCTTTTCCAAACTCTGTTATTTTGGGTTCAGCACAGAACCAGGAGCCACAGAAAGTGCAAACCAGGATGAACCTAGTGTGTGGGGACAAATGTAGCCAGTAGATCTTTGCTGGAGTATCTGTGCTAGGGCGGTTTTTGTGTGGTTAGAAATGCACAGGGGGGGGGGGGAATGATGAAGACTTGCCATGCCAGCATTTTGTCCTCTTCTCCTGGTCAAAATGCTCCCCATTTGGAAATGTCTACCTACTACAGCACTCGGTAAACAGCTTGTGTTCCCGAGGGGTGGGGGTGGGGGGGCCTTGGCAGCAAGGTTAAGATGCCAAGGCAGGGGGTCCAGTCTACTTTCTTTCTGCCAACATGTCCAAGACAGTTTCTAAACAGCATCCCAACTGGGACCTCATTTGCCAAAGGACATCACTCCCGGCTTGTCAGACGCTGCATCTGTTCTTGGCAAACGAATAGTGAAGGCCTTGATGAGAGGTTGGTCCATCTGTATCTCCTCCTCGTCTTCACACACTCTGTACTGTGTTCCTGATGCCAACTTTCCATGTGGCAAGCTACTGTTTGGGCCGCCGCGGTGGTGGAGAAGGGCCTTCCCATGGGGCGCATAAAGTTACGTGGAAGGTGTTTCTTCTCAGATTTCTTCCAGAAAATTTTCATGTCGGCCTCTCTCTTCCCCCAAAGATGACACTCTTAAGAAAAAGGTGCTTTCCCTTTCTGGAACTAAGAGTCTTCTAGAATGGCTCCTTGCAAAAACACCGTGGGATGATTTGATCGAAAGCAAATATCAGCGGTGGAATCTAGGCTGGGATGCTTAATATTTATCTGTGCACTTCAGATGCCTATAAAAAAATAAATAGAACTCCGTTAATTTAAATCTTCACCTGGAACCTTTTCTGAATCCGTTGGATTTTTGAATGTTTAGCTGTCCTAGATAGCAATAGCCCTTAGACTTATATACCGCTTTACAGTGCTTTACAGCCCTCTCTAAGCAGTTTACAGAGTGAGCCTCTTGCCCCCAACAATCTGGCTCCTCATTTTACCCACCTCGGAAGGGCGGAAGGCTAAGTCAACCTTGAGCCTGGTGGGATTTGAGCTGCCAAATTGCAGGCAGCCAGCAGTCAGCAGAAATAGCTTGCAGTGCTGCACTCTAACCACTGCGCCACCAAGGTTCCAATGTCACAATCTTATTTAACAGGCCGGTAATTTCCCAAGAAATCATGATGTGTGTCTTTGAATGAGCTTTTCCTTCCAACATGTCATGATGGCTTCAGAATTCAGACTCCCCCTCCTCAAACGTCTAAAAGGCAGCACAGTGGCTCAGTGGTTAAGGCGCTGTGCTTCTCAACTGAAAAGCTGGCAGCCCAGGCTCGAGATCCGAGCGCTACATGACATCCTTGCCCCAGCTCCTGCCCACCTAGCAGTTCGAAAGCATGGAAATGCGAGTAGATTAATAGGTACCACTTTGGTGGGAAAGTAATAGTGCTCATATGACCGCGGAAATATCTTCGGACAATGCTGGCATGATGGCCTTGAAATGGAGATGAACACCGCCCCCTACAGTCAGCAATAACCAGCAGAGTAAAATCCGCAGGGACTCCTTTACCTCAAACTTCAAAAATCGGTTGAAGTTCCTCGAATCTTTTCTTCTTTTCCAGCATAACACTTGAGATGGGCCCCCCAAACCATCTTACAGATTCTATCAGCAACTAGAGGCCATGAAGAACAGAGACCACACTATATCCGAATAGCGGCATTCAGCAATGACTCTTGGGTGGTGGTGGTACCAAGCTTCTTGATAGCAAGGCCAGGCCCTCGAAAGCAATCTGGAGACGTCCAGAAACTGTGGTGCCAATTAGTGAAGGAACTCTTATCTAATCTGGATTGGGTACCACACCAGGTAATCCATTCCTCACCCTCCAATCAGAGCCAGGGGTAGGATGCTGCCGGTTTAACAACCGGTTTGGTGAGCACATGCTTTGCACGTGTATGCGTGTGCACCGCTAAACATGGAGCATTTAGACGCTCAGCTGCTTAACTTTCCAAGTCAGCAACGGTAAGTAGAACAGTGATGGGAGGGTGGGAAATCAGCTGTGCCGTATGATTGAGATGAGCTAGAAAGCAGGAAATAAATGACAGGATAGGGCAGGTGGGCAGAGCCAACTGATCGTTGGCACTACCAGTTCACCCAAACCAGTCCAAACCGGCTGAATACCACCTGTGGTCAGAGCTGAAGAAGCTTCTTGGATGAGAAGCGAAACGTCTTCAAAAGAAAAAAAAACCACCTTTGGAAAAAGCACCTTTGGGACCACCATGATCTGGATGATGGAGAATCTCCACAGACACACCAGGTAGCAGAGATCAGACATTCATAAGAGCATCAGGCGCTTCTTGGATACCAGATCCTGACAATTGGGCAGTTTTTGTTTATAGCTCTAAAGAGCAACCAGGGTTGACAGCTCTTTAGAAGGAGGGATCCTGAAGAGGAATTTCAAAATGCTTTGGCCACCTAATGAGAAGGAAGGACTCCCTGGAGAAGAGCCTCATGCTGGGAAAGATGGAGGGCAAAAGAAGAAGGGGACGACAGAGGAGGAGGTGGCTGGATGGAGTCACCAAAGCAGTCAGCGGGAGCTTCAATGGACTCCACAGGATGGTAGAGGACAGGAAGGCCTGGAGGGACGTTGTCCATGGGGGTCACGATGGGTCGGACACGACTTCCCAACTAACAACAATTTGTAGCTCAGTAGAATCGTCATTGATAACAGCTGTAAGAACAATTTAGGGCTTAGTCAAAGGAAGCCGTTGGTTGGCAGTTTTGAGAAACGGCACGCGGACTTACAGTGACCTTTGATCTGATCCGAGGCTAGTCCGTAATGCAGCCTCTGTGGAGGTTCGGGTTTTAGAAATTAGGAAACTCAGGTCAGGCTGCCATTTCTGTAATCCAAGCCCAAGGCTATTCCTCCGGCGTTGTAACTCACTCTCCTACACACACCCCGCAAACGCTTGACGTGATGATCTTGCCCAGATGAAAAGAAGGCCATGCGCAAGACGAAGTGTTTATTTTACAAAGAAAATATATCAAAATTCCAGGCTATCATTTTTTTTTTTTTAAAGGGCAGCTTGACTTCAGCACTCGGGGAGCCGAGATTCTTGGGCGGGAGCCAAGTATGACACTATCTCAACACACTCTTAATCCTGTTTAATGTGGATTTGCTGTCGGCTTTGAGGAGGGGGGGCTGCTCCATTTAAAAGCTCGTTTCCCCTTTTGCCCGTTGATCTCAGACACATGGTAGTCAATGGAGAGGGATGGGGAAAATCAAGGAGGCCTGTAGAAACGCAGACGGAGAAAAATCTGCACTCAGGAGCAAATGGAATATTTGAGCTAGAAAGATGAGTCTTTGCAGACTTCATTAATGGGAGAAAGGTCTTAGGATCACACATGCTTCTCCTGGTTGGATCCAGAGCTTCCTTTCCCTGGAGATCTTCCTTTGAAGACCTTCACCAGCTGTCTCTGGCATCCTCCATTCTTCTAAGCTTCATATTCCAGATGTTCCAGATGTTGCCAGAGTACCTTTCCCAACATCCCCTGCTACGTTCAACTGTTCAAGCAATGGAGTGTCCCACCTTCAGAGGTGGTATTCAGCCAGTTCGGACCAGTTCGCCCGAACTGGTAGTGGAAATCGCCGATTGGTCTTCCTACCCGCCCTGACACTATGCCGTCCTATTTAGGCATGTTTTGAAGCCCCATGCATATGTATAAGCCACGTGCACAATCAAAGCGCATAGGTGGAAGACTGAGCACATGTGTGGACCGGGCACATGTGAGCGAAGTGATTGCGCAAGTTCACATTTGCGAACTGGTAGGGAAAGTAAGTGAATCCCACCCAGGAACTGAATCAGCTTCAAAGCCACACTGTGGGCACCAGGTTGAAGATACATGGACTATTCTTTTCTTTGTTCGGCAGGAATCAAAAAGAATTTGGAGGGGTCCGTTTGGGGAGGAACCAAGCCAGAAGATGACCTTACTAAGAAAAAGTTAGCATTCTGCTCTCAGCTTTCCTTGGCAATTTGTGATAGCAGAGTCTCGAGAGAACACTGGGAAACGAAAAAAAAAAGGCCCATTGTTGAATTATCCAAGGTTGGGAGATGCTACCAAGGCTTAGCAACTCTGCAATTACAATGTCTCTCTCTTTGAGGTCCTCCAAGGTTTATCAGCCTAATCATACCGTGGGCAGCTTCTCCTTGGGAGCTGGCAGCTGATGTAATGGGAGCTCACTCTGCTGACCTTTCTGATCGACAAGCTCAGTGTCTTAGCCACTGAGCCACCACATCCCTTAAGCGATACCACTCTATAAAGCCTTAGTAAGACCACACCTATAATACTACATCCAGTTTGGGTCACCACACTATAAAAAGGATGTTGGATTAGGGGACTGGAGGCTAAAACATAATGAAGAACGGTTACAGGAACTGGGCCTGGCTAGTCTAGTGAAGAGAAGGACCAGGGGAGAGACAATACCAATCTTCCAATATTTGAGGGGCTGCCCCAGAGAGGAAGGGGTCAATCTGCTTTCCAAAGCACCCGAAGGCCAGACAAGGAAAAATGGATGGAAATTGATCAAGGGAGAGATTCAGCCTGGAAATAAGGAGAAATTTCATGAAAGTGAGAGCAATCAACCCATGGAACAGAAGTTGCCTTCAGAAGTTGCGGGAGCTTCATCCCTGGGGGCTTTCAAGAAGAGACGGGACTGCCATTTGTCAGAAAGGGTGAAGGATCTCCTGCTTGTTGGACTAGATGACCTACAAGGTTCCTTCCAACTCTTTTAATCTGTAAATTTCTGTTAGATGTCAGGGGGAAACGACAGGAGGGAAACCCAACTTGCAAGCTTTCTAAAAGTAACTGGCTGGCTGTTGTGAGAAAGAGGAAGCTGGGTTCGCCAGATCTGTTTTTTTCTTTTTCCCCCTTGATTTCAAAATCACGTGATCTGAAACTTGGTTTGCCACAAGGACACACGGTATTATTTGTAACTGATTCATTGCAGAAAAAAAGAAAAGAAAAGAAATTGTGTTTAACTGGAACGGTCCAGGTAGCCTCGTCCGGCCAGATATTCCCCAAAGCTGGCAAAGAGACCTGTGGGTTGCTTTCGCAAAGCCTCCTGTCTCAGTTGGTTTGCTCTGTGGCTTCCGTAGAGCCTCTCGTAAAGCGGTCCAGACTGACCAAAAACGGAGACTGACGTCCAGAATTGGGAGCTGGCTTGAATGCAGGCATTGTGTGTGTGTGTGTGTGTGTGTGTGTGTGTGTGTGTGTGTGTGGTGGGGGAAGCTGTATGGAGCTTCTCCCCTTCCATGTTGGCAAGTGGATCCCTTCAAAAATTCCAGAAGCAGACAGTTCCAAGATAGAATAGAATAGAATTCGTTATTGGCCAAGTGTGATTGGATACACAAGGAATTTGTCTTTGGTGCATAGGCTCTCAGTGGACATAATAAGACAAGATACATTCGTCAAGAATCATAAGGTACAGCACTTAGTGATAGTCATAGGGAACAAATAAGTAATCAGGAAACAATCAATATCAATAGAGTGTAGAATAGAATGTAGAATGAGCGGAGGTGGCGCAGTGGTTAGGGTGCAGTACTGCAGGCCACTTCAGCTGACTGTTATCTGCAGTTCAGCGGTTCTAATCTCACCGGCTCAAGGTTGACTCAGCCTTCCATCCTTCCAAGATGGGTGAAATGAGGACCCAGACTGTGGGGGCAATATGCTGACTCTGTAAACCACTTAGAGAGGGCTGAAAGCCCTATGAAGCGGTATATAAGTCTAACTGCTATTGCTATTGCTATAGAATATTGTAGAATAGAAGTAGAGCAGAATAGAATAGAGTAGAATAGAATAAGAGTAGAATAGTAGAATAGAATTAGAGTAGAGTAGTGTAGAGTGGAGTAGAATAGAACAGAATTAGAGTAGAGTAGAGTTATAGAATAGAATTAGAGTAGTGTAGAGTAGAGTAGAATATAATAGAAGTAGAATAGAGTAGAATGGAATGGAATAGAATAGAATTCATTATTGGCCAAGTGTGATTGGACACACAAGGGAATGGGAATGGGAATGTAATAGAATAGAATAGAATAGAATAGAATAGAACAGAATTGAATTCTTTATTGGCCAAGTGTGATTGGACACACAAGGAATTTGTCTTTGGTGCATAGGCTCCCAGTGGACATAAAAAGACAAGATACATTCGTCCAGAATCATAAGATACAACACTTAGTGATAGTCATCGGGTACAAATAAGCAATCAGGAAACAATATCAATATCAATCGTAAGAATACAAGCCACAAAGTTCCAGTCCTGCAGTCATAAGTGGGAGGAGTTGGGGGATAGGAATGATGAAAAGATGAATAGTAATAGTAATGCAGCCTTAGCGAATGGTTTGACAGTGGTGAGAGAATTATTTGTTTAGCAGTGATGGCATTCTGGAAAAAACTGTCCTTGTGTCTAGTTGTTTGTATCTAGATGCTTGTTATGCGTACACAGCTCAATGTAGAATCCTGCTCAGGAGGTGCTTGCAGTTACGACAGAGTTGATACTCCACAGTGCCCCTCCTCCCAAACTTTACAGACTCATCCATCAATTAAAACAGAAGGATGAGCTTGATCCCTTGTGAACAGCTGGGGACAAATGCATGAGCCTTCCCCCTTCTGAACGAGATATTTCCCCTATCATCCGCATGCCGTATATTGAATAGACTAACAAGAGCTGGAAGGGACCTTGGAGGTCTTCTAGTCCAACCCCCTGCTCAGGCAGGAAACCCTGCACCACTTCAGACAAATGGTTATCCAACATCTTAAAAACTTTCAGTGTTGGAGCATTCACAACTTCTGGAGGCAAGTTGTTCCACTGGCTAATTGTTCTCACTGTTGGGAAATTTCTCCTTAATTCTAAGTTGCTTCTCTCTCTGATTAGTTTCCACCCATTGCTTCTTCTCCTGCCTTCAGGTGCTTTGGAGAATAGCTTGACTCCCTCTTCTTTGGGGCAACCCCTGAGATATTGGAACACTGCTATCATGTCTCCCCTAGTCAATCCATGTTTGCATAACCCCTATTGCTGAGCTATATGCTCTGTTTGGTTTTGCAGGAAACACACACCCCCCAAGCCACAAATTCATGTTTTATTCTACTATCGAATAACAAAGCTGTATGGTAGCTATGCTGAATCCCCTTCTTTTCATCAGACCAGACAAAACCCAGTTACTGCAGCCATTCTTCGTATGTTTTAGCCTCCGGTCCCCTAATCCTCTTCGTTGCTCTTCTCTGCGCTCTTTCTAGAGCCTCCACATCTTTTCTACATCGTGGCGACCAAAATCGGATGCGGTATTCAAAGCGTGGCTTTTTGTTCAGTGTGCCAAGCCATGCCCTCTGTCTTGCAAATACCGGCGGCTGGGGTGCCACAGCACATGAAACCAAAACCGCATTAAGATGCTCTGGGCCACATGGGAATGGGGCCTCCAAATAAGAAGTCCTCAGTTTGCCTTGCGCGATGTCTTCACACTGATTCTCCCACCACATTGTGTCCTGTTTCCCTTCCCCTGATTCCAAGGCAGGCCACGGGCAGCGACACACTTTGCAGAATATTGTGAGAGATACAACAGGGGGCTGAGAAGGACACTTAGAAAGGGCTCCGAGGAAGTAAAGATTTCGACACTTGGGGAAAGCCAGTGAAAGGCATTCTAAAGCCTCCTCTCTAGGCAGCCACGCTATTGCGCTGGTCCCCATCTTCTAAACCCCCAGTGGCCTGACTACAGATTCAGCTTGTTAACAGGGCTGTCCATCTGCTGCGTAGTAACCCCATACTAGGCCCAATCTCCAACCCCCTCCCCGAATTCACTCCCTGTTTTTCCGCAGCCCTGTTGGATCCGTTGTACGACGTCCGCGGGCAAGCACAGCCCGTCTTCAAACATTTTCCAGCCCTGAGAACTGGAATGCAATCGGGGGTGGGCAGACAAACGGCTCGTCTTCGCCAAGTATGGACCAACTTTGGCTCCAGCGAGAAGTTTCCAGCCAGTGTGGAGCCAGACACATTTACATTCTTCTATTTGAAGTTTAAACCCTAATCCTTTGAAAGATTTGCAGTCTGAGCTACGGAGTCGCTCGCCATCCGCGGCATGGAAGGGTCTCGTTGGGTCTGGAAACCTGAAGCATACGCGGGCTTGGCAAGGGAGGGAAAGAAATTGGGGAAAGTCGAGGCAAAAGAGATCACGTCTCTTGATTGAGGGGCATTCCTTATGAGGCAAGGATGATCCCAAAGCTTCAAGTCCAAATCCAGTTCTTGTGTTTGAATTATTTAAAGCACAAACTTTTGGGCAAAGGAGACCAGTTCCATTGAGAGGGTTTTTTCCACAGACAAGTGGACATGGCTTTGTGTGCTGCCTATATCCCCCAGATAATAGAATAGAATAGAATATAGAAAATGAATAGAATAGAATAAAACAGAAGAAGGAACAGAAGAATAGAGTAGAGTAGAATAGAATAGAATATAGAAAATGAACAGAATAGAATAAAATAGAAGAAGGAACAGAAGAATAGAATATAGTAGAGTAGAATAGAATATAGAAAATGAACAGAATAGAATAAAATAGAAGAAGGAACAGAAGAATAGAATAGAGTAGAGTAGAATAGAATATAGAAAATGAACAGAATAGAATAAAATAGAAGAAGGAATAGAGTAGAGTAGAGTAGAATGTAGAAAATGAACAGAATAGAATAAAATAGAAGGGATATAAGAATAGAAGAGAGTAGAATAGAATAAAATAGAAGGATTAGAAGAATGGAATAGAGTAGAATAGAATAGAATGTAGAAAATGAACAGAATAGAATAAAATACAAGGGATAGAAGAATAGAGTAGAATAGAATATAGAAAATGAACAGAATAGAATAAAATAGAAGAAGGAATAGAGTAGAGTAGAGTAGAATATAGAAAATGAACAGAATAGAATAAAATAGAAGAAGGAATAGAGTAGAGTAGAGTAGAATATAGAAAATGAACAGAATAGAATAAAATAGAAGGGATATAAGAATAGAAGAGAGTAGAATAGAATAAAATAGAAGGATTAGAAGAATGGAATAGAGTAGAATAGAATAGAATGTAGAAAATGAACAGAATAGAATAAAATACAAGGGATAGAAGAATAGAGTAGAGTAGAATAGAATATAGAAAATGAACAGAATAGAATAAAATAGAAGAAGGAATAGAGTAGAGTAGAATATAGAAAATGAACAGAATAGAATAAAATAGAAGGGATATAAGAATAGAAGAGAGTAGAATAGAATAAAATAGAAGGATTAGAAGAATGGAATAGAGTAGAATAGAATAGAATGTAGAAAATGAACAGAATAGAATAAAATACAAGGGATAGAAGAATAGAATAGAGTAGAGTAGAATATAGAAAATGAACAGAATAGAATAAAATAGAAGAAGGAATAGAGTAGAGTAGAGTAGAATATAGAAAATGAACAGAATAGAATAAAATAGAAGGGATATAAGAATAGAAGAGAGTAGAATAGAATAAAATACAAGGGATAGAAGAATAGAATTCTCTAACAAAAAAACCCCAAAAACTTTTGCCAAGCCAGGAGGACACAGGGGAGCCTCGTGAAATCTAAGACGTTGGCCTCCGTTGTGTGGCTCTGAGCGAAGCAAAATTGGTTAGAGGAACGCACTAAGGAGCTGGGCTATTGGGAGCTCATTAATTTCACCCACAAAGCCATTAATCCATCCAGCTTCTGGATTTCCAGCCAAGGGCTTGGACCCAATTATGCTGGCCTTAGTGGATTTTTCCCCCTCCGCTTCCACATTTGGAGTCTACGATATGAATTTAGATTGGTTTCCTCCTCTCCTTCCCCTCTCGTTTTCCGATTCTCTCTTAAAAAGTACAAGCCTGCCTCAACAATCCCCTAAAATGGATTTTCCCCTCACAAATAATCTGTTTTTTCTTCAGAAGTAATGATAAAGTAAAGATAATTAGATCCAGCCTAGTAAACAATCCTTTGGCACCAGGATATTATGGCTGTTATACCATATATTAAAAATCTGGAAGAGGCTTCCAGTGGCACACAGTTCAACAAAAAATCACCATATTTTTCGGAGTATAAGACGCTCCTGAGTATAAGACGCAGCTTGGCTTTGGGGAGGAAAATAAGAAACTTTCTCCATCCATATTACCAATTCCTAGAATTTCGAATCATTGGCCACATCATCTCTAGGAAATAGGACTCCACACAGCCGGGGACCAATAGCAAAGGGTCAGCTGTGCTAGAGAGAGTTTTGGCCAGAGGTGATATTCAGCCAGTTCAAACTGGTTCGGACGAACTGATAGCGGAGATCATGGGTGAGCCCGTCCAGCCGTCCCGGTGCTATGCCATCCTATTTAGCCACGTTTTTGAGGCCAGGTGTATGCACGAAAGGCGCGCGTGTGAGCAAAGCACATGCAAGGAAGGTGCACGCGCAAGGCAAACTGGTTGTAAACATAAGGGAAGCCCACCACTGGTTTTGGTCTACCAATAATCCACAGCCTGCTAACTTATACAAATTAAGGTTGAAGGACTTTGATTTTGTGTAAGGTCCTTCTCTGGAAGAAAATGTTCGGGGATGATATAACTTGCATGTAGCAGTTGGTTTCACATCTTGTTACCACCAATTTGCTGCAGGCACATGCACCCCTTCTGCACATGCGCCACCTCTCAAAAACATGCCTAAATAAGACGGCATAAAGCCGGGGTGGGTGGGCAGGCGCACCCACGATTTCCGCTACCGGTTTAGCCAAACCAGTCCGATCCGGCTGAATACCACCTCTGCTTGCATGTGTCGACAAGGAAAGGCGCCCTGGGCTGACTCCTCTTCCTTTCTTCCTATCTCTTTGTCCCGCCTGTTCCCGCTGCTCATCCTTAACAAAGATCTGAACCGGCCAATTGTGAAAGGCTCTGAGATTTAGGATACACTATATTGCCTGCCTTCACTTGCATAGGAACTTACTGTAAGTGACATCCCTTTCCTAATCCATGAGGTTCAATATGACGTCGGTACCATCCTTGGCAGCTATAACAGCTTCAACTCTTTGGGAAAGTCTGTCCACAAGGTTCAGGAGTGTCTTTATGGGGATTTTTGACTATTCTTCCAGAAGCGCATTTGTGAGGTCACACACTGATGTTGGACGTGTTTATGTGGCCTACCACTTCATGGCTGAGTTGCTGTCATTCCCAAACACTTCCACATTCTTATAATACAGCTGACAGTTGACTGTGGGATATTTAGGAGCGAGGGAATTTCACGACTGAATTTGTTGCACAGGTGGCATCCTATCACAGTTCCATGCTGGACTTCACTGACCTGCTGAGAGCCACCCATTCTTTCACAAATGTTTGTCAAAACAGTCTGCATGCCTAGGGACTTGATTTTATACACCTGTGGTCATGGAAGTGATTGGATCACCTGATTCTGATGATTTGGATGAGTGAGCGAATACTTTTGGCAATATGGTGTACTATGCAAGCCAAAAAGTCACTGGTTGTTCCTATACGCTCCTTGAGAATTTGAGCTCTGAAACTGAGTTCATGTAAAGTCATGCTTTAAACTTTGATTTGTTGAATGAGCTACTGCTGGCGGGCTTAGATTTTGAGCAGAGCCCTAATCCTGATTTTGCAAGCCACCGTGGCTGGATTCACACAACACAGAATGTAGAATCCAAGCAAGCTACACGATGGTCGGGTGTAGCAACTAAGCCCAGCCAACATCTCCCCCAAACTCAGCCAATGAGGGCTAATGGGGAGCTGACCAAGGTTCTGAACCAGATTTTTGCCTCTCTTGACCTGGGGGTTGGGGTTTTTTCTCCCAATTGAACTCTACTTGTACTTTGACGAGTCTTTGGGTACCATATTTGATTCCTCTTGTGGCTAAATAGAGAACAGCAAAAAAGACAAATAATGGCAGGTTTGGGGGGATAGGGAACAATTGACTTCTTAAGCCTTTCCCCAATTTGGTGGCCTCCAGATATGACGAGATTATAATCTTCCAAATTTTCAGCCAGCACTGGGCCCACAAGGCTAACTTGCATCTGGTTATAGAATGCTGGTTTAACATTATACTCCAAATGGATGATTTTTTCCCCAACAGGTGTAGTCTATTCTCTGCTTTCACATAGCAGAGATAGATAGAGATATAGAGATAGATAGATAGATAGATAGATAGATAGATAGATAGATCTAGATAGATCGATCGATCGATCTAGATAGTTAGATAGTTAGTTAATTAGTTAGTTAGTTAGATAGGCTTGGAGATTGATAGAGATAGATAGATAGATAGATAGATAGATAGATGATAGATAGATCTAGATCTAGATAGATAGATAGTTAATTAGTTAGTTAGATAGATCGATAGATTGATAGATCGATAGAGAGAGAGATATAGATGATAGAGTGATAGAGAAATAGATAGATCGAGAGAAAGAGAGAGATAGAAAGAGAGATAGAGAGATAGCGAGATAGAGATAAATATAGATAGAAAGATAGAGATATCGAGATAGATAGATAGATAGATACAGTAGATATATATCTTTATATCTATCTATATCCATATCGATAGATAGAGAGATAGAGAGATATCTAGATAGATAGAGACAGAGACATATATATGTGTGTGTGTGTGTGTGTGTGTGTGTATAGATAGATAGATAGATAGATAGATAGATAGATAGATAGATAGATAGATAGATAGATAGATAGAGGGGGGGAGAGAGATCTAGATAGATAGAGAGAGAGAGAGAGATCTACAGAGAGAGAGAGAGAGAGGGAGAGAGAGAGATATCGAGAGAGAGAGAGAGAGATCTAGATAGATAGATAGATAGATAGATAGATAGATAGATAGATAGATAGATAGATAGATAGATAGGGGGAGGGATATATGGGAGGGCTTGGAGGAACAGATTCTCACTTGGAGAATCTACTGTGGCTAAATCCCAGGAGTCTTGTTTTGGTTGTGAGGATGTAGCCTTCCGCTTAGAATTGAGTCATTCCTGGGGGAGCGTGTGTTCTGACATGCCACTGGAAGGAAGGAATGCCTTTTTTTAAAAAAAACAGTTTTGGGAGGAACCAGAAATAAGCTCATGTATGTGAGTGTAAGTAGAATGTAAGCAAGAACCCACCAAATGCCTCAAAGCTACAGCATGTCATAAATGTTATGTCGGGAAGCAAAGACAGGTCCTTTTAACAACATGTCAACAGTGTTGCTAATTTAGAAGGCAAATAATTCACTCAAGGCCTATTCCTCTTCCCCCCGCTCATCCCCCCAAATATTTTTCTATCTTTCCTCTCCTCCTCCTTCACCTCCTGGTTCTCCTTCCAGGCAGATTAAAAATTCTTCTTTGGAACTTTGTCAAAAAAAAAACAGGACAGAAAAATAAATGCACCCGAGTCCCAAATGGAAAATTGTGCCTTAGGTTGGCCTGTGTTCACTTAAGGACAGGTAGTCCTCGACATACGAACACCACGGAGCCCAAAATTTCTAAATCGCTAAGCGTGACAGTTGCGAAGTGAATTCCCCCCCCCCATTTTACGACCTTTGTTCCCGCAATTGTAACGTGAATCATGAAGTTGTTAAGTTAGCAGCTAGAAGTTGTTAAGGGAATCCGGCTTCCCCATTGATTTGTGTGTCAGAATGTCGCAAAACAAGGCAATCCCAGGCCACTGCAGCTGTCATAAATGGGAGTCAGCAACCCCCATCAACACGAGTGAGTTGCAAGCATCGGGAATTTCGATCGTGTGACATCCGGGTACCACAATGGCCGTAAGTGTGTGAAAAAAGGTCACACCGCATTTTTCAGCACCGTTTCAACGTTGAACTGCACTGAATGAACTGTGATAACTCAAGGGCTACTTGTAGTGGGAAGGAAGGTGGAACTAAGAGCTTGTATGGGGGTCGAGTCCAGGTTGATGCTGTATTGCAGGTTAGAGATAAGGCCTGACAAATTTACGGGGTAATAGGATTATTGGACACAGTGGTTCAGTGGCTAAGACACTGAACTGGTCGATCAGAAAAGTTGGCGGTTCGAATTCCTAGCGCCACATAACGGACTGAGCTCCTGTGCCTTTTCTCAGCTTCTGCCAACTTGGCAGTTCGAAAGGACGTTAAAAAATGCAAGTAGAAAAATAGGAATCACTTTTGGTGGGAAGGGAACAGTGTTTTGTGCGCCTTTGGGTGTTGAGTCATGCCGGCCACATGACCCCGGAGACGTCTTCGGGCAGCACTGGCTCTTTGGCTTTGAAATGAAGATGAGCACCGCCCCCTAGAGTTGGGAACAACTAGCACGTATGTGCGAGGGGAACCATTACCGTCACCTAATTTCTTTGGTAGGAAGCTCTCCAGAGATTTGGACTAAAGAAACAGTGGTGAGGAGATCCACTGCAAGCATCTGGCTTAAAGGATCCCAGGAATCTGGAGTGTTTCCTTAATTGTAACGATCACGACTCCAGTTTCTGCAACATCCAGCACACAAACACATGTGCGAGTTGTGCGCCCTTAAATAAGGAGATGCCCGGTTCTTCAAAGGGATACGCATGGTTTTATCTCTGGATCGTTACTTCTAACTTGCTCCCTCCTTGCAAACTATTAATAAGGCAGGGAAAGGGTTTTGTAGGAAGGGTTAAACACCCTGCCAGTCAGAAGGAGTTTATATACCCACTGCTTTTCATCTATTATTTTTTCCTCTGGCGAGGAAAGGCAGAAAGCTGCCGCTAATCCAACATAAATACCTATGGAGTCAGTCTGGAACGTGACATCATAATCATTTACGAAAAAAAAACCCTGAAATCTGACGAGGGCTTTAAAAACGACGTAACCTGTCGGAAACCCTGCCAGGGAAAACACGAGAGCAGAGCCACAGAGCCATCAGAGTGCTAAACGGCTTGGTGGCATTAGCAACGATGAAGGGGAGAGGGCAGGCAGGCACGCGATGGAAAGGGCATCGGGCAATTTTGGGCCAAGGCTTCCTCTTTGAGCCTGAAAACAAAGCGCCTCGATTTTTCCATGGAGCTGTCTAATACAGCGGTCAACAACTGGTGGTCCACGAGAAAATTTTGCTGGTCCGCAGAAAAAATGTTTGCATTTTTTATATAGCACTAAATCAGGGGGTCCTCAAACTACGCCCCCCTGGGATGGATACGTGCAATGAATGCTTGTGTTGCTGCAGAGTTTTTCCCCCTTCAGGGTCTTCTTGTGCGGGTCGGAGGGGGCAGAAATCCCGACTTGGGGTCTGCTTCAGCCTCCTCGTGGGGGGCTTTAAGTGAATGCTGGAGGGAAGCATCACTGGTGGTGAAGAGCCGGAGGGCCTCGTTCCAGTGGGACTGCATCACGGCCTGGAACTGGCTGACCATCTCAGCCCGCTGAGCCTCCAGGCGCCGGCACCTGGCCTTGCACTCCCGCAACCCCTTAGATATTGGAGCACTGCTACCACGTCAGTTCAAATGATGGAAGAGCCATGCACAAGAGACAGCATAGAGTTGACACCATTTGAATTTCCAAACTGATCACTCGGCTTCAGTGGTGACGTCGAAAGCTAGCCAGGAACTCCTCCTCCTAAGCAGCTTCCCGTAAAGCAGCACCCTGCTATTCCCTGCCCTCTTTGAGCCTTACGTTAAAAGTCAACATGCACCTTGCCAACCCAGCTTGTATCATGCCAGACCCCCTTGGCAACCAACCCAGACTCCTGTGATCTGTTTACAACTTTCTAAACTCACCCTGGCTGGGGAGAGAGACGGGAATGGTGGGGAGGAGACTACAGTGTATACAATGCGGCTAAATATACAGATTTATTTATGTATCTTATTAAAACATAAGACAGTAAAAGAAAAGCCAAGACATTTTGCTATAACAGTTGCGCTTGCTTTGAAATGTTTCCCCCCACCCCTCCAACTTTTTGACATCTTCTTCGACCTCGAAATAAAAATAAAATAAAAAGTATGACCCAGCCAGCAGGAAAAAGTCAAAATTTTGGTCTTTTAGAGCAGGACTAAACAGGAGAGAATTGGGACTCGCATCTCTAATGGTACTCTTCTGTCACATTTATCCTTACGGCAATTCTTTCTACAATTTTATCTGTATCCTGACATCCTTGTGTGTTTCGCAATAACCCCAGCCCAAAAGAAAAGGAAAAGGAACATATACCAAGCTCCCTAACTCAGATTTGGGGTTTGAAGGACTTCCCATAGTTACAACCAGTACACCGTGTTTCCCCAAAAATAAAACAGGGTCTTATAAAATGATAAAAGTGGATTTATGATAGAGAAATAAAATGTGGAAGAGGACATTTATTTTCATGTAAAATATAAAGCAAGGATTGCTGGAAGGTCGCCCTGGAAATCCACCAGAGAAAGAAAATAAATAAGGGCAACAATGGAAGGAGGAAAAAAGAGGAGGGAAAGAAGAAAGGGGTGAAGGAGAGGAAGCAACGGAGGGGGAATGAGAGTAGGAGAGAGGGAAAGATGGAGAAGAGAGAGGAGGAGTGGGGGAGAGGGAGGGGAAGAAGAAAAGAGGAAGGAGAGGAGGAAAGGAGAAGGTAGAGAAGGGAGGTTGGGAAGAAAGAAGGAAGGAGTAAGGTTGTTGCAAAATAAGATGGAGATGCGGGGTGGCACGAAGGCGATCCCAATTGTGTTTTTTGTATCACTAAGCAGATTTTGAAAAATGCTAGAAGTCAGCAGATAAATGTTAATAATATTTACGAAAAAGTATATTGGGGAATGTATATGGAAAGGAAAAACTAAAATAAAAATAAAACTTTTTTTTAAAAAAACCCCAGGGTCTTATTTTCTATTGACCCCCGAAATAAGCGCTTGGCCTTATTTTCGGGGAAGCCTTATTATTTTAGTGGTGCAGGAAGCCCCTCTTAACCTAGGCCCGCAGATCAGCTGATCCAGAGAGGGCCGGAAGTTCTGTCTCTGTTTCTGGCGCACTCTCGCCACCATAGCATTGCTGGGCCTGCTGCTCTTTTTGTGGCCGCCACTAAGAGAAGCTAAAGTTTGTGGGAGAGGCTTCCGCAATGCCACTCCGCGTGGATGGCAGGGGGATGTGGAGCATGCCCCCTTCCTCAATTCCCCCAGGAAATGACAGGGACCAGCTGCGCATGCGCTTAAATATCTTCAGGGAGGGCTTATTTTCAGGGAAGGGCTTATTTTAGCGCATGCACTCAAAAGCCCGATTGGGCTTATTATCCGGGGAAGTCTTATTTCCGGGGAAACAGGGTATAATTTCTCTCAGAAAGCAGCCACATGATCAAATCGGTTCCAAATGGGGCAATTATTCACATCTACAAAGGAGGCATTCCTCTAGGCCTGGGGCCTTTCTGAACTTTTAGAAAGAAAGAGAGAAACCAGGCCTGCCCCAGCTCTTCGGCCACCAGTGAGAATTCATTCACTGCCGAGATTCAGCTTTTCCGAGCGTAGCCTGCTGTTGGTGGTGGTGGGAGGTTTACAGATGGGCACAAAGCAAAGTCACATGCTGCGACGGATAAATTGAGGTGTCACAGACGTGGAAGGGGAACAAGCACCTTACTTCACACAGCGTTGGGTTTTTTTTTTGCCCTGGGGAATCCCACGAAAGTTCTCAATGGGGTCGCTTCCACCTTCTTCAGCATCGTCCCGAGTCAGATCATTGTCACTTTCCAACAACCCTTGATTAGATTAGATTAACAGAGTTGGAAAGGACCTTTATAGTTCATCTAATTATCCAACCCCTCCACCCAAGCAGGAGACCCCACACCATTTCCCCAAAATGGCAATCCAGTCTCTTCTTGAAAGCCCCCAGGGATGAAGCTCCCATAACTTCTGATGGCAACTCCTGTTCCATGGGTGGATTGTTCTCACTGTCAGAAAATCCCTTCTTATTTCCAGGTTGAATCTCTCCTTGGTCAGTTTCCATCCGTTATTCCTTCTCTGGCCTTCGGGTGCTTTGAAGAATAGTAGATTGACCCCCTCCTCTCTGTGGCAGCCCCTCAAATATTAGAAGTCTGCTCTCCTGTCTCCCCTGGTCCTTCTCTTCACTAGACTAGCCAGGCCCAGTTCTTGCAACCGTTTTTCATATCTTTTAGCCTCCCCTAATTCTCTTTGTTGCTCTTCTCTGCACTTTTTCTAGAGTCTCAATGACTTTTTTTACAGTGCGGTGACTAAAACTGGATGCAGTACTCCAGGTGTGGCCTTACTAGGGCTTTATAGAGGTTGTATACTTGATTTCAGACGTCTCCAAAGATGGGAACTGGATTATTCGCTCCGGCAGTTCTCGTGTACACGTGTGTCCATCTCTCGGTGTATGTGCGAGGCAGAGAATCATGTTAATCCTTCCCCTTCCCTTGCAATGAGCTCCACAAAGCCAGCAGACCCGTCTCAACAGAAATCAATTCAGTTCGTGTTGAAGCTTCGCTCCAATCTGGCCTTGCGCCATCTTCCGAACACGAAGGCTGGGATCTTAGGGTCAAGCACGAAGAGCTTAAATAATAATATACACGGATGTGTCCTTTTTCAATTAACACGAGCTTGTCTCCTAGCCCTAACTCAAAATTTTCAGATTAGATTTCATCAGTATAACTATTTCAATCCTTATATCCCAGACTTCCTTTAGGGAGGAACATTTTTTCTCAGCCACTTCGATTGCTCTCCAGAATTTCAGGTAAGGAAGCTTTGCTTAGCCCTTTCCAGAGATCTGAGAATTTAAATTGGGTTTTTCTACAACCAAAGTGCATGTATTTTCTTTCCAAGCCTCCTTTCCAAGACATTTCTGGAGGGCCCTGCAAAGTTACCCCTTTAGAAATTAGATAAAGGTAAAGGTTCTCCTTACACATATGTGCTAGTCGTTCTCGACTCCAGGGGGCGGTGCTCATCTCTGTTTCAAAGCTGTAGAGCCAGCGCTGTCCGAAGACATCTCTGTGGTCATGTGACCGGCATGACTCAATGCCAAAGGCGCACAGAACGCTGTTCTCTTCCCACCAAAGGTGGTGCCTATTTTTCTACTTGCATTTTTGACGTGCTTTCGAACTGCTAGGTTGGCAGAAGCTGGGACAAGTCACGGGAGCTCCCTCCATTACGCGGCACTAGGGATTCAAACCGCTGAACTGCTGACTTTTCTGATCGACAAGCTCAGCATCTTAGCCACCGTGTCCCTCTTTAGAAATTACTCAAGGTCAAATTAGCTAGTCCTAATAATATGACTTACCAAGAATTTTTCGCCCAGGCATAAATTGGCTCTAGATTTGCAAGCAATTTTTTGAACATTAAGGTCAATCTCAAAGAGTCCCAAATCTTCAAACTAATGAGAAGGGGATCTAACAATATCCTGCTTTGAATTGAGACAGAAAAGAACTCTCGGGCCATCCTCAGTGTGTCACACAATACTCAGGATGGGAAAAGCCAGAGGGCTTGGCTGCCCTCCTGATGCGTTTCCCACAATCATCTGGTTGGCTAGTTCCGAAGAGAAGACGGAGAACATAAGAAACGTTTAGTTGCGTGTCAGTCCATTGACTTGTCCATGGCAGCAGCTTTCCAAAGACTAAACAGATTTTTTCTGATCCCACCAATCTGGGAGATACCAATACTATAAAGACCAAATCTATCTTGTGCCCAAAATCATGACTTGTGGCCATCAGCATTTCCGAGCCCAACACTGGGATATTTTCCCATGGAGATTCTTTTTTGACAAGCAGATTCCTAGAGATCTCCCATGCTGGGTCGGCAGGATTTAGCTTTCAAGTCCAGAAAGGTTCCAGACTCCGGCCACGTTCTATGGCTCTCTGATGTACATTTGTCTTCTTCTGTAGACAGGGAAATGAATACCTTTCCAGGTGAACCCTCGTTGCAGGTACCTTTAAGTTAGAACCCGAGGCATTCCTTAAAACCAAAATAATACTAAAAGCACAGGGCACTTTTATTTTCTAGTGTTTTGACTTCCTGAATATATGGGACACATGGGTGCTACCCATAAGCTCTGAGGCCCAACATATTCTCAGCCCCCTTAGCAGGGGTGAAATTCAACAGGTTCTGACAGGTTCTGGAGAACCGGTAGAAGAAATTTTGAGTAGTTCGGAGAACCGGTAGAAGAAATTTTGAGTAGTTAGGAGAACCGGTAGCGGAAATTTTGAATAGTTCGGGGAACTAGTAGTGGAAATTTTGAGTAGTTCAGAGAACCGGTAGCAGAAATTTTGAGCAGTTAGGAGAACCAGTAGCAGAAATTTTGAATAGTTCAGAGAACCGGTAGCGAAAATTTTGAATAGTTCATAGAACTAGTAGTGGAAATTTTGAGTAGTTCGGAGAACCGGTAGCAGAAATTTTGAGTAGTTAGGAGAACCAGTAGCGGAAATTTTGAATAGTTCAGAGAACCGGTAGCGGAAATTTTGAATAGGTCGGGGAACTAGTAGTGGAAATTTTGAGTAGTTCAGAAAACCGGTAGCGGAAATTTTGAGTAGTTTGGAGAACCGGCAAATGCCACCTCTGGCTGGCCCCAGAGTGGGGTGGGAATGGAGACTTTGCACTATCCTTCCCTTGCCATGCCCACCAAGCCATGCCCACCAAGCCACACCATGCCCACCAAGCCACACCCACAGAATCGGTAGTAAAAAAATTGAACTTCACCACTGCCCCTTAGCCTTATTGGAATCACAGAAGGAAAGATTTCCTTGGATCTCGGAACTAAGATGGAAAAATCTGAATTTGCCAATGGAAGGAAACGATGTCTGGGTTTTGGGTCCCCCGTTGAAAACTATCCTCTCTCTTTTTCTCTTGGATTGTTGCTAGGCCTCCTTGGGGAAGGTGGGGGGGTAGAAAGACATTTGCTTCATTCGGCTGCAGAATGCTAACGGCGACAAGAAGGCAGGTCCTTTGGGTGGGCAGGGTTCCGAGTTCAAGCTTGTCCATCAGATGGCCAGACGAGTGTTTTTACCCACCCCACTTTCTCCGTTACAGATTGCCTTGGGAGTTAGATTCCCACAAACATGCCCATGAAGTCCGATCCGTTCTGAATGGTAAGGGGGGCTCCGGCGCTGTTGTCCACAAAGATGGAGGTGTATTGTCCAACCTGCGCCACGGATGCCAAAGGAAGAGGGGAGAAAGGAAGAGGAAAAATGAATGAGACATGCATGTTGGCTTGATCGACAAATCAGAATAACAGAAGAGTTGGAAGGGACCTTGGAGGTCTTCTAGTCCAATCCACTGCTCAAGCAGAAAACCCTCAACTTACACAGTTTGTTTAGTGAATGCTGGCAGTTACGAAGTTACTGAAAAAAGTGGCTTTGTGACCATTTTTCAAACTTAAAGACCATGACAGCATTCCCATGGTCATTTTGCTTGGACATGAAGACTTCCAAGGTCCCTTCTAACTCTGTTATTCTATTCTATTCTAGATTCTAGATTCTAGATTCTAGATTCTAGATTCTGATTCTATTCTATATTCTATTCTGATTCTGATTCTTTTCTAATTCTATTCTATTCTATTTCTATTTCTGTTCTATATTCTAATTCTATTCTATTCTATATTCTATTCTAATTCTAGTCTATTCTATATTCTATATTCTATATTCTATATTCTATATTCTATATTCTATATTCTATATTCTATATTCTATATTCTATATTCTATATTCTATATTCTATATTCTATATTCTATATTCTATATTCTATATTCTATATTATATATTATATATTATATTATATATTATATATTATATATTATATATTATATATTATATATTATATATTATATATTATATATTATATATTATATTCTAATCTAATTCTAATTTTAATTCTATTCTATATTATATTCTAATCTAATTCTAATTTTAATTCTATTCTAATTCTATTCTGATTCTAATTCTAATTCTATTTCTATTCTATTCTCATCAAAATTTGAACACTTGGCAACTGGTTCATATTTATGACGGTTAATCAGAGTAGAGCTGGAAGGGACCTTGGAGGTCTTCTACTCCAACCCCCAGCTCAAGTAGGAGACCCTATCCTTATAGGGGTTGCAGTGTCTTGGGATCATGTAATCATGTTTTGCGACCTTCTGACAAGCAAAGTTAATAGGGAAGCCAGATTCACTTATCCAGTGTGGCAAGGAAAGTCATAAAATGGGGCAAAACTCACTTAAAAACTGTCTCACTTAGCAATAGAAACGTTGGGCTCAGTTGTGTGGTTGTATATCGAGGGCTACCTGTACCATTTCAGACAAAGGGCTGTCCAATCAAATCAAACTTTCTAGGGAGCTCAGAGTTAGGGCTTGATGATGACGAGGCAGTAGGCAGGGTTGACTTCTGCAGAAGAGGACAGATCATCTTTTCTGGCCTGCCAGTGTCCAGCGGAGCTGGCAGCTGAGTCAGACAGTGAGGAAATTGGGGAGGAACATGGGCCAGTCCTGGAGACTGGGGAAGGCTTGGACGAGGGCTCTGCATTGGAGGCAGAGACGGGGCCGAGGCCGTCCGGCAGTGATCAGGTGTCTACGGAGATAGACAGCAGTGAGGCAGAGGAACAGCTGGAGCCTGTTCCCAAGTGTGCGCATGCGCAGAGCTGCCAGAAGAAAAGAACAGCTCAGAAACCAGGGTCGACTTGGGAGTATAAACTCACAGGTGGAAGGTGATTGGCCCCTCCCAGAGGAAATAAAAGAGGAGCAAAAGGGGAGGGGGCTTTTGCAGGAAATAATTCGTTCGTTCAGTTATTAGATACGTTTCAGGAGTGTGAAGATCTGTCCGTGAATCTCAGAGACTCTGTGCCCTGTTTTTCCTTGCACAGCACCTCATTTGGAAAATATTTACATGGCAGCTTTCCAAGATAGATAAGGTCTGTGGTCATAAATACTCCTTTGAAAGACTGTTTGCCAGGCCTTTGCTGAATGTAAAGGAGAGGAATTCACATTCGTTTAACAAAAGGGGTTTTGTCGGGACCAGGACTCTGCCTCCTGATTTTGGGGGAAGCCTAGGTCAGAACATCATCCATGGGTACCAACATGAGTAAAATCTTGAGGGAGATGCAAGCAATTTGAAACTAGGAGTCTGATGAGCAGAGCTGGGCTATCAAATGGATGAAATCCAGAAGTCCTTCGATCTCAAATGGATTCCCAGAGCAACTAATTGAATCCTGATGACACCTCAATTCAGTTGGTTGCAAAAGATCTCTGACATAACATAACATAACCATCTACCTGGTGTCCCTTTGGACACCCAGCCTTTAGCTAGTGCAAAATTCCTAGAATTCCCTGGTTGGAACTGGACTCCCTGGACAGGACAACTGGACACACCCGGAGAGCGTGTGGCTGGCAGCATTTGGACGCAGAAAAGAGATGGCGGGCAAAGTTCTTGGAACTCACAATTCATCTGAACCATCTGTTGCATAATCCTTACCTGGAGCTGGAGCAATCCGTGAACGTAAACGGTAAAAACTTTACTGTTGCTTTCCAATCCAGCGATCACCTCCAAAGATCTAGGCAGGTGCAAAAGAAGGAGACAGTCAGGATGTAACTACTGAGATGACATCAAATAGGAAAGAGGGTCTCAGATTGACAAACTTGACCATATTTTCACAGATTAAAAGACTCTGGTAACCTCCAGTACTGATTGGAGCACTACAAACGCTGCCTGAGCCCTTGTTCTCTCCTGCCCTTCACAACACAAATTCTTTAGCCGATTCTGCCCTAGGTTTCTATAAACCAAGAGACCCCCTCCTGCCACTTACCTCCCAAAGACCAACAAGATCGCACAGGTTGGGCCTCCTCCGGGTGCCGTCGACCGGACAATGCCGGCTGGCGGCTCCCCGGGGGAGGGCCTTCTTTGTAGCTGCGCCGGCCCTATGGAACGATCTACCCGTAGAGATCCGGACCCTTACCACTCTCCCAGCCTTCCGTAAAGCCACCAAGACCTGGCTGTTCCAGCAGGCCTGGGGCTTTTGATCAATATCCAGCCCCACTTAGACAGAATGGATGGTGCGTAATTTTAATAATTGTATCTTTTATCTTAATTTTTAAATGTTTTTTTTATCTTGCCTGTAAGCCATCCAGAGTCCCAAGGGAGTGGGCGGCATACAAATTTTATTAAATTGAAATTAAATTGAAACATAGTTGTGGCCCGCCAGCAGAGCTGGTAGCAGACTCAGACAGTGAGGAGGTTGGGGAGGAAGATGGGCCAGCCCTGGAGTCTGGGGAAGGCTCTGATGAGGGCCAGAGAGGGGGCCAGGGCCGTCTGACTATTATCAGCTGCCTTTGAAGTCAGAGATCAGTGGAGCAGAGGAACAGCGGGAACCTGTTCCCAGTGTGCTCATGCACAGAGCTGCCAGGAGAAGGGAACAGCTAAGGAACAAAGGCCGACTCGGGATTAAAGGCACAGGTGGATGGTGAATGGCCCCTCCCATAGGGAATGAAGAGCAAAAGGGGAGTGGAGTTTGCAGGAGACAATTAGTTCGTTTAATTAGTGTGAAGATTTGTTTGTGACTTCTTGCCAGGTAATTGCTGCTACAGCATGGCGTTTGGAAGATATCGGCTTGGCAGCTCTCCAAGCCTGATAAAGATCTATAGTTGTGAAATCTCATGAAAGACTGTTGGCTGGAACGTTGCTGGAGAGGAATTACTCTGCTCTATCCTATCCCATCCCATCCCATCCCATCCCATCCTGTATTCTATTTTGTTCTGTTCTGTCTATCCTACATTCTGTTCTATTCTAGAAAGTTTTCTGCCTTCCCTTTTAAGCTTAGGATTTCCCAGTGGTCTCCAATCCAAATGTTAATCAGGCCTGGTACTGTTTGGCTTTGAAATCAATCAAGGTGAATTAGACAGGTGGACCAACGATCAATAGATTTAAAGATGCTAATAAGTACTATACTGTACGTGTCACTATTAAACTGTGATTCTTAAATAGGAGGTCTTAGTTTCATTGTAAAGAGCATCTTTAACTGTCTCTGCCTCATTCTCTCATTTTCCTGTCTGTAACTTCCAGAGAGTGGGATGCGGTGGCACAGTGGCTAAGACACTGAGCCTGTGCAGTTCGGCAGTTCGAATCCCTATCGTTGCATAACGGAGTGAGCTCCCGTGATTTGTCCCAGCTTCTGCCAACCTAACAGTTCGAAAGCACGTAAAAAATGCAAGTAGAAAAATAGGAACCACTAATTTTGGTGGGAAGGTAACAGTGTTCCATGCGCCTTCGGCATTGAGTCATGCCAACCACATGACCATGGAGACGTCTTCGGACAGCGCTGGCTCTTCAGCTTGGAAAAGGAGATGAGTACTGCTCCCTAGAGTCGGGAACGACTAGCATGTGTGTACGAGGGGAACCTTTAACTTTACATTTACTGCCTCCAGATAATGGCTGCTATAGTATTTACTGAAATACAGTTGTCCAAAAGAGGCTAGTGAAAACCCCAAAAATATAAAACTATTTTTTTAAGTTTGTGATGCATTCATGCATGTATGGGCCATGGAGCCAAAAGAGGCCCAATGAATTCTGCTGAGAGGCTACCGAGATTGGAAAAAGGATTGGAGGGAAGGAATAAATTGGAATGATGGGACAAGAGGAAGAGGATGCTTATCAAAATAGAAACATATATAAAGAAAGAGCTCATAGCATGTAGGAAAGACAGTTCCTGCAGAAAGAAGAGGCAGGAGGAATCAAATTAAGATGCCGAAAGGTCATTTGTGGTAGATCTCCATAGTTCCTGGATGATACAAACCCACAATTCAAGGAATTTGATGCACTCACGTATATCGGTGGCAGAGGGATTCAATGCAGATCAAGACTCGGACATTGTCTCTGGCTCGAAGTTGCAGTTTACTTTTCAGCTCACTGTGGTCTTGGAGAGAGAGAAAGAAAGAAAGAGAAAGAAAGAAAGAAAAAAAGAAAGAAAGAAAGAAAGGTTGAAAAGAAATTATTTCTGTTTTAAGCATTCAAGAACATTCAGTGCAAAAGGAATGGATTTTCCAGCATTGGCCTTCCAATCGGTTTTACATTCTGACCACGATTTCTTGGCTGGTTGAAAGAAATGGTACTTCACCATTTATTGAAAGGTGCTTCCCATTCTTCTCTCTCCCCCGCCTTCAGAAATTATAAATATGGTTGGGGGCAGAAAGCAAGATACAGAAGGAAAGAAAATAACTGTATTGGAGCAATTTAATAAAAGCAGTAAAACTAAGTTCTGACCCCATAGGTCAGTGATGGCGAACCTATGACACGCGTGTCAGTGCTGACACGCGTAGCCATTTGGGGTGACACGCACAGGATTTCATGCGATTCATCCTCAGCTCCTGCACGGCCGCCGAGGATGAAAGAATCTGTGCTGGAGGAACGGGGCGGTGGGATGTGTGATCTCCCCCGCCCACACTCACTTACTGTATCGCCGCCGCCCCTTTCTGAGCGCAGGGGCTGCTGGTAAGGCGTGCGTGCCGTGCGCACACACGTCATCAGCGCGGCGAGGGAGGACCCGCAGGAGAGGAGCGCGGGAACAGTGCGCGCCTCTCTCCAGTCAGGCCGGCACAGAGAGTCTACTCCTGGGACTGTCGGTTACGACCGCACCACAGCAGGGAACAGCGGAGTGCCAACGGGAACTGTGAGCGCCATTATACATTTTTGTAGTTTAAACTATAAATTGCGCAAAATTATGTTTTTGTCGAAGTGACACACAACGCGAGTTATGCTCGATTTTTTGCCGATTTTTGACACACCACGCCAAAAAGGTTGCCCATCACTGCCATAGGTGCAATCTGGAGCAGACCCTCTCTTAAATTAAGACCTATCCCCCCACTCAAACCCAAATCTTCCTTTTTTTATTAACAAACATGTAAAACACACACACACAAAACTTAGACGTACACCACATTTACACAATACAATACGAACAGGAGCTTCCTGTTCTTTATAATAGCATTTATCAATCGATACCGCACACCTTACATTATTTCCCCTTCTATTGTATTTCATTTGGATTTCACCATTCTTAACCCTCTTATTTTACTCATAACTATTATTGTTTGAGTTTTGTTATATTCCTTCATTGATTTTTGTTTCTTTCCTCCATCCACCTATACCATTTATCCCATATCTGGTAGAATTCTGATTCTTCTTTTCCCTGGATTTCTTTACTTAGTTTGTCTATTTCAGCACAATCCATAACCTTTCATTATTTCATCTTCGCTTGGAATTAATTTGTTTTTCCATTTCTGGGCAAAGGCAATCCTTGCCGCCGTAATTATATGTAGGGGGCAGAAAGCAAGACACAGAAGGAGAGAAAATAACTGTATTGGAGCAATTTAATAAAAGCAGTAAAACTAAGTTCTGACCCCATAGGAGTCAGGAGCAGACCCTCTCTTAAATTAAGACCTATCCCTCCACTCAAACCCAAATCTTCCTTTCACTTCCCAGGACCAACGAGCAATTTCAACCAAACTTGGTACACAGATGACTTACTCTCTGGAAACAAATACTGTGGGGGTAAGACACCGTTAACACATCTCGGGGTGGTGTTCTGTTATGACACATCCTATTGTGCCTTCAAATGGCTTCTACTGTACTGCTGTAAAATGGCTTCTACTGTACAGCGCAGTGGAATTGCCATGGTAACAGCTTCATAGTACTCCACGAGGGGGCACCCTTTGGTGAGGGGGAAAATTCAACAGTAGAAATTACATTTCGTCCGGAAATTTTCCCCCTATAAATAAGTACCTGGGCAATGCCAGGTTATCAGCTAGTTTGATATAACAGCAGAAAAATCTCTGGTGGATGAGTGGCAAATGGGTCTTTTTAAGGGGCTTGAAATGCAAGTGGGAAGTTAAATGTAATATTGAGGAACGATCTTATTTGTCTTTTTTTGGGGGGGGAGATAGCAATAGTAATAGCCACTAGACTTATATGCCACTTCAAAGGGCTTTACAGCCCTCTCTAAGCAGTTTACAAATGTCAGCCTCTTGCCCCCAACAATCTGGGTTCTCATTTTATCCACTTCGGAAGGATGGAAAGCTGAGGATGGATGGAAGCCAATCAATAGATTGGCTTTGGATATTGGACTCATTGTATTCAATTAATCAGAATTGATAAGAGGTTGTATTAAGAAACAAACATGAATCTTTCATCTGGGACCAATTAAGGTTAACATTTGGAATGATTTGGTGAATATTCTATGAGTTGATTACAATAACAGTTTGCGAACAGGGGGTTTTGGAATTTCAATCTTGTCTTTCTTTTATTCATATATATATATAAATATATATAAATATGCAGTGTGTGTGTGTTCCAGCATAACTCTGGAGCGCCTCGAGCGATTTCAACCAAACTTGGTACACAGATGACTTACTCTCTGGAAACAAATACTGTGGGGGTAACACACTCCTAACACCCCTTGGGGTGTGTGTTCTATTACGATACAGCCTGTTGTGCCTTAAAACGGCTTCTACTGTACAGCGCAGTGGAGTTGCCGTGGTAACAGCTTCACAGTACTGCACAAGGGGGCTCCATTTGGTGAGGTGAAATATCCAACCTTAGAAATTACGTTTGGTCCGGATATTTCTCCCCTATAAATAAATACCCCGGCAACGCTGGGTTATCAGCTAGTTATAATAATAACTCTTATTTCTTTTATACTTTTATATAATATGTTTATTATTATTGTTTTTCCTGTTAAATATTTTGTTATGGAGTATAGATGGCAGGGAGATGAAAGAGTCCGAGAAAGGGAAAACTGCCCAAGAAGGATAAAAACAGACTTGGCTAAAGCAATTTGGATGCTTGGAGCTGTCCAAGGTCCTGTAGCTTCAGCACCACAGCAATGTGTAACTAAGCTAGTGGGTGAAATCCTGTGTCCTTGGCCATCTTGGGCATCAATTAGATGCTGTTGCTTTGACTTTCTCACACAAATAGCAGACGCTGTGAATCTCATCCACTTCCTCACTGTTGTCTCAAGAGGAAAACAGTGGACAAAATTAGCCACTCTTCCTTTTGTTGTCCACAAAATGTTTTTTTGTGCGACATGGTAAACTTGGTATAAACCAATAATTATAAGCATTTGAAAATAATGGATAAACCAACAGAAGAGTTTTGAATGTGTGTTTGAGTGTAAAATCTACACAACAAGCTCTTCCATTGATTCTATTCTATTCTTTGAACAAAAGACATCTCGTGTTTTCTGGCCATTGATCTTTGGCGGGATAGATTTTGGGGTTGTGTGGGTAACATTCATTCTCTTAAACCAGAAAATTGCCCATGGAAAGAGAAAAAAAAAGCGTTTGAACCATACCTTAAATAAATTCTATCACTCACCTACATGGACGTTGGCTGAAAACTGATAAATGCCAGATACCGAAGCTGTAAATCTCCCAGTTGTTAAGTTTAATCCGGATCCTCGGAGAAAAGCTCCTTTGGCTAAAGGCTGTGTGAGAAAGGAGGAAAAAAATAGAATTGAAATGTTATTCACACCTGTTCAACCAATTCTTTATTCCCATTCCTTAATATCCCATTCCATAATATGTAATCAGCTAGCTGAGGACAGACATATACACTATGTCTGTCCTCAGCCTTTCCAATTTTCTTTCCCCCCCAAAAAATTACCTTTAAACTTCCTGAAAACTGTAAAGGTAAAGGATCCCCTCACACATATTCCCGAGTCTAGGGAGCGGTGCTCATCTCCATTTCAAAGCCGAAGAGCCAGCGCTGTCCGAAGACATCTCCGTGGTCGAAACACCCCCAAAATAGCCCAATAATGGCCCCCCAAAAAAACAGCCTGAAAAACACCCCAAAAATGGCCTGAAAACACCCCCCAAAATGCCCCCGAACCAGGCACGCACATGCCGGCCAGCTGGTCCTTGAGTTTTCGATGCTGGTGGTGGGTTCCTACCAGTTCGGCCTGCTTCAGCCGAACCGGTAGTGGTATAGCAGCCTGGGTCACTGGAACCGGCAGCGACCTAGGCCTGCCATGCTCCCAAACTGGTTTTCTTATCACCACCATCTTCTTTTTTAGTTCCGCACATGCACGCATCCAGCCTGTGAGTGAACCCGCATTAAAGCCGGGTAGAACCCACTCCTGGGGCGCGTGCATGCATGATCCAGTTTGGGCACTCGGTGCTGAAAAGGTTTGCCATCCCTGTCCTAATGTTCAGAAGTTTGCACTTTCCATTCTCCAACGTTTCAAATTTAAGAAGGATGAAGGGGGGAAATCCCAAAAGCTTTGAAAGAAAAACAGCAGATCTAAATGGACAAAAACCTGGAGACCTGTTGTTGTTTTTAAGTCCGCAAAACATCTGTGGGATTTCAAAAGGAGCCAAAAAAAAAAGTCTTTGTTTTTTAAAAGAAAAGATGATTAGCCCCAAAGTGCTCCGGGCAATCTCACACCTCCCTCAAGCAACCTTAAATTGCTTTCTTCTGCAGCGGTTAACGCTCTCGGGGTCTTTCTTTCCCTTGTTGTTTTATAAAGTGTGCCGGGGCAATTGAAGAAGCCGAAAGCCACCGCTTTAGCGGCACTCCGGCAAGCGACTCATTCCTAGACAGGCTGCGTGCAGGGAAGATTATCGGACTTAACTTAAAATAAACCCAGCATGGCATGTTTATTGTTAGTTTTGGCTCGTGCAATGCGGGTTTGGCTCAAATTCTGGGGGGGGGGGAGAGAAAATGAACTTTACTGAACTTTTTTGGGGGGAGCGGAGGGGAAATCTATTAATTAGGCACCTTATTATCGCCATAATAAGATGCCTAATTAATAAGCGGTATAAGGCATAAGGGACGCGGGGCGGCTCAGTGGCTAAGACGCTGAGCTTGTCATTCAGAAAGGTCGGCAGTTCGGTGGTTCGAATCCCTAGCGCCGCGTAACGGAGTGAGCTCCCGTGACTTGTCCCAGCTTCTGCCAACCTAGCAGTTCGAAAGAACATTAAAAAATGCAAGTAGAAAAATAGGGCCCACCTTTGGTGGGAAGGGAACAGCATTCTGTGTTAGTCATGCCGGCCACATGACCACGGAGACGTCTTCGGTCAGCGCTGGCTCTTCGGCTTTGAAACGGAGATGAGCACCGCCTCCTAGAATCGGGAACGACTAGCACATATCTGCGAGGGGAACCTTTACCCCCCCCCCTCCTCGAGCTTCCATGTTGGCCCTTATCTTGCATCCAAAACGGGCCCCATGGAGGCTCCTGGGAGGGGTGGGGTGGGAGGAGCAGGGGCGGAGGGGGGGGGAATTTGGAGGTTCTCTGAACCAGCCATAACGTTAGCCACAGGTTCTCCCAAACCCAGGCGAACCTGTTGCAGCCCACCCCTGGTTGCAATCCCTAAACCCCCTGTATGAATCAAACAGCCTATAATGTCCGTTTGCCAAAAGGTTATGACAGATGTGCATTATGTCTATGATGAAAGGCTCCTGTATTCAGCGGTGGGTTCTTACTGGTTCGGACTGGTTCGGCTGAAGCGGTAGCGGTTTAATGGCCTGGGTCGCTGGAACTGGTAGTGACCCAGGCCTGCCACGGCCCTGAACCGATTCCCTGGGTGGCGCCATAGTTTTCTGTTTTTCGCTTCTATGCATGCGCAGAATAACTTTTATTACACTGTGCATGCACGCGCGGCGTGCACCCAACCAAATTGGCAGTAGTGCCTGTCGGAACCCACCCCTGCCTGTGTTGTTATAAAAGTATAACCAATTTCATTTATCTATTTTGTACAATGACAATAAAAACTATACTATAAAGCTCGTTTTCCCCCCCAAAACTTGACAACTCTACAATGAGTGGACTTCAACTCCCAGAATTTCCCAACCATTATTGGAGAATTCTGGGGGGATATTTGACGTCCCCATATCTCAAAACTTGCCAAAAAATTTTTTTGGGGGGGAGAAAATACTAGTTTAGACAGTGGACGAGGAAGAAATTAGACTTAAGGTTCTCTCATCTGGATATTCTTTGATCCCTGCTAAGGTTTACTCCCCTCTTCTCTGGAAATGGCAAAGCTTTCTGACAGCTCCAATTTCTTGCCTGTTTCATTAAAACCAATTTTTTAAAAAATATATCAGAGGCAGTGACTTAATTCCCCTCAAAACCGCTGACTTGAACATAGAAAGCAGTTTTCCGGCACCAGTAAATTGCCGCTTGAAAAAACATTCCTGTTTCTTCACGTCTCTCGCTCCCACTCTCTCAACACACGCACAAAGAGAGAGAATTAACGCGGCGCTCTGGGAAGGAATGGAATTAATCGCGATGCGCTAATAGGTTAAACTGCTCGCCAGTTAGAACAATCTGCCAGTTTCCCTGACACAGCCCTTAAGCCCCCAAGATTGCAAAATTGGTTTAATTATAGCTGGGGAAGGGGGATGCAGCCATAGAGATACTTATGTGCGCCAGCCCTGAATATACCCAACCACCCCCACCCCCCACTTCCAAGCACACATATGATCAATTTGTGGCATTGGAGTGCTGAATCCATTTTGGGTTGCAACACGGAGTCGCCATCCTTTGTTTAATTCGGGGCAACGGACAAGCCAAAATCCCTTTTCTTTTAGTTCCGCCTCGTTGCTGATTTCTCTTGAAAAACTCCCACGCGCTAAGGAAGAAAACCTGAGACATAAATCATAGCCATCCTAGTTGGGCTGATTCCTCTGTCCCAGAATGCTTGGCTATTCTTTCCCGGGGGGGGGGTGGGTGTCGCTCGGCAGTAAAATCCCTGTTTGGCTCTTAATCTGATCCCAGGTTCAAACCCCCAGCATCCTCTGATCCAGTGGGGAGTTCGGACTGGTTCGGCCAAACTGGTCGTGGGTTGGTGGCCTGGGTCGTTGGAACTGGCAGCGACCCAGCTCTGCCATGCCCCCAAACTGGTTCTCCCGGTGGCACCATCTTGTTTTTTGCTTCTGCACATGCTTAGAGCAATTTGTTTTGCAGTGCGCATGCGCGCGCAGCGCACATCAAGTGCATGCATGGCGCACCCACAAGCGAACTAGCAGTAGTCCCTGCAGGAACTCACTCCTGCTCTGATCTCACGTCCGAGGTACAAGATCTGAGAGAGAAAGACTTGATGGTGTTTGGAATCAGTGGCCCAGGGGAGAATAGGATGATGCTGGAATAAAACATTCATTTTCCTCAATTGTAGGACTGGGTGAAAATGTCTCACAAAGGTTGCATTAATGATAAAGGTAAAGGTTCCCCTTGCACATATGTGCTAGTCATTCCTGACTCTAGGGGGCGGTGCTCATCTCTGTTTCAAAGCCAAAGAGCCAGTGCTGTCCAAAGACGTCTCTGTGGTCATGTGGCCGGCAGGACTCAACTCCCGAAGGCGCATCAAACACTGTTCCCTTCCCACCAAAGATGGTTCCTATTTTTCTACTTGCATTTTTTATGTGCTTTCGAACTGCTAGGTTGGCAGAAGCTGGGACAAGTCACGGGAGCTCACTCCATTATGTGGCGCTAGGAATTCGAACCATTGAACTACCGACCTTTCTGATCGACAAGTTTTAGCCACTAAGCCACCACATTCCTCCAAGTTTGTATTTAACCTCCCTTATCAAATTCTAATGCATTTCACTTCCAAACCAGCTAAGATTCCTGCTCTCCCTCTTTAGAATTCTTACCAGCTACCTTATACTTTCTCAAAGCATTACATGCCTACCACAATTTTCCCATCCTCCTACACCTGAATATTTCTCATCTGAGCACAACCAGAAAAATACAGAATAACAGAGTTGGAAGGGGCCTTGGAGGTCTTCTAGTCCAACCCCCTGCTCAGGCAGGGAACTTTATATCATTCCAGACAAACGGTTGTCCAATCTGTTCTTAAAAATCTCCATTGATGGAGCACCCACAAGTTCTGGAGCCAAGATCCACTGATTAATTGTTCTCACTGTCCGGAAATTTCTTCTTAATTCTAGGTTGCTTCTCTTCTCGGTTAGTTTCCATCCATTGCTTCTTGTCCTGCCCTCAGGTGCTTTGGAGTATAGGTTGACCCCCTCTTTTTTATGGCAGCCCCTCAAATATTGGCACCCTGCTATCACATCATCCTTAGTCCTTCTTTTCATTAAACTAGATAAAACCTAATTCCAGCAACCGTCCTATGTTTTAGCCTCCAGACCCCTAATCATCTTTGCTGCTCTTCTCTGCACTCTTTCTAGAGTCTCCACATCTTTTTTTTTTAACCAAGGCGACCAAAGCTGCATGCAATACTCCAAGTGCGATCTTACCAAGGCATTAACAAGTGGTATTAGCATTAACATTCTAAAGTGGTATTAAATCAGTATGGTAGGGTGGCTGCTGTTTATGCTAGAAACTGAAGTGATATGGAAGATTATTGTTCTGACTGAGGCTTCCCAGGAGCCTGAAGCAAACTCCTTGCCTGTGAATTCTGCTTATTCACATCCAGCAAAGTCTTTCAAGGGAGGATTTACAATCACAGACCTTATCTGGCTTGGAGAACTACCAGGCCGATATCTGCAAAACTTGGCAAGATGTGTTGGAGAGTCACGAACCAATTAAGCGAACTAACTGCCTCCTGCAAACTCCACTCCCCTTTCGCTCCTCTTTTATTCCCTCTGGGAGGGGCCATTCACCGTCCACCAGTTGCCTTACACCCAAGTCGACCCCTGTTCTTTAGCTGTTCCCTTCATCTGGCCACTCTGCGCATGCGCACACTGGGAACAGACTCCAGCTGTTCTTCTGCCTCAGTGATGTCTGACTCCAAAGGCAGCTGATAATTGTCAGACGGCCCTGGCCCCCTCTCTGCCTCCGACACAGAGCCCTCATCAGAGCCTTCCCCAGACTCCAGGACTGGCCCATCTTCTTCCCCAATCTCCTCACTGTCCGAATCTGCTGCCAGCTCTCCTGGCTGCTGGCAGGCCACAACAATTATCTAGTCTACCTCCTTGCTCTGCATCCGTTATAAAACCCCTCCGCCTTCATTTTGTTTTAAAACCTTCTTTTGACCAATGTTGGGCTCCCGATATTCCTCTCTGCATGCTCCAGAATGGCTTTTTTTTTGGCGCCTTAAAAGATCAACATGCGTGAATTAAGATTGTCATCCCTCTCTTAAATTTGGGCAGCCATCCGCTCTCCCGGCAGGGATGTTGTCCAAGTGGCTTAGGAGAAAACCTACTTTAAAGCCACAATAATTGCACTTCGCTGTTCGCTGACGGAGGATCAAATGCCCATTAAGAGACCTGTGGCAGAGATGGCGGCGGACGCGCCCGCCGAAGAATGTTTTGAAACCCTCATGACAACAGGCCTCGTTTTCTTTTCATCGCCCCCAGCCAAGGGCTCTGTCATCGGGCCTGGCAGGGCCCACAGGCCGCCGTGCCTCGGATACATCATTGTAAGGAATGCGCTCAAAACCCATCTGGCGGAGCTTCTCCGAAGATGGCACGAAGAGTGCTGGCTGGCAGGGCAGGCGTCTGAGAATCTGCCAAAGCTCAATTAGAAAAAGCACAGCCTGCCTCAATTCAGCCTTCGCCTGCGCACTGATGGCTATTAAGATGTCTTGTTACAGGCCAATTAGAGTGGCACCAACTCTTATCCTTGGAAGGAACTCTGACCCTGCCTGGACTCCAAGAGACACTTTTAATCTCCTCTCTCCCATACATTTCTTGGTTTGTTTGTTTTTTAAAACTAAGCTGCTACAAGCACAGGAGCTGTGGTTTCATAAGAACTCATACAAAGAGGGTGTGTGTGTGTGTGTGTGTGTGTGTGTGTGTGTGTAAATGTAACTCCAGCACAAAAAGAGAACCAATGTTGGAACAAGCCAACACATTCAATACGGTTCCAGGACTTTCCAACTAATCCTAATCGGGGCCATCTCAACTGCTGATCGCCACATGGATATGCAGACCGTGTAGAGGTTTTTTTTGCGTGTGGCAAGAGTATGACTATGTGTCAGAATGGTCAAGCGATTGGCGACTCCAAATGTGAACCAACAAATGCTCTGCCCTACACATGGGCAACAAAAATCAGAGCACCAAATACAAGTTGGGTGGATACGACCTCGTAGACTGTAACACTGTAACAGCATTGTCAAAAAGGCATTAAGAGTTGTTAACCTAATTTTGCGAAGCTTCTTCTCCGGTAATATTGTACCACTAACTAGACCATACAAAACCAATTCTCGAATACAGCTCATCTGCCTGGAATCCGCACTGTATATTGGACATTAATATGATTGAGCGAGTCCAGAGGTATATCACGAGAAGAGAACTCCACTCCTCTGCTCACAATAGAATCCCTTATGCCACAATAAATAATAACAATAGATACAAACTCAAGGTAAACCGCTCCAAACTTGATTGCAGAAAATACAACTTCAGCAACAGCGTGGTCAACGCCTGGAATGCTCTACCTGACTCCGTTGTTACATCCTCAAACCCCCACACCTTCAACCTTAAACTTACCGTGGACCTCACCCCATTCCTAAGAGGTCCGTAAAGCGGGCGTGCATAAGCATACCAGCATGCCTACTGTCCCTGTCCTACCCTCCCCATTTATTCGTACCCATTTCCTGTGTTGATGTCCATCTTCATCACTTATACCTGCTATCTTGTACATGTTTGACAAACTAACTAACTAAATAAATTAAAAAGTATATAAATAGTTGCCACTGGCTTTTCCTTCCCTCCCTCCCTCCCTCCCTCCCTCCTTCCCTCCCTCCTTCCCAGTGGTTAGAATGCGGCATTGCAGGCTAACTACCCACTGCCAGATGTTCGATCCTGACTGGCTCAAGTTTGACTCAGCCTTCCATCCTTCTGAGGTGGGTAAAATGAGGAGCCAGATTGTTGCGGGCAAGAGGCTGACTCTGTAAACCGCTTAGAGAGGGTGTAAAGCACTGTGAAGCGGTATATATGTCTAAGTGCTCTTGTTATTGCTATTTGCATTGTAATCACACCTTGTGGTGTGTGTGTTTGTAGACATTCCCCAAACACCTAATAAGGGCTCCTGCTTGGCCTCACCATCTGGAAATTCTGGAGTTCCATCAAGGTTTTCTTGTCCACGATGATTTGCCCCTTGAGCTTGCAATGGAAGGCTTCCTCCACTCGCCGGTAGAAGGAGATCTCCTCCAGAGGCGGTAACATCACCGGCATCTCACTGGGATGGGCTGGGAGAACTGGAGATGCCCGCCGTTCAGTAGCTTCTGGGTGGAAGAAAGGATTGCAAATGCGATTACCCTATGCCAGTGATGGTGAACCCTTTTCGCCTTGGATGCCACACTTGCGTGCCCACCCTTATAATTTAATGCCTACGCATGCGTGCATGACCCCACCCTGCTGCCCCATGCTTGCGCACAACAGTTTCTAAAAGCCTGGGGAGGGCGATAAATGGCACAACACGCAAACCAGAAGTTCGGGAATGGACTTCTGGGTTGCCTGTTGGGCTGTTTTTCTCCCTCCAAATGTGAAGTTTCCAAAAGATGACCTAATTAATTTATGAGCCTCGAGACAAAGTTCAAAAGAAATCCATTCATTTATTAGGATCAACATTTTGGTATGTTCTTCTGCGGAACCGAAACTGACGTCGGCTTAATTGCGTTTGAATTTTACCCCTGTGTCCCCTCCCTTCTGTCTGTGTCATAAATCACATCCACCAACAAGGTGCTACGGCAGGCTATGAACATGCGCATTTCACAAGCCAGCTGTAAGAATATGAGACCTGACTCTGGCCAAAGGTATGCATGGAATTCCCCTCCCTTTTCTTATGTCAACGATAGTAGTCATGGAAACGGTTTACAAATTGACACCGGAGACTTCAGGAGGCTTCCTTGAAAAACGGCTGAAAAACAAGGCCAAAAAACAACTGGCCTGCATGCACCTACACACTGGAGTTAACAGGGTAACGCCTTGCGTGCCCTCAGAAATGGCTCTGCATGCCACCTGTGGGACGTGTGCCATAGGTTTGCCATCACTGCCCTCTATCAATCTTTACTAGTAAAGTCAAAGAGCCGGAAATGAACTGCTTTACCTTTTAACATGTCTTTAAATTCCTGCATTAAGACTTCATGGGTAACTTCGGCTCCAGGAAGGCCAGGGAGCCCTGGAGGACCTGGGGGCCCCGGAGGTCCAGCGAGACCACGCTAGGGGGAGAAAAAGTGGGAGAAATAGAAGATGTTCAGAAACTTTCTTACGCCGAAGGATCAGTTGCCGTTCCATTAGCCAAGTCCCAAATTCATGGTTTGATTTGGACCCGTTTGGAAAAATCAAGGGACGTTGTTCAGCTGGGCCAAAGACTTTGGAGATCACATCCCCAACTGCTTCTGAACAATTCTTCAGGAAATTGTTCAATACTGCTTTATTCCTGCAGTCTTTCCTCAGGGCGTACAGGATATCCAACTGGGGAAATGACAACATGCCAGGGATTGTTTGGGCACAGACTTGGCCAAAAATCAATCCGTCAGTCAATCAGTCAATCAGTCAGTTAGCCAGATCTACCTACCTACCTACCTACCTACCTACCTACCTACCTACCTACCTACCTACCTACCTTATCTTATCTTATCTTATCTTATCTTATCTTATCTTATATCTTATCTTATACCATATCTATCTTATCTATCTGTCTGTTTGTCTGTCTATTATCTATCTATCTATCTATCTATCTATCTATCTATCTATCTATCATCTATCTTATCTTCTATCTATCTATCTATTTATCTATCTATCTATCTATCTTATCTCTCTTATCTTATCTTATCTTATCTTATATCTATCTTATATTTATCTTATCTGTCTGTCTGTCTATCTATCTATCTATCTATCTATCTATCTATCTATCTATCTATCATCTACCTTATCTTATCTTATATCTATCTTATATTTATCTTATCTGTCTGTCTGTCTATCTATCTATCTATCTATCTATCTATCTATCTATCTATCTATCTATCTATCATCTACCTTATCTTATCTTATATCTATCTTATCTATCTATCTTATCTATCTATCTTATCTTATCATATCTATCTTATATTTATCTTATCCTATCTATCTATCTATCATCTATCTATCTATCTATCTATCTATCTATCTATCTATCTATCTATCTATCTATCTATCTATCTATCTATCTATCTACCAACATATCCACCTACCTACCTATCCAGTGGTGGGATTCAAATAATTTAACAACTGGCTCTCTGCCCTAATGACTGGCTGGATGGCATGGCCATAGTGGGTGTGGCCAGGGGGTGTGACAGGCAGCATTTGGCTTCCTGCACTACCCTGGGAGCAAAAACAGGCTACGTGGGGTGCACCCCCCCAGGTCCTGTTTTGGGCCTAGTAGGCCTTCCTGCACTTGCCTGGGAGTCAATACGAGGTGCGTGTGGACTCCTGAAAGGGGCGGGGCTGGGCCAGCCAGCAATTTAACAACTGGTTTGGCCGAAGTGGTGTGAACCGGTTGAATCCCATCACTCTATCTATCTATCTATCTATCTATCTATCTATCTATCTATCTATCTATCTATCTATCTATCTATCATCTATCTATCTATCTATCCTGGGAAAGATGAGGACAATGGAGGGGAAAAAAGAAAAGTGTAAACTTGAGCAGCTTTGTTAGATGTTCAGAAGAAAAATAACGGTGCATACAAAAAAAAAAAAAAACCCACCCCTTTTTCCATGAAAAAGCTTCCATTCTGAACATATTTTCCCTCGATCTGAGTAAAAATCAAATTGGATCCTTTGTGACCGCATCAATGCTATTTTTGTTGATATCATCTTTAGGATCCCCCACTCAGTGTAAAGTGCTTTTTTAAGGAAAACGACACGTATGTAACGGTGAGAATAACACCCCTTTTAGAGAATAACGCCCATTGGGGAGAAAATGGGTTTGTCTTAAGCAAAACTGCATCCCTCGAATTGTATACGTTATTGGGAAGGAAGCACCTCTGAATGTGGGGGATTTTCTCAAACAGAAATGGAAATGAGACAGATTGAAGTCGTGGCTGAGAAAAAGGAGAGAAAAGGCAGTGAGCAAAGGTACTGACAGCTGTTTGAAGAAAAAGGAGACTTCTCAGATCTGCCACAGACCAGATTCAAACTGGAGATGTCGCTTAGGAATCAGATCAGTGTCTCCTGAGTAATGACCGCAGGAGAGGCCGAAAAACCTTCTTCCCTTGTGTGGGTCCGAAAGGGGCAATTCAAGAGCCCATGAAAAGCCTGGATGATTGGAAGGTGGTGGAGATAAAACAAATCAGCAAGGAAAATTTGGGAAGGAGCACAAGCGTGCAAGGCAGGGTCCTCTCTGGGCACAATGAGAATATAACTGCTGAACAAAACTCTGCTCCGGTGACAGGAAGGGCATCGGGCCAGTAAACACTCTGCTAGCTCCATTCAAGGGTATTATGGGGTCATTTAAAAGAGGGGGGGAAATCATCTTTGTCAGCATTATCGTTACCAGCTAGCAAAAGCTTCCAGAAATGACCTACTTTTTATCTTTCCCTTTGCATTTCTTTTGGAGTTGCTGCCTTCCACTGGACGGTGCACAAATGAAATCCATGTCTTGCGTGGATCAGTGATGCGCGGGTCTGGGGATCCTAGCATCTAAAGGAAGGAAGAGTAAAAAGGTGACACTGAGATCCTTCAGCCCAGGGATTTCTAGCAGGCAGGCTGGCAGAGAGATGTTTCATCCCCTTTCTTGCCTTATCACCCTTCCAGTTCCCAATTCTGGATCTGAAATCCAAGAAACAAAACTTCCACAGAAGGAGGAGGATAGTGGTGGATTCCGGGTGGTACGGCAGTGCCGGTAGTAGTCAGGAACAGCGGCCACCGTACCAGTACGGTGGTTCCTTTGGCCACCCACCCACCTGCATTCCACACCTGTTTTTTAAGCAACTGAGCCAATTGTGCACAACCTCCAACGAGCAGCTGGGTGTCACGGGGACAGTGGAGTGGGCATGCATGCGCAGCGCACATCAGGCGCATGGACAACGCACGGCCCACATGTGCACAAACGGACCACGGGCAGCGTCCCAGTAGCAACGATAGGAGCAACCCACCACTGGAGGAGGGGTCATGAAATTTATAGCCTGCAGATTCCCCCCCCCCGCATCCTTTAATAGCAATAGCAATAGCAGTTAGACTTATATACCGCTTCATAGGGCTTTCAGCCCTCTCTAAGCAGTTTACAGAGTCAGCATATCGCCCCCACAGTCTGGGTCCTCATTTTACCCACCTCGGAAGGATGGAAGGCTGAGTCAACCTTGAGCCGGTGAGATTTGAACCGCCGAACTGCAGCTAACAGTCAGCTGAAGTGGCTGCAGTACTGCACTCTAACCACTGCGCCACCTCGGCTCTTAAAAAAAAAAAAGATTTGCAACTCCGTGGGAATGAAAAAGGATCAAAGACGTAAGAGAAAAAGTTAAGATGGAAATCAGTCCATAGAAAGAAGAATGGGAGTTAAAAGCCAGCAACGACATACAGAAGTGGCTGTATCCATTTAACAAATAGCAAATTGGACCAGTGCTCTTAAAAAATAAAATACAGCTAGGGAACACCAAGACTTGAGCACAATAGATAACTGGCCCACAGACCGGGAAAAGAAAGGAGCAAACTGTATATGTGCTTCGTTAGGCCGTAATGCAATTCTGATTAAGCCGTCAAAAGATACAGCGCATTGAAGAATCCAACCAATGAAAAGATAAGATTCAACCATGAGACACTAAACATAGAGGAAAAGGATGCTATCACCATCTTCATTTAACGATCCCCATAATCCCTTGCGGGGTGGAGTCTGGGCAACTGAATGGAGCTAGCAGAGTGTTTTCATGGCCAGATGCCCTTCCAGTCACCAGAGCAGAGTTTTTCTTTAGCAAATATATTCTCATTGCGCCCAGAGAGAGAAATATCTGCCTCTACCTAGGATCGAACTCACAGCCTTCTGATTGGGGAGGTGAGAGCTCCAACATTAGGCCATCGCACCACTCCATGAAAAGGATGCTACCTGCACAGCTAAATATGTTAGCCGGCCACAGCCAAACATTTTTCTCAACGTCTACCATATTTGGCTTCCAATCAATTTGCTGGAGCTCTGAAAATGCACATAATGTCTCTTTGCTAAGGTCTCTGGGTCTTTCATTGACCCTGCTAGACAGGATTCCCCAAGATCCAGGAAATTGCTACCCATCCATCTTAAAAGATCATTATCCAGGCCGGTCGGCTGGCTTTCTATCCAAGGGGAGGGAAGGATAACTCATCTCGTGAAGAACTCTGCCCACTGTGCCGCTGTAGTCCAACAATTGATTTATTGCTACTTCATTTACTAATGGGCAGGGTGGTGGGGGATGATGTCGTTTCAGCTAACCCCAGGCTAGGCCAGGGTCTGCTTTAAAGAAGGGTTCTGTTGTGGCTCGCCAGCAGCCAGTGGAGCTTGCAGCAGATTCGGAGAGTGAGGAAGTTGGGGAGGAACCTGGGCCAATCCTAGAGTCTGGGGAAGGCTCAGACGAGGGCTCTGGGTCGGAGGCAGAGAGAGGGCCAGAGCCGTATACCAGTTATCGGCTGCCTTCAGAGTCAGACATCTGTGAAGCAGACGAACAGCTGGAGCCTGTTCCCAGTGTGTGCATGTGCAGAGTGGCCAGACGAAGGGAAGAGCTAAAGAACAGGGGGCGACTTAGGAGGAAGGCCACAGGTGGACGATGAATGGCCCCTCCCAGAGGAAATAAAAGAGGAGCGAAAGGGGAGTGGAGTTTGCAGGAGACAATTAGTTTGCTTAATTGGTTCGTGACCCTCCGAGACTCCTTGCCAAGTTTTGCAGATATCGGCCTGGCAGCTCTCCAAATATCTCACCAAGGCTGAAGGTTGACTCAGCCTTCCATCCTTCTTAGGTGGGTAAAATGAGGACCCAAATTGTTGGGGGCAAGAAGCTGACTCTGTGAACCACTTAGAGAGGGCTGTGAAGCATTGTGAATCGGTATTTAAGTCTAAGTGCTATTGCTACTCCCTCCTTCCTTCCTTCCCTCCTTCCTTCCCTCCTTCCTCATTCTCTTTCCTGGTGGCCCAGTGCGTATTGCAGGCTGACTCTGCCCACAGCCAAGAGTTTGATCCTGACCAGCTCCTAGTTGACTCAGCCTTCCGTCCTTCCGAGGTGGGTAAAACGAGGGCCCAGATTGTTGAAGGCAAGAGATGCTGACTCTGTAAACTGCTTAGAGAAGGCTGTAAAGCACAGTGAAGCGGTATATAAGTCTAAGGGCTACTGCTGTTACTATCTTGGGTGCAAATGTCATCTTAAAACCTACATTTGATTAGCCAGGAAGTTTCGTGTCCACTACAAGACATGGGGGAAAAAATCCCTGTTCCTTCTTCGCCTTTCCAGGATAGTTCCTGCCATCTTTCTCACTTGAGAAATTGCTAATCATACAGTTCAGGTAACTCCTGGATTCTGAGAGTCCCATGAGGGCGAACCTATGGGTTGTGCATGGAGGGCAGGGAGAGAATGCATGGGAACAGCATCCCCGCCCCCCCCCCCCAGCTTGTTTTTGGTCCAAGGAGGCTGTAGAGAGGCCTACTAGGGCCCTATGAAGCGGTATATAAGTCTAACTGCTATTGCTATTGCTATTGCATGCACATGCACAGCGGGAAGGGGGAGTATGGGGGGGGTCACATGTGCATGCACAGGGGAGTCAGATACGCGGGGTGGTGGTGTTGTGCGCTCATTGCATTTCAGCCCGCGACAACCAAAATCTTAGCCATCACTCTGATAGCCCTTTCGGACACCTTCACCCCCTCCCCATTTATAAACGAAAAGGCCACCGGTGGGGGGGAATTGTAAGAGATCCCCAGAAGTTCCTCTGCCTCCGTTGCCCCAGGCAGCTATCGGCGGAACCACAGCTGTCTGCGTAGTGAGCCAAGAGGGGGAACCCGAGTCACTCCTAGCGGAGGGCTAAGCACATTCCACGGTAATTGAATAATTAGTGTCAATGTTTAGCTCCGTCAGGCACGCCCTGCAGCCAGGCAGATTTCGCTGGCACCGGTTCAAGTCTCTACCGTTTTTTTCCCCGGGACCCCAAATTGCTATCCATGAAATGAGAATTTCACGAGCAGTTCTCGAGCGTCATTTTTCGGGTTCACCCACAATATGCAAATAGCTAACTCCAGGGTGCCCCCTTGAATAAGACCTACTCCAGTTTCCCTTGGGGAGGGAGGGAGGGAGGGAGGGAGGGAGGGAGGAGAGAGAGAGAGAGAGAGAGAGAGAGAGAGAGAGAGAGATTACAAAGTTGCCTTCCCAGAAAACTTTCAGAGACTGGAACATAAATGTCAAAAGGGCATTGAAAAGTTAAAACAGTGACGGTGAGTGAAGAGATGGCTTAATACAAGGGCCAATTTCCACCCACATAGTCCATCCCGATCTTTTGGCTCCCTTTTGCCATTTTTTTTCCTCCAGCAAAGCATCCTGGAACCACGCCGAAAGGTTTGGGGCCCATTCCCCCACCAAGATGTTAGTAGCAGCTAAGTAAGGCAGAAGTGGTGGGCTTCAAAGATTTTAGCAAAGGTTTCGCTGCCTGGTTGCTGGGTGGGCCTGGGCATGGTGGGCGTGGCCAACTCGGCCTCCTGCACCACAGCGGGAGAGGCGTTGCTGCAAGTTGTTCTTGTGGCAAGTTGTTCCACTGGTTAATTGTTCTCCTTGCCAGGAAATAGAACTAAGGAGGAATTTCTCTCCTTGATTAGTTTCCACCCGTTGCTGCTTCTCCTGCCTTCAGGTGCTTTGGAGAATAGCTTGACTCCCTCTTCTTTGGGGCAGCCCCTGAGATATTGGAAGACTGCTGTCATGTCTCCCCTAGTCCTTCTTTTCATTAAACTAGGCATACCCAGTTCCAGCAACAAAATTTCAGACAAAAGGAGGAATTGGAAGAAGGAAAATGTGGCAGGCAGCTCCCTCAACTCTATTTCTTTCTTCATAAAATTGTTGGAAGAACCCAACAGACAACTTTCCCCTTAAAATGAGGAGGGGGTTACAGCCTGGGAAAACAAGCAAAAAGGAGCAAATCAGCCGCTCTTCTGCTTAAAGAAAGCTGGGCTCCTGTGCCCCATCCACCCCCGAATTGTATCTGCCTGCCATAGGCTGGCAGTGCCCTTGGGAACTCTGGACGGCTGGCAACTGCCTGGCCCTCTTGGTGTCCCTAGCTTCCTTTGCTTGCAGCCAGCCTGTTGCCCAACAGCCCCAACAGCGACATGATTGATGGTTAAAATGATCGCTTCTGCCCTTGTGGTCGTATTATTTAATCCTCTTGGCCCGGCATGAATAATCCGGGGGATAAATGTGCCAGACTCTCTTTATCTTGGCAATCGTTGGCTTCAGCGCCAGAACAAGAGAGGGAGAGAGAGACCAGAGAGAGAGAGAGACAGACAGACAGACGACAGATGGAGATGAGAGAGAGAGGACAGAGAGACACAGACACACACATACACAGATGAGAGAGAGACAGACAGACACACACACACAGAGAGAGAGACAGACGGAGATGAGAGAGAGAGAGAGAGACAGAGAGACACAGAGAGAGAGAGAGAGAGAGAGAGACAGACGGAGATGAGAGGAGAGGAGCCAGAAGAGAGATGAGGAGAGAGCAGAGACAGAGATGTGAGAGAGACAGAGACAGACAGACAGACGGAGATGAGAGAGAGAGAGACAGAGAGAGGATGAGAGAGACAGAGAGACACACACACACACAGAGAAAGACACACACACAGAGATAAGAGAGAGAGAGAGACAGACGGAGATGAGAGAGAGAGAGAGAGATGAGAGAGACAGAGAGACACAGAGAGAGAGAGAGAGAGAGAGACAGACGGAGATGAGAGAGAGAGACAGAGAGAGATGAGAGAGACAGAGACAGAGAGATGAGAGAGACAGAGACAGACAGACAGACAGAGATGAGAGAGAGAGAGACAGAGAGAGATGAGAGAGGCAGAGAGACACACACCACAGAGAGAGAAAGACACACACAGAGAGATAAGAGAGAGGAGAGAGACAGAAAGATATGAGAAAGTCAGAGAGAGACAGATACGAGAAAGACAGAGAGAGAGACACACAGAGAGAGACAGAGAGCGATATGAGAAAGACAGAGACAGAGACAGAGACGAGACACACACACAGACACACACAGAGAGGACACACACACACACAGAGACAGAGAGATATGAGAAAGTCAGAGAGAGAGAGAGATGAGAGAGAGAGATATATATATATGAGAAAGACAGAGAGAGAGAGAGATGGAGAGAGAGACACACACACAGAGTGAGACACAGAGAGAAACAGAGAGAGAGAGATACAGAGAGATGAGAAACAGAGAGAGATGACAGACACTGAGGAGAGGAAGAGAGCGGGGGGAGGAAGAGAGAGACAGAGACACAGGAGAGAGACAGAGAGAGAGAGACGAGAAACACAGAGAGATGACAAACAGAGAGTCAGAGAGAAGAGGAAGAGAGAGGGAGAAGGGAAAAAATCCCACTCTAAGTCAATTTAGATAAGCCCAAGAGGGAGGCTCTTTTAGCCAATCGTTATAGTCTGGCCAGTGTGTTTTTCTTCTTTGGATTGCGGGGTAGGGAAGAAAACTTTTATTTTTAATACTCGTGCCTCTCAATAACTCGTCTCCACTTAGACTAGCCTCCCAAGAACTATTCTTCCTGGACTCCAATCCCATCATCATCCTTCAATGTTGACATGCTGGCTAAAGCTTGTGGAGGCTGGAATTCACCCTCATGTGGAAGGCCACAAGCCAAAACCTTGCTTTCTCCTTGCAACGGAGGATACATACCCAAGTGCAAAATAAATAAAATTAGGCCCTTTTTCTATCGCTAAACTTCCTTCTCCGGTCATTGGCTCACAGCGTCTTTTAAGCTGCTTCCTGACAAGCAACCTCTTAGGTAAAATTCGGCCTCTGATCTAGGAAAAATCACGCTGTTGTCGTAAAACTACACTCTTCCAATCAGTTTGACCCACAACTCTTAAGTACAGTAGACACAATTGCCTTTCATGGCTGTCTAAAGGGGAAACCGTCCCGCCTTTCCCTCCGGGAGGTTAATTACTTCCCAATCCTACCCCAGTTAGTTAATTAACCAACCGGGGGATAATTACCTAGTTCTGTGCACAGACAACCACAGCTTAGCAATAAATGGCATTTTTAAGTATTTTGAAACTGCTTGTCAGGACAAAGCACCTATTAGGGGGGGTTTGAAAGACTGCTGCTATTGTGATCGCACCCCTTGGAGCTGGGAGGTATTATCCGTTTGGTTCCATGCCGGCCAAGAGACACAGCACCTGCGAGTTGCGTGGGGACCACCACATCCTTTGCAATTTGGCAATCGTCGAGTTGCCGTTCAATGAAACGGAGGCGGCGATTCGAACGGAGGACGGGAAACTTTCCTTATCATTCTGGTTCTCTGGCAAGATGGAGCATCCGGTGGTAGAGCTTCTCCCCACATCTCCAATTAAGAAGTTCAGGTTGCAAACTCCCCCAAAAACCAAACAGGGGTGTGTGTGATCTTTTGTGGGCTGGGAATCTGGAACTGTGTGTGTGTGGGTTTTTTTTAGCAATAGCACTTAGACAAACATACTGTTTTACGGTGCTTCACAGCCCTCTCTAAGCAGTTTACAGAGTCAGACTTTTGCCCCCCAACAATCTGGGTCCTCATTTGACCCACCTCGGAAGGACGGAAGGCTGAGTCAACCTTGAGCCAGTCGGTCAGGATTGAACTGCTGCCAGTGGGCAAAGTTAGCCTGCAATACTGCATTCTAACCACTAGGGAGGGAGGAAGATAGCAATAGCACTTGGACTTATATACTGCTTCACAGTGCTTTTACAGCCCTCTCTAAGCAGTTTACAGAGTCAGCCTTTTGCCCCCCCCCCCAACAATCTGGGTCCTCATTGACCCACCTCGAAAGGACGGAAGGCTGAGTCAACCTTGAGCCTGGTGAGATTCGAACTGCCGAACTTCAGCTAGCAGTCAGCTGAAGTAGCCTGCAGTAGTGCACCTCTAACCACTGTGTCACCTCGGTTCTTTTTTCGTTTTTGAGTGGCTTTTTCCCCCCCTCCCATGTCATAACCAGGATAGATTAAGATCACAAGTGCAAGTCACAAGTGAGCTACAGGTTGTTGTGGCCTGTCAGCCAGCAGTCCCTCCGACAGCCGACTCAGAGGAGGAGGTGTGGGAGTCAGGACCAGCATCAAGGCAATTTGAGAGCTCCGAAGGAGAAGAGGGGAATGGAGCTGTCAGACAGAAGCGGAGCCTGGGCTGTCCGTCAGCACTCAATGGAGAATCCACAGCCCCCAGGTCTGGAGGTGGCTGATGAGGAAGAGGAGGAACAGCTGGGTCCAGTGCCTGACATGTGAATGCGCAGAAGGCAGAGGAGAGAAGAGCAGTGGAAATCAATGGTGCCGGTCCTTGGGATGGAAGAAGCCTCACCCTAGCTCTGGGATAAAAGGCAAGGAGCGGAGATGAATAGATGTGGCAGACAAGTATTGATCCTCCTGCCGGTCAGCCCCTGTGTGTGTGAGAGAGTGTCAGGGTTCCAAATAGCATCCAAAAGTAAATTGGAGTCCGAGGCAAAAGATTCCTCAAAGTTCCAATTTATTAAGAGAGCCATCTTGGCACATCTGGGAAAACCCGAAATCTGAAAGCTTCCTGGTTTTCCCCACCTAGTTGGAAGTTCAAGATCTTTCCCCCACACCCACAAGTCCACTGCATGGTCCAATCTCCCACTGCCACGCTGGCAGCTTCCACCCATCCAGTTCCGGTCAGGTGCAGAGGTGCAAAGACAAAGGATGACCTTGGCTTTCTAGAAAGAATGTTGTTATGGCTACCTATCATCTAACTCCATTTTTCTCTGGGGCTGCTGGCGCGTCTAATAAGGGAACACTTAGTTAATTACAGAGGGTTTGTTGTGTTTGGGAGCCCGGTTCAAAAACACAGGTGCTCCTTGTCTCAGCATCATTTTGGCCATTCAAAATAACAACGGCGCAGGGAAAAAAGTGACTTCTGACCATTTTTCACACTTACGGCCATTGCAGCCTCGCCGGGGTCACGTGATCAAAATGTGGACGCTCGACAACCGGCTGATGACAGTTGCAGCATCCCAGCCAGGGTTGCGTGATCCCCACTTAGCAATAGCAATAGCAGTTAGACTTATATACCGCTTCATAGGGCTTTCAGCCCTCTCTAAGCGGTTTACAGAGTCAGCATATTGCCCCCAACAACAATCCGGGTCCTCATTTTACCCACCTCGGAAGGATGGAAGGCTGAGTCAACCCTGAGCCGGTGAGATTTGAACCGCTGAACTGCTGATCTAGCAGTCAGCTGAAGTAGCCTGCAGTGCTGCATTTAACCACTGCGCCACCTTGGCTCCTAGCAAGCAAAGTTGAAGGGAAAGCTTAAGCATCCGTGTTACTCCTAACAACTGTTAGTGTTAGTACCACTGCTGAAAGTCAGGCTCAAAATCAATGAAAGACTTCTTTGGTGTATATATGAATGTGGATGGGGTTTGCAATGGGTTCTTCCAGAAGGTTAACTGGAGCACCCGCGTGGCATGATAATTTTTTTTTTTTAAAGCCTCAGTGATCTATGCAAATTGTCCAGAAATCCTTCCCCCTTTATGGTCTTAACTGCAGGATTAGCTTCAGGAATGGAAAACTATCTTTAGGCAAGAAAAACATTTAGGCAAGAAAAATAAATGTACTAGGTACAGTATAGGTGGTACCTTGCTCAATAGCAGTAACTGTGAGAGGGAATCTTGGAGTCCTAGTGGACAATCATTTAAATAGGAGCCAGCCGTGTGCAGCAGCTGCCAAAAAAGCCACACAGTTCTAGGCTGCATCAACAGAGGGACAGAATCAAGATCACGTGAAGCGTTGATCCCACTTTATAAGGCCTTGATAAGGCCACACCTGGAATCCAGCATCCAGTTTTGGTTGCCACGATGTAGAAAGATGTGGAGACTCTGGAAAGAGTGCAGAGAAGAGCAGCAAAGAGGATTAGGGGACTGGAAGCTAAAAAATATGAAGAACAGTTGCAGGAACTGGGTACGTCTAGTCTGATGAAAAGGAGGACTAGGGGAGACATGATAGCTGTCTTCCAATATTTCAGGGGCTGCTCAAAGAAGAGGGAGTCAAGCTCTTCTCCAAAGCACCTGAGGGCAGGACAAGAAGCAATGGGTGGAAATGAATCAAGGAGAGAAGCAACTTAGAACTAAGGAGAAATTCCCAACAGTGAGAACAATTAGCTAGTGGAACAACTTGCCTCCAGAAGTTGTGATTGCTGCAACACTGGAAGTTTTTAAGAAGACATTGGATATCCATTTCTCTGAAGTGGTGTTGGGTTTGCTGTCTGAGCAGGGGGTTGGACTAGAAAGACCCCTAAGGTCTCTTCCAACTCTGTTATTCTATTCTATTCTATTCTATTCTATTCTATTCTATTCTATTCTATTCTACACTACTCTACTCTACTCTACTCTATTCCTCATTCTGTTCTGTTCTGTTCTACTCTACTCTATTCTATTCAACCGGGGGGGGGGGAATCCTCTCGAATCTTACCACCTGCTTCAGGGAGGACGGTTTTCTCCTCACCGCTTGACGTTCAGAGGTAGACTGCCTCTGACCATGGATATCCGTTGCATTTAGCAAGCCCTCACCAGACAGATCCAATCTAAGGCCCTATTTAAACTTTGTCTACCTTTAATGTAAGTTCGTTCTTAGTTAAACCCATAAGTCGCCTTGGAAAGTTGGAATAAGGAACGGAAATAAAATAATAGGAGTCTTCCTTTGAGGGCCTCCAGCTGCTCCGTGAAAACTTTCCTTTTTAGGAAGGATTGGAACTTTCAGAGGCACGGTTGAATCCCCGCGAGTTCTTTTTGATTGATTTATTTTTCTCCCCCTCCTGCTTCCATCTCCCCCTCCGCTTCATGATGGACTTATCCATGGTTCCTTTTCTGCAATTATTAAGGGGATAATTTCCCTCCTGGATGAGTACATTGGGGAAGACTCTCTTCCCAGCCAGGTTTAGACCCTGAAATGCTGGCTAATGATTTCTCTAGGCTTGACTGCTGCTAGTTTGTCTTAGCTTCCTTTCGCTGTGGCTTCCATAGAGTTGTGGGGAACGGATGACTGGGTTAGGCAAAAGCAAGTTGCAAGTCAAGGAAACAAGTGGTGGGAGTGAAGGAAAATAGTTCACGTAAAACTGAAGGGAGCCCCTAGACATGGATGCAAAGAAGCACTGCTGTCTGCTCTGGGTGTTGTTGTTGTTGTTGTTGTTATTGTTTTTTTGGGCAGCTTAGTGTTTAGGAGGGGCTGCCAGAAAAAGGTGGCCAAGTTACTTCTCCCTTTTGCACTCTTACACAACCTTGAGGGCTTGTAATGTTAGAAGTCTCCCTCCCACCCTTCACCTCTCCCACCCTGAGTTAATCCCACTTCTTCTAAAACGCCATCGCTTCCATTCTCAACCTGCCTTTTTCTTCCTAACCTCCATCCCTTCCATTCTCAACCTGCCTTTTTCTTCCAAACCTCCATCCCTTCCATTCTCAACCTGCCTTTTTCTTCCAAACCTCCATCCCTTCCATTGTCAACCTGCCTTTTTCTTCCTAACCTCCATCCCTTCCATTCTCAACCTGCCTTTTCGGATGGTTTGGATTCCCTCTCCCCATCAAACCCAAGAAGTATGGAGTTTGTAGTCCAGAGGACTGGCATTGCAGCCTGGTCTATGTGGGCTGGGACCAGTGGAATTCCCCCTTACCCAGAGAGTTGCCCCCGTGGATGTGCCAATAGTATAGGGACAGAGATAGGATAGGGATAAGGATAGAATAGGGATGAAGATAGAATAGAATAGAATGTAGTATAGACAGAATAGAATAGAATAGAATAGAGGGCAGAAGAGAAGAGAGAATAAAATAGGCAATAGAAGAGAGAGGAGAAAATAGAAAATAGAAGGGAAAATAGAATAAAGAGATGAGAAGAGAAGAGAATAAAATAGAAAATAGAAGAGAGAATAAAATAGAAATAGAAGAGAAAATAGAAGAGAGAATAAAAGAAAATGTAGAATAGGATAGGATAGGATACAAAGGATAAGGGTAGAATTAGAATGGAGTGGAATAGAATAGAATAGAATAGAATAGCTTTATTGGCTATCTTCCCCAACAACGTTGGCAAAAGGAGAGAGTCATAGACATTATAATTTCCCCTCTCCCTCCGCCTCCTTCTTTAGTTTCTGGATCATGACGAGATCTCTCCAAAAGTTATGACGAGATTGTTTGGATTGATCAGAGCCATTTCCCTTGTCCCCCATTTCCAACCCGACAGATTATCATGGGTGGGGGGGAAGCCTACAAGCAAGGTATGATGGGAGGTCTTGCCAATGTCAGATAACCCACCTTTGATAACAGAAGCTCCCTTTCCCAGCCTCCGAGCTAACCGTTCACCCTACAATACCAGCTGAAACCAGAGGAATCCTCCCCCTATCGCCAGAGTGAATGTCATCAAACCAGCCGTCCCAATTCCATCCCAAAACCATGGCTCCATTTGGCTGGCGTGGCTCTCTTTTTAGGAGGATTGGAAAAGTCTTGGGAATCCCAACCCCTTGTCTCATCAAATTGGGGGGGGGGGCATGCAATTTGGGAAAAGCGAATCCAGCCCAATTTGCTTGGATTCCCAAACTCCCTTACCTTGGCGTGTCCATTCAATTCTTCGCTGTTGGACAGAGTGGTGTTGGGAAGGGCCCCTGTGTATTGGTTCGGATCCTTGGGTTTCTTCCGTGGCTCTCTCTTGGCCGCCGTCACCCGTGGGAAACTTGGGGATTCCTGGCAGATCAGCATCGCCAGCACCAACCAGCCCCAGTAACGTCGCCTCTCTTTGGGGGACATCATCATCATCATCTCCAAGCCAGAGGAGAAGCAACCGTCTTTCAAGACGGAAATCAGAAACGGGTCAGACTTGGGATGCTGCGTTGGTCTCTTCTTCCGTAAACTGGCTCGGCTCCTAATCACCCCGAGAGAATCCCATTCGCAAGCAACACAGAATCATCGCCAGCCGTTTTTCTGTCTTCAGATAGATGGCCTGCTTAAACCACCGGCCCACGTTGAGAAGTCACTCCCCTCTGCCAGCAGCCTTCTCAAAACAAAAAAAAACTTGAGCTCTTCCCTGCCAACCTCAAACCGGCATCCCCCGTGTCATTCCTCGTCTTCTTCCCCTTTTGGGCCAAAAAAAAAATAAAAAATGTCCGAAGTGTCAAAAGTTGCAAGAACCCCTTCGAAACGGGGGCAGACCCAAAGGTGAAGAATCAGGTGCAGGAGATGGGGAAGGGGGAATCTGGACTCCTGCTCGTCTTTTTGATGTCACGCCTGCAGATGTCCAAAGCTGTCTGCTCAAATCTACCCATATATCAGAAATTTGGCAGAGTTGCTTGCTTTAAAAAAGAAAAATCGCATTTCTGCATGGGCCAGGTCCCTGATCTTAAAAACTCCACAATTTCCCACTTATCAAAGAAAAGAAAAAAAGCAAGAAAAAAAACCCTCAAATCCTTCCTGAATTTTTCTGCCCCCTAAGATACAACCTGACAACCATCGCTTTCTCCTTCCACCAACTTTTCTCCTGAATCTTCTCTCTCTCCCTGTCCCCCCCCCACCAAGAGGAATGTCCCACTGCCCCTGTCTCTTAAGCGGAGCCTTTGGCAAGGCAGGTTCTCCAAATCTCCAGCTCCTTGTGTCTTTGCCTGCCAGCTGCAGGCTGGCAGAAACCTCCCTGGAGTAATACCTCCCCGTGAATAAATACAATTTTTCTGCGGGAGAGTTTTGCATCAACTTGAAAGGAAGGGGAGTGAAAAAGAGGAGAAGGAGAGGAGGGGGGAGGAAGGGAGGGTAATTTGTATGGAGAGGGAGGAACCACATTCTAAAGAGCTGTCGAGGCTGGTCTCTTCGCATTCCTATTAAGGGGAGACTGTCGGGAGAAGCAGGCTCTTCCCCTGTGCCAAAGATGTTTAAATCAGAAATAAACTTCTTTCCCCTGACTGTGTCTTGTTTAGCCTTTTGCAGATCCTCTTTCTTTTCCATCTCGCAAAATCGTCTCTATTTAGCCGAGGCAGATATATATATATTACGTGCCTGTTGGACTTACAAACCATGGCTTCTCGCTTTTACAGGTGCTCCTGTTGCATTTACAGAATCGTAAAATGCAACGCAGCCTCCGGTTTTCATCCTTGGAGAGGACCCACCAGCAAAAGGTAGGCTAGGCTGGCGAAAAGCCCCACAGTGGGTTTCCCAGCCAAGAAAGTACTTGAACCTGGAAGTCTGCAATCTTAGCCTTTTGCCCTAAGCCCTGATTCACACCAGCAATCCAGTGCTGTTGTCCTTCATCTTACAGCATGTAGGTAATAATATTGAAGGCTTCCAGGCTAAGAGCCAACAATTTATTTCTTGGGGCAGTTAGTCAACGATTGGAAAGCCCCACTATCAAGGTAAGCTAGGCTGGCAAAAAGTCCCACAGCAGGTTTCCCAGCCAAGGAAACACTTAAACCTAGATGACTGCAATCTTAGCCTTTTGCCCTAAGCCCTGATTCACACCAGCAATCCACTGCTGTTGTCTTTCATCTTACAGCTTGGATGTCTGCAATCTTAGTGTCACGTTCCGGCGTTCACATTGAATACAAACAGAGAGTCAGTTTGTTTGGTGAAAAACTTTATCTTTATCTAATATTACGTGATAACCAGCACTAAATGACAATGATACAAAGGTAAGCAAATCCAAGTCAGTTCTAATCAAGTTAACACCATCACTCATGTATATACCATTACCCCACCCAGCTCCACCCACAACTCCACCCAGATGACACCCACCCACCATCATCAATCCCCATGACCCACACCCTCAGCCACACCCCGACTCAGTATCATCATAGCCTCCTTCCTGGGTAGCCGCATCCAAGCAGAAGAGTTACGTCAGAGTAGGCAGTTGCACCCAAGTAGAATAGTTACTTCCGAGGAGGCAGTTGCACCCAAGTAGAAGAGTTACTCTGCAGAGTAGTCAGGGAAGCCTTGCAGAGCCACATGCAGCTACAGGCTCCGCCGACATCAGAGAGTCAACCTCAACGTGGCAGCGTTGGTGGCGTGTAAGCATTGCTGAGCGGGCGTGGTGATGGACGGGATCCCTCCTGAATGGCAGCCCAAGGGCTGACATGCCGCCCCCTACCACTGGAGAGGACTCTGGAAGACAAAAGGCGCTATTAGCGGTATCCTCTATAGATTTATCAGAGTATCGACGGTGGAACCAGGCAATCAGGCATGGTGCGTGCACCTCAGATAACCTCACCCACGATGCGTCTGTAAACGGGTATCCCTTCCAAACTACTAAACACTGTAAAGTACTATGACGGCGATGGGAGTCAACTATCTGTTTGATTTCATAATGGCGTTCACCAATCAACCTGCACCGGAGACGTGGTGTTGGAAGATTATGCAGCCCAGTGATGATCACTGGTTTGAGTAAACTGCTGTGAAACACCGGGTGGGTTTTCCCCAACAGGGGAGGCAGCTTTAGTTACACCGTGACGGGATTAATTACTCTGATGATTGGGAATGGACCTATGAACTTGGGACCCAGCTTACGGCAGGGCACTTTAAGGTGTATCTACTTGGTAGATAAAAATACCTTATCCCCGACCCAAAACATTGGTTGTGGACTGCGTTTCTTGTGGGCGTGTCTCTTGTACGCGTCTGCTGCAACCCGTAATGCTTTTCGGACATTTTCCCACACTGGATGCATGTAGTCTATCCATTCCTTTATGGTTCCGTGATGAGCAGTGGCTTGAGGACATTCAGATATAGCCATGAAATCAAACCCATTCACAATACAGTAGGGGGTATACCCAGTACTACTATGTACCGCATTGTGAAACTTCAGCAAATGGCAGTAGACGCGCCCAGTCAGTTTGCTGGTAGTGCACATAACAACGGTGATACCTTTCCACTGCAGCATTAGCCCTCTCTGCTGTGCCATTGGTAGCCAGATGGAACGCAGAACTCAAACCCTGAGAGAACCCCACCCTCCTCAGGAAGCTGCGCCAAAATTGAGCAGTAAACTGTACCCCACGATCTGAAATTATGCATTTAGGTACACCATGGAAATGGTAAATATGTACTAGGAATAGTTTGGCCAATTTTTTAGCTGACGGGAGCCCTGGATAGGCAATGAAATGAGACTGCTTCGAGAACAAATCAACTACCGTCCAGATAACAGTATTCCCCCTGTTCTCCGGCATCTCCACAATGAAATCCATCGCTATGTCTTCCCAGGACTGAGTGGGCTTTGCTACTTTGCCCATTGCTTCCAGACTAAGAGGCAACAACTCACTCGTATTTCTTGGTTGAAGCTACTCAATGAGGTATTAAAGCTTGCAAGGTAAAGTCCATCCACATATCCACCGGAAAAGCATTCCGTCTGGCTGATGAAGCACCACTGTGGTAGGGAGTAAGCAGGAATGAGAGCATTCGTAGAAAGCTATGCAGGTACTCCTTGACTTACAACCAAAGTTACGACGGTGCTAAAAAAAAGTGACTTAGGACCAGTTTCCACATTTAGGACTGCTCCAGCATCCCCATAGTCATGTGATCAAAATCCGGGCGCTTGGAAACGGGAATGTATTTGTGACGGTTGCAAAAGAGGTCATAAAACGAGGCACTGAACAACTGCCTCACTTAGCAACTGACATTTTGGGCTCAGTTGTGGTAAGTCAAGGACTTACCTGTACTTTAAAACAGAGACATTACCCTGCCAACACAAGTGTGTCTAGTCAAGGCGATGGTTTTCCCAGTTGCAATGGATGGCTATGAAAGCTGGACCGTAAGGAAGGCTGAGCGCCAAAGAATGGAGGTCTTTGAACTCGGGTGCTTGAGAAGAAGACTCCTGCATTGAGTCCCTTGGACTGCAAGGCCATCCAACTGGTCAGTCCTAGAGGAGGTCAACCCTGACTGCTCTTTAGAAGGCCAAATCCTGAAGAGGAAACTCAAAGACTTTGGCCACCTAGTGAGAAGGAAGAAGGACTCCCTGGAGAAGAGCCTCATGCTGGGAACAATGGAGGGCAAGAGAAGAAGGGGACGACAGAGAATGAGGTGGCTGGATGGAGTCACCCAAGCAGTCGGCGTGAGCTTCAATGGACTCCAGAGGATGGGAGAGGACAGGAAGGCCTGGAGGAACGTTGTCAATGGGGTCACGATGGGTCGACTAACAACAACAATAATCTTCTTTCTATCTATCTATCTATCTATCTATCTATCTATCTATCTATCTATCTATCTATCTATCTATCTATCATCTATCTATCTATCTATCTATCATCTATCTACCTTGCGAGTCCCTTGGACTGCAAGGCCATCCAACTGGTCAGCCCTAGAGGAGATCCACCCTGACTGCTCTTTAGAAGGCCAGATCCTGAAGAGGAAACTCAAATACTTTGGCCACCTGATGAGAAGGAAGAAGGACTCACTGGAGAAGAGCCTCATGCTGGGAACGATGGAGGGCAAAAGAAGAAAGGGACGGCAGAGAAGGAGGTGGCTGGATGGAGTCATAAAAGCAATCGGTGTGAGCTTAAATGGACTCCCGAGGATGGTAGAGGACAGGAAGGCCCGGAGGAACACGGTCTATGGGGTCGCGATGGGTCGGACACAACTTTGCAACTAACAACAAGCTGTGCTTTAAATTAGTATTTTTTCCCCCAATGTGGGCAGCCCAATAAATCTTAGTATCTTGATACTCCAAATACATCTTGAAGTCCAGTGGCTTCACCATCACTGCAGGCTGTGGTCTCCCTCTGTTTTTTTCCTCACCTTGTAGAAAACCATTCCAGCAAATGCTGTCAGATAAAAACCAAAGCTGGTACATGTATGGTCCTCAACTTACAACAGTTCATTGACCATTCAGTGTTACAACGGGAGCTCACTCGATTAGGTGGCGCTAGGGATTCGAACCGCCGAATTGCCGACTTTTTTCGACAAGCTCAGCATCCCTCTTACTTAGAAAGCCAGGCCTAAACCATGGTAGTTCCTTCACTGCAACTCAAGAGCAAAATCAGAGATTCGTAGACTTAAAAATATTTAAGGGGCTGAGGAAAGGGAATATTAAGTGTAAAAAACATACCGAAAAATCCTCTTTTTCTTGGCTGCTACCAATCATCTGGCAGTTTATCACCTAGGCAACGCTGCAAACTTTCATCCTTAGCCAGAGTTGTAGCATGCTGGCTTGTACATTTTAATTATTTATCAAGTCTTTAGTTAATTGGCTGCTTTTATCAACACATTTTTTTTAAAGCCTCAGGATTACCACTAATTGTGTTTGCTGTTAAGTGGGCTGGTTTTAATTAGCATGTTGCATTTTTTTAAAAAAATAATAATTGTAAAGATTTGTGTTTACTGCTGGCCTCCGATGTTATTTCATTGCCTTTTGCATCGTTTGCTTGCAACAGCCGAGTCGAAAGTAATTCGATCTGTTTCTTCCATGTTTAGATTAACAGTTGGAAGGGATCTTGTAGGTCATCTAGTCCAACCCCCCAGTAAAGTAGGAGACCCTACACCATTTCTGACAAATGGCAGTCCAATCTCTTCTTGAAAGCCTCCAGGGATGAAGCTCCCACAACTTCTGAAGGCAACTTCTGTTGCATGGGTTGATTGTTCTCACTGTAAGATTTTTTCCCCTTATTTCCAGGTTGAATCTCTCCTTGGTCAGTTTCCATCCATTATTCCTTGTCGGGCCTTCAGGCGCTTTGGAAAATACCTTCACCCCCCCCTCTGTGGCAGCCCCTCAGATATTGGAAGACTGCTATCCTGTCTGCCCTAGTCCTTCTCTTCACTAGACTAGCCAGGCCCAGTTCCTGCAACCGTTCCTTATATATTTTAGTCTCCAGTCCCCTAATCATCCTGGTTGCTCTTCTCTGCACTTTTTCTAGAGTCTCCACATCTTTTTTATAGTGCGGTTCTTACTTTTAGGTTGCCCCTCCTTGATTAGTTTCCATCCATTATTCCTCGTCTGGCCTTTGGGTGCTTTGGAGAATAGCTTGACTGCCTCTTCTTTGGGGCAGCCCCTGAGATATTGGAAGACTGCTATCATGTCTCCCCTAGTCCTTCTTTTCCTTAAACTAGACATACCCAGTTCCTGCAACCGTTCTTCATATGTTTTAGCCTCCAGTCCCTTAATCCTCTTGGTTGATCTTCTCTGCCCTCTTTCTAGAGTCTCAGTATCTTTTTATAGTGTGATGACAAAAACTGGATGCAATACTCTTACTAAGGCCTTACTAAGGCTTTACAGAGGTTGCGTACTTGATTTCAGAAATCTCCAAAGATTGGATTGTTAGTTCCTCTAACCCCTCCATACCTTTGAACTTAAGCTGTCTACCGTGAACCTTACACATTTCTTAAGAGGTCCCTAACGGGGCGTCCATGAGCGCACCAGCATGCCTACCGTCCCTGTCCTACTGTCCCCATTGATATGTATTCTTTTTATGTGTTGAGGGCTGTGTTTTGCTTATTTATAGCCATTTATTTATGCCATTTTTTCATGTCTTTTCCTACTTGTTGACTAAAATAAGTACAATAAATAAATAAATAGATTTCATCTTCCATTCTATCAAGGCCGTTCAGAAGATGGTTTCAGAGGTTTTCATTTTGCGGGTTTTGCGCGCAGAATAGAGCTATCTGAAGCTAGGGGGGGGGAAAGGGGGGGAAATGGCAAACTACGACATCTTTATTTTAAAAATAAAATGTTTTTTTTTTCCCAATTGGAAGAGGAGGGCCTGTTTGGCACCGTCTCCCGTGTTTTGCGATGTTGTGCGCTCAATCTGAAGGGGGTGGGGGAGGGAGAAGAGGATAAGCAAGGAAGCCAGGAAAAACCAAGTGAGAAAACAAGAGTAGAACGCAACCACAAGAAAAGATTCGCCTTCGCCAAGCTCTGCAAAAACTGTCTGGGTTGCTGAGCTGCCATATGACAGATTGTCCTATTAACATGTCATCAAGTGATCGTTCCCCCCACCCCACACTCCCCTCCCAGATTCGCAGCCTGTCTGCAGCTAACCCCGAGTGGGGCTCGAGACGCCAAAGCAAGTTAAATATTATTAACAAAGAATGGTTGCCAGCATAGTTTGCGAGGAATGCAAGATAGTTTTTATTTTTGGGGAAGGGGAGGGGAAGAGAAGGGGAAAAAAAGATACGGCGTGAAGAGAGATGGGCTGTTTTAACTTATTTCGTCATTCGAGGAAGATTCTGTCTCTTTTAAAGTGGTTCCTGGAGTTTGGGGTCAATGCAATCGATGTGGTTTTTTTAAACCGACAAGCTTGATTTTGAATGGATCGAATGGATACCCCGTTTCCCCGAAAATAAGACCTCCCCCCAGATAATAAGAGCAATCCGGCTCATTTGAAGATTTCAACGATACGCCTATAACAACAATGGTGTTGTTCTCAATGATGAAAAAAGTAAGGTTCTACATTTAGGCAAGAAAAACAAAATGCACAGCTACACTATATGTGGTACCTTGCTCAATAGTAATAACTGTGAGAGGGATCTTGGAATCCTAGTGGACAACCGTTTAAATAGGAGCCAGCCGTGTGCAGCAGCTGCCAAAAAAGCCAACACAGTTCTAGGCTGCATCAACAGAGGGAGAGAATCAAGATCACGGGAAGTGTTGATACCACTTTATAAGGCCTTGGGAAGGCCACACTTGGAATACGGCGTCCAGTTTTGGTCTCCATGATGTAGAAAAGATGTGGAGACTCTGGAAAAAGTGCAGAGAAGAGCAGCAAAGAGGATTAGGGGACTGGAGGCTAAAACATATGAAGAACGGTTGCAGGAACTGGGTATGTCTAGTTGAATGAAAAAGGAACAGGGGAGACATGATAGCAGTGTTCCAATATCTCAGGGGTTGCCCCAAAGAAGAGGGAGTCAAGCTATTCTCCAAAGCAGCTGAGGGCAGGACAAGAATGGGTGGAAACTAATCAAGGAGAGAAGCGACTTAGAACTGAGGAGAAATTTCCTGACAGAACAATTAACCAGGGGAACAACTTGCCTCCAGAAGTTGTGAAGTTCCAACACTGGAAGTTTTTAAGATGTTGGATAACCCTTTGTTTGAAATGGTATAGGGTTTCTTATCTAGGCAGGGGGTTAGAATAGAACTTCCAAGGTCCCTTCCAATTCTGTTATTCTATTCTATTCTAACAGAAAAGAAAGGGAGGGAGGAGAGGCAGGTGGAAGGGAGAGAAAGAGAAGGAAGAGGGTAGGAAGGGGAAGAATAGGGAGAAGGAAGGGAGAAGAAGAGAAGGAAGGAAGTAGAGGAGGGAGGGAGGGAGAAAAGAAAGGGAAAAGGTGTTGTTAAAACAGGTGGATGGGATGGTAAATAAAGCAACCCAAACTGTATATAACAACCTTTTAAAAGTTGTTAAAATAATAAGGCCAAGCGCTTATTTCGGGAGTCAAAGAAAATAAGACCCCGTCTTATTTTCGGGCATACCACTCTAGTCGGAGATGTCCTCGCCCGTCTTCTCTCTGAATTATTTCTGTAAATTGATGTCTTAATCCCGGGGCCAGAAATAGAGCAAGCATCTGGTTAGCAATTGGATAGACCACCAGGAAATTCCCCAGGTTGCATTCACATGGTCACCAATGGAATTTTTCCTGAAAAGTTTTCACTTTTCCTGAAAACGTGATTTTTAAAGACTGGTTTTCCCTCACATTTGTCCTTTTTTTTTTTTTGGTGGCAGCTTTCAAATTCTGGGCCTGCGGGATTAGGGTTCCTCTAGGTGGGTCCCCCCCCCTTATTTTACAGACCAGAAACTAGAGAGGATGTGTGACCAAGATTCGACTCAATTCATCCCCAATAAACAACTTAAGACAAGAACATGGCTTATCTGCTATTTGTCTGAACGTTGGTGACATAGTGACACCTGCTGGTTAAACGATGACATTACCGTAATTACCTGTATCCAATGTGTATTAGCCAGGTGAAGGGTGGCACATGTAGGGAAAGAAGCAAGGGTGAAATCCTGCCGGTTCGGCAGAACTGGTCGGGACGATTGTCCTTGGTTCGGCGAACCAGTAAGTGCTGAGCAATCATCGGGAGCTTTTTTTTTCCCCTTCACTTTTTAAAGCATTTTTTTTTCCTGCCTATTCGCTGGAATCGGTAGGAAAAAATGCTTTGGGCCACACCCACCCGGTCACATGACACCCTCCACACATCAAGCCACGCCCACAGAACCGGTGGCAAAAAAAAAAAAAGATTTCACCATTGGAAAGAAGTCACTGGCTTCTCTATATCTCGGGGTCATTTCTTCATCTTTTTCTCCCCCTCTTATTTCAATCAAGTTGAAACCAGGCCTAAGAATCTAAGCTCTTTTTTTAATAAAAAAAAAAAAATCTAAAGCAGAAGCATCTGTTGATACATCAATGAGTAGGTGGCCCACACAGAGTCCTCCGGGATTGGGCGGCCTAGAAATTTAACAAATAAATAAATAGCTCCGTTTGAAAAGACCTTCCGAGTCAGAGGTCCTTCGTGAAAAATGGTCCTTCCTCCCGTGTAACTTCTTAGTTTAGTTTTCTTTATTGTCATGGCACCCTTGTGCAACAAAATTAAATGCGATCTTCGGTGTACGACGACAGCTTGCGGTCATTAAGGAATCATGCAGTCCTTCAGCACAACATCAGGGAGCGGCTGCATTTCCTCCTTGACTTGATTGATTGGAAGCTGGCTGTGAAGATTGCAAGTGGTGAGGGATTGTGACTATGGGAAGCGGTGACCATTGTGAAGGCAGGCCAGTTGCCAAGCACCGCAATCAACATCCTGTGACCGTAGGGACAATTGCGACAGCCACAACTTCAAGGACCGGCCATCTTGTTGAGCCCTGTTGCAACTTCGAATGGTTGCTGAGCAAGAAGTCATTACGTGAGGACTACTTCTTGGCAACAATAGAGCGTGAGTTGCCCCGCCTTCTCCTGGCACCTGTTTCAACTTCCCAGTGTGGTACACTAAATTTCTAAGAGTCTACAGAGATTCTTCTTCCAAGCACTGAGTTGCTTCAAGCATATTCAAATCTGCCCCAAACTAGTGGAACTCTGCTATTACTTGTCCCCAGAATCCAATACTTGGAAGCTTCTGGACATCAACTTTCCATATCTATATCTATCATGTCCCTGCAAAATAATACCCATCCCACTTAAATGAATCCCACTTATTGGCTTGCAACATCTTGCAAAGAGTCAGAAGTTCTGTTTGGTCCCAATTCCCCCTCTACAATCTCTGTTGCCTTTTAAAGCCCTACATGGTTTAGGACCTGGCCTCCTGCCACTTACCTCCCAACGACCAACAAGATCGCACAGGTTGGGCCTCCTTCGGGTGCCGATGACTGGACAATGCCGGCTGGTGGCCCCCTGGGGGAGGGCCTTCTCTGTAGCTGTGCCGGCCCTGTGGAACGAACTACCCGTAGAGATACGGATCCTTACCACTCTCCCGGCCTTCCGTAAAGCCACCAAGACCTGGCTGTTCCGGCAGGCCTGGGGCTCTTGATCAATATCCAGCCCCACTTAGACAGAATGGATGGTGTGGAATTTTAATAATTGTATCTTTTATCTTAAATTTTTAAATGCTTCTTTTATTTTGCCTGTAAGCCGCTCAGAGTCCCAAGGGAGTGGGCGGCATACAAATTTTATTAAATTGAAATTGAATTGAAATTGAAAATTGCCTAAATAAATATTTATTCTACCCCCAATAGGCCCAACTGGTTCTCTGACTGCTGGCTGAGATCGTAACACACTAGAGAGCAGGTATCTCCAATTTAGAGCAGAGGTATGTCCAATTTTAAGACCTGCCTGACTTCAACTCCCAGAATTCCCCAGCCAGCATAGGGTAGCATGGCTGGCTAGGGAATTCTGGGAGTTGAAGTCAGGCAGGTATTAAAATTTTGCCAAGGTTGGACACTCCTACAACTAGAGGATTCTTCTGCAATTGACCAACCAAATATTGTTGGATTAAAAATAATAAGGTTTTCCACCTGGTTTAGAACCCATACATTCTCTTCCCCTTCACACACACAACACACATTCCCTGAAAAATTCTGCTCTTTTGAAGGGGCTATCAAAAGGTAGAGGTTCCCCTCGCACATCTGTGCTAGTCGTTCCCAACTCTGGTGGGCGGTGCGCATCTCCGTTTCAAAGCCGAAGAGCCAACGCTGCCCGAAGACGTCTCCGTGGTCCTGTGGCCGGCATGACCTCAACTCCCGAAGACGCACGGAACGCTGTTCTCTTCCCACCAATGGTGGTTCCTATTTTTCTACTTCCATTTTTTACGTGCTTTCGAACTGCTAGGTTGGCAGAAGCTGGGACAAGTAACGGGCGCTCCGACCCCGACGTAGCGCTAGGTATTCGAACCGCCGAACGTTCTGATCGACAAGTTCAGCATCTTAGCCACTGAGCCACATCTCTCTAAAAAGTTCACTTTTGGACAGCAGTCCAATTAATTCATTAAGCCGATTTAAGCTAGTGCCTTAATATGGAAGTCAAGCCACCCCACGCAATCGAGCACAAAGTGTGAACTCAAGACAGTGATTTATTCAACAAACTATGGTTAAACAAACCCCAAGCTTAGCTCCATTGATGAACTGAACAGGCCTCTTTTCTCTACCCCTTTTTTTAAAGGTACTAAAAGAACGCAATGTATGCTTGTTTGTTTGTTTTTTCAAGTAGAAAGAAATGCCTTTGCATGAATATGTACATTTAAGATCTCGTGACAACCGCAGGCTGCAAAATGTGAACAGAAGGCCAAGCTTTTGAAGAGGAAGAGGAAGATGATCACCAAGTTTCATCAAAAGACAGGGCAGATGGGACACCATCACACAGTCCCTGAAGCATTTCTAAAAAATGGAAATACATATTTTAAATCCGCCTCCCCCACCCGAGTACCCTTCTCCAGTTTGTCCTGGATCCCAGGTTGCCCGGGGGACGATGGGGCCATGTAGTCCCACATCAGCGACCTGGCACATTGAGAAGGCTTTCTTAAAATGGTTTTCCGTCGTAGTCATCTCTCCCTCTCTCCCATTCATACGCCAACGATAAGGTTTATTTTAACAAATGTCTTGTTTCGCGGACAGAGCTACCGGGGGGAATGACAATTAACCACACCTACTGGCAGAAGAATTGGTCAAAAAATAGATGAATTCACTCGTCGTCCAGTTAGAACACCTTATGGTTTAGTTCATCCTTTTTTCGGTGGCCTTCCCCGGTCAATACTCCCGATAATCATTCCGTAAAAGTCACACTTTCCAATTTGTTTCAGGAAAAGAAGAAAAAGTGTGACAAAAATTGGATAAAACCAATAACTCAAAACTTCACGGAAAGCAGAAATCTCATCTTTAAAAATACCTCATGAGCGCTTTAAAAGGACGTTTTTGCAAGACCTCGGCAATCCCAACGGAGTGGGGTGGATAAAACCACGCTTAATGGGTTAGGCTTAGATTTTCTCTTTTTCGTGTTTTTTTTTTTTTAATCTATCTATCTTCCATAGCCTATATATTGACCCCAAGCCGAGCTGTAAGCTGGATGGACAGGGCCCATCCTACCAATTCCATAAGCATAACTGTGGAGTTTCTTCCCTGTCCCAGCATGAGGAATGTTAAAGCTCCAGCTATTCTGGTTGAAAATCAGTATGGTGTCCGTGCCGCGAATATTATCTGTTTAACTTCTCCCATGTAAAGCATGTTAAATCCTAGCTTTTGGAGTGAGCCCTGCTTTAGAGAGAGAGAGAGAGATGCTTCAACTGGAGCAAGAGAAACCAATGCAGACAACAGCCCCAAATCCTACCCGGTGTCAACTCTTTTTGTCATTTCCTTTCTCTTTATAGCAGCAAAACCTGGAGGATGAATGACAAAACGTAACATGATTGCAACCCCCCCCCCTCCCCAAGTCATCAAACAGGGTCCTTTTGGAAGGGGGGGGGGGGATAAAAGGAACATAGAACACCAAACTTTTAAACTTTTTGTTTTTTTAAAGAAATGCTCATCAAAAGGCCAGAGAGCTGGTTATTCAGTATCACGTCTCTCTCCCTCATTCTCTCTTTCTCTCCCTCTTTGTCTTCCTCATTCTCTCCTTCTTTCTCTCCTTCATTCTCTTCTTCCCTCATTTTCTCTCCCTTTCTCTCCCTCATTCTTTTCTCTCTCATTGTCTCTTCCTCTGCCTCATTCTCTCCCTTTCTCTTCCTCATTCTCTCCCTTCTCTCTCCCTCATTCTCTCTCCTTCTCCCTCCTTCACTCTCTCTCTCATTCTTTCTCTCCCTCCCCTCTCCCCCCCACTCTCTCCTCCCACTCTCCCTCCTCATTCTTTCTCTCTCTCTTTCTTTCTCTCCCTCATTCTCTCTCCTTTCTCTCTCATTCTCTCTCTCTCAAAGAGCAATAGGGCAAGTTTTTCACTGGGCCAGCATTTAAAAAAAAAGGAGAAAAAAACCCTGTACTTTTGTTGTGAGGAGCTTGGGCCAAGAAGGGGCCTGCTTTAAAACACACCTCGCGTCAACTCAGACAAGAGCCGCCGGCCACTGGGGTTGGCCTGGCGCCCGCGGTTAACGGTTTCTCTTTTGCGAAAACGGTCTCTTGTCTGTGAGCACCAAAACTCCTAACTTTATGGGATGGCTCAACGCCGATTCCAAAGAGCAAACGCTTTAGGCTCGATTCCACGCTCGACTCTGAAAAAGAACTTTTTGAACTTCGCCTTCCCGCACCGCCGGCTTAGGACGCGAAAGGCTTCCTCGAGGATCTAAGCATTCGCACAAACAATCTGCTGGGCTTGGGAACCTGTTTCAGCAGCAGACACCAAACTTGTCAAGCGAGGCGATCTAAAAGTGCGTCTTAAGGAAACGAAGAGCGCTCCCCTTATTCCTCTGCTCCTCCCCCCCATCCCTTCTTTCAGCTATCCGCCAGTATTAAAACGGGCAAGGCTGCCCCATCCTCTCCCGAACCCGTCTATCGCCCCCACGTTGCCTTAAAAGAGGGGGACGCTTCCGCCCAAGTTCCCCAAAGCTCCGAGATGTTAGAACGGATTCAAGAGTACACTGGGGGAAAAAAAAAAGGCAGAAAAAGAAACACGGGGGGATTTCGTAGGCCGGTAAATTTAGATCCTACAAGTTTCAGAAAGTGGGTTTTTTTCCCCCCTTCCCCTTTCTTCTTTTCATGGGAGACAATGTGTGTGCGTCCTCTTCCTTGCTCCATCCCATCCCATCCTTTTCCATCCCAAACGGGGGGTTTTCCCTCCCCTCCGACGAAACTTAATTCCATGGGCCAAAACCAGTAATTAAAACAAACGTGGGGAAGGGGGGAAAAAAACAAAACAACCCCTGTACACATCACAGCAGTTAGCCCACAGTCGGGAGTGCGAGACCCACAAAGTCTCAAATGTTTGGTTTGGTTTCCTTCCCGCCGCTACTGTTATTTTGGTCTCAGAACCCAGACTTGGAAGGAGGAGGAGAAACGCCAGCGTCGCTCACATCCTGCGCGATGCTCCTCAGGACGTACTTCACTGTGTAGGCGAAGGCCGCAAAGCCCCACGATCACGAACAAGTTTCGCCAAAGCTCCACCCAGGAGTCCGTGGGTGGCGGTTAGCTTGCTGGAGGCCGAGGGGGTTGTTGGCCGCCACCAAAGGCGGGTGCCCGTTGAGGATCGGCAGAGCCGTTCTGAACCGTGGTGGGCTTCCCCGTCGGGGATGACTCCGGCAGCGGGGAGAGTCGTGGGCCGGCTGTGGAGATTCGTCCCGCGCCTTCTGTTTCTGCTTGATTTCCTGGACAGCCACGAAGGGCGGGAGAGAGAGAGAGAGAGCAGGAAGAGCTCAACATCAAAACGGGCCAGGTTCAGTGAAGCAAACCGAAGTTCAGTTCGAGATGGAACTTACTGTATTTTTCAGAGTATAAGACACACCTTTTCCTCCCCTAAAAGAGGGTGAACATTTGGGTGCATCTCATACACCAAATGTAGCCCCGTCCACCCACCCGTTGGCCTCTGCCTCCCAGCAAATTGCCTCCTTGCAGCAAACGGAGAAAATGGGGCTTGCAAGAGGCAGCAATAGGCGGTGCTGAAATTGAAAGGGAAACTTTCTGTTTGCTGCAAGGAGGCAAATTGCTGGGAGGCAGAGGCAGATTTATTTTTTACTTCCAATCAGGCTAAACTGAAACAGGCTGTTTGCTGCAAGGAGGTAAGTCAATATCTATAAATGCCTATAGAATGTTCAAATAATTAGACTTATTTTTTTAAAGACCGCTTTATTATTGTTCTCAACAACTGAACAAAATGAAGGAGCTTTTTAAAATAAATGCTTGATCTGAAGAGGCCCAGTGCTATTGTATCTTCTTTTAATTAGCAGAGAATAATGTATACTTCCAGAAAGCCATATCAATTTTAACAGCATCTATACTAGTCTGAAATGTAACACCACAAACAGTGTATATTGTCTGTGCTGTTTGTTGCAAGGAGGCAAATTGCTGGGAGACAGAGGCAGATTTTTTCCTCCTTGTTTTCCTCCCGCAAAGCTAGGTGTGTCTTATACTTCGGAGCGTCTTATACTCTGAAAAATTGCAGCAGTTTCACGATTCTGGTTTGAACTAAAACCTTTTCAGAGCTTTCAGAAGTAGGCAAAACTCCCTAGTTTTTCCCTAGTTCCATGATGGTGAACCTATGGAGCCTTCTCTGCGGGCATGCGAGCCGTTGCCCAGCTCAGCTCCACAGCACATGCACCGCCACCAGTCAACTGATTTTTGGGTTTCTGCCATGCATGTGGGAGACGCACAGGCATGCATGGGGTGTGGTGCACCCCTCCTGCCCCATTTTTGGTCCCAGGAGGCGGCTTCAGGGAGGCCTGCTAGGCTCAAACGGGGCCCCGGAGTGGGGGTCGCACATGTGCAGGGGGCGTGCGGGGGATCACATGCACGCACAGGGGGATCATGTGCACATGCGTAGGGGGGACACATTGAATTATGGGTATGGCCACACATGCGTACGCTGTCGCACGTGAGGAGAAAAAGGTCACTGCCTTAGTTCTCTTTTTGTGCAGATGGAAGGATCCAATGAGCCTCCCGCTATAGTATGAATACCCAGATTGTCAGAACAATGCGCATGTGTTCATAGAAACTTTCTGGTCTGGTGTTCAGAGGTCCATGGTCATCCTCTAACACAAGGGTGTCAAACCCAAGGCCCATGGGTCAGATCCGGCCTGCAGGGTGCTAGATCTGGCCCACGGGGCTGCTCTTGGAAACAGCGAAGGACCAGCTTCTGCAGCTGCCTCTTCCAGCGAAAATGACGCGCAGGAGGACCGTGTGCACCCCTCCGAGGCTCCGTTTTTGGCTGCGACAGCTTCCTGCAGCCCTCCGCCAGCACAAAACATTGTCCGGGGAGGCCGCGCGCAATCCTGCCCGGGCTCCGTTTTTGGCCGCGACTGCCTCCTGCAGCCCTCTGCCAGTGAAGAAAGGGCCTCGACAAGTAACAGTTCGCCACGCCCCCCACAAACAGAACCTTGATGTGGCCCCCAATGGAATTGAGTTTGACACCCCTGCTCGGGTGGGGGTGTGTGTGACACAATCAAGAGCCTTGGGACCCTTTTCCAGGACGGCTGAATTTCTAGGTCAGGGATGGCTAGAAATGAGTGGTGTGCGTGGCGCGCGCGTGGCGCCATTCACAATTCAATCCCGAGTGACACCCCATGTGCCCCCCCCATGCATGCACCCCCAACCCCCATTTTGGGCCTAGCAGGCCTCCCTGAAGCCTCCTGGGACCAAAAACAGTGCCACACATGTGCGGCAGTGGCCCGAAAATCTGCTGGTTGGCAGGAGGCATGGGCTCATGTGCGGTGGAGCGGAGCTGGGCAACGGCTCACATACCCACAGAGAGGGCTCCGTGTGCCACCTGTAGCACGCGTGACACAGGTTCGCCCTCAGAGTTCTAGGTGAAACAAAGATTGCCCTGGATTGTGGATGTCTCCAATTTTTTTTTTTTTAAAAATGACCGGGTGTAATTCTGTTTTGTTTCGTTTTAAAAAAAGAACAATTGCAAATATCGCCCAAGGAAAAGGACTAGCCTGTCACTCACCTCCACCATGTCGGGAAACAATTCGCAAAAGACTTTGTCTTTTATGTTAAATTCTAAACTCTGCGAAGCCAATTGCCTCTTCTGAGGGAGCCAGAAGAGGAGAGAAGAGAACGAGAAGAAGAAGAGAAAAAAAGTCAGTCTTGGAGTCTTCCGTTTGAATGGAAAAGAGATCAAGAGTCCCCATCCCTGCCTCTGGATTCCTCCGTGGCCGATTTTTAAATCGGCAGCGAACAAATAAGCCACAGAGCCGGACTCACCGTAAATTCTGTTGTTTCTATACTGCCCAGAGTGGGTCCTTTTTCAACCATAAAACTAAGGACCTGTCAAGATTGTGGAGACGGACCAAGCTGGGTTCCACGTGTCGGGGTGGAAATCAGTAATGGAAAGACACAACCTACGGGGGGAGGAGGGGGGAGAGCAGAAACACCGAAGCTCCGTCAAAGCAGAGATACAGAAAATGTGTCACCAGGACATTGTTTTTTCGTTAACAATGTTAAACATCAAAATTTAATGTCTATATAAACAGTGTGTTGTCTGAGTACGGTTGTTTTTAAGAGATGGTAATAATAACAACAACAATCATATTCATAAAATTAATAGTAATCACATAATATTTGCTTATCCATTTTAGTAAATCTTCAGTGTTATTAATCATTTCCTTATGCTTTTAAGTTTCTAACGTCTGTCTGCTAGCTAAAGGTAAAGGTTCCCCTCGCATATGTGCTAGTTGTTCCCAACTCTAGGGGGTGCTCATCTCTGTTTCAAAGCTGAAGAGCCAGTGCCGTGAGATTTGTTTATCAATTTTTAATTTATTAGATTTAGGCCGCCCAATCCCGGAGGACTCACTAGCAGAGACAAGCTCAGTGGCTGAGACACTGAGCTTGTCGATCAGAAAGGTCGGCAGTTCGAAACCACTGCGTAATGGAGTGAGCTCCCGTCACTTGTCCCAGCTTCTGCCAACCTAGCAGTTCGAAAGCACGTCAAAAATGCAAGTAGAAAAATAGGAACCACCTTTGGTGGGAAGAGAACAGCGTTCTGCGCACCTTCCGCATTGTCATGCCTGCCACATGACCAGGGAGACGTCTTCGGACAGCGCTGGCTCTTCGGCTTTGAAACGGAGATGAGCACTGCTCCCTAGAGTCAGGAACGACTAGCACACCTGTGCGAGGGGAACCTTTCCCTTTAGCCACTTTTTGGCAAGCAAAGTCAATAGGGAAGCCAGATTTGCTTAACGATCGTATGATTAACAGCAGCAATTTGCTTAAGGAAAAAAAAACGGCCATAAAATGGAGCAAAACTCAACTTAGCAGCTGCCTTAGCATAGCAACGGAAATTTGGGGGAATGAATTGTGGTCGTACGACAAGGACTACCCCATATCCAAGGCAACAACTGAGAATGCACGGGGTGGAAGCAATCACGTTCAAAGTGAAGATACTTGATTTGCTTCAAACATGGTGGTACCACGAGATCAAGTCATCTCTAGTGAAATATTTCCCAATATTAAGTACAAGAGGTGAAAAGAGACACTTTTAAATCAATGGCCAAGAAACAAACAAACAAAAAAAAAGGAAATAAATTAAGCAAACTCTCTTACCTTGTATTGCATTTAAATCTTCCATTTGGTGTGATCATATAATACTAGGAGGTTTAAAAGGGAATTCTCTGGGGAAAATTAACTTCCCATGGTAGTAGCCACCTGAAAAGAGGGATAGCGGGAAAAGAAACCCGATTTTTAAATTTCACAGCAAAGCGTGTTGTCCAAAGAAATTGAGAGAGAAACAGAGTTTGAGAAGGAAACTTCTAGAAGATTTAAGTGTGGCGCCCTTTTGGTTACAAGCAACTCGAGAAAGTTCTCTGAAATATGCAGAGATTAAAAACAAGTCCTGCCTGATGAGTTACTCTGGCCACCTCCTTTATACTCCTACGATCCTAGCTTCCAGATACCAGCCCTTCACCCGTATATTTTCTCAACAATAGCAAAGTACTTAAGACTTACCGTACTTTTCGGAGTATAAGACGCACTTCCCCTCCCCTAAAAGAGGGTGGAAATGTTCGTGCGTCTTATATAGCCATTTTTGGCCTGCGGATACCCCGCCATGTGTGTCCCGTTTTCACAGAAAACAGGCTTGTCAACTTTGAGTCAGTTGATCAGGATCGAACTGCTGGCAGTGGGCAAAGTTAGCCTGCAATACTGTATTCTAACCACTAGGTAGGAAGGAAGGAAGGAAGGAAGGAAGGGCATTTTAACTTATATATTGCTTCACAGTGCTCCACAGCCCTCTCTAAGCGGTGTATGGAGTCCCTCTTGCCCCCAACAATCTGGGTCCTCATTTTACCCACCTCGGAAGGACGGAAGGCTGAGTCAACCTTGAGCCTAGTGAGATTTGAACAGCCAAACTGCAGTCAGCCTGCCGTCAGCAGGTGCAGTACTGCACTCTAACCACTGCGCCACCGAGGCTCTGACGCATCTGAATCTCACCTGGCAACTCCAAACATTCCTGGCAATCAATTTTTGGAAGTTGATGCTTCTTGATATACACACATGATTATAAAATATTAAACGAAGAGACAGGGTGTTCTCTTTGTTCTCAAGCAAGACTAAACACACGTTCCCAACTTCTCCATGAGGAGTCTTGTGTTTAGGGTGAGTTTACTCTGATGCCAAGCTGCGATTTACCTTCATACGGTGTCATTTCAGGTCCTCGTACAACAAATGCCTGCAAAAAAAAAAGTACAATTACAAAAGTCGTATTTCAAATCAGAAGTGAGGAACGAGGGGGGTCCTGTCCTTCCAAAATATTCCCAGATGGAATCTGCTCTGTTGTGCCCAGGGCCCACTAATAAGATTATTTTATAAAGGTAAAGGTTCCCCTTGCACATACGCGCTAGTCGTTCTCAACTCTAGGGGGTGATGCTCATCTTCGTTTCCAAGCTGAAGAGCCAGCGCGGTCTGAAGACGTCTCCATGGTCACGTGGCCGGCATGACTCAACTCCGAAGGCGCACAGAATGCTGTGACCTTCCCACCAAAGGTGATTCTTATTTTTTCTACTTGCATTTTTGTACGTGCTTTCAAACTGCTAGGTTGGCAGAAGCTGGGACAAGCTCACTCTGTTATGGGGGACTGGGGATTCGAACCGTTGAACTGCCGACCTCCTGATCGACAAACTCAGCATCTTAGCCACTGAACCACCCCGCCCCTTTTTTGTGTTATACCATAGCCTTATTTCTAAATTCCAGTATCATTTCTGACTGCCGTTTTCTCGTGTCTGCCGCTACTTGGTTTCTTCTTAGTACACCTGCACATTTCCCTGTTCGCGGACGTGGGAGTTTTATTCCAGAAATTGAAGAGATGTCTTTTAAAAGGCCCAGGGAAATAATATCCCAACTTCCAATAGTGGGAAAATACTACTAGGTAGTTGGTGAGACTTGGGGAAAAACGAGCCTGATCAGGAATTTTAGCCTCTAGAGCAGACGTGTCAAACTCAATTTCATTGAGAGCCTCATCAGGGCTGTGGTTGACCTCAGGGTGGGCATGGCCAACTGGATGGGCATGGCCAGCTTGACACCACTCCCCAAGCTGCTGGCATGTTATTTCTTGGGTATCCTCTTGGGTACACTGGGCCAAAGCAGCACAGGCCTCATCTTTCCTCTTCGCAATGGGTGGACCAGGACAATCCTGCGGGCTGGATGACACCACATTGTGGGCCGTATTCGGCCAGCGGGCCTTGAGTTTGAGTTTGCTCTACAGAACTTCCTACCACTCTTTTCTTCCCCCATTCTTGCTTAAAGGAGTTCAGTCTCTCCCAACGCCTTTTCAGGTTCAGCAGTGCCCCCCCCTCCCACTTCCAAATTCTTACCACTCAAGGATATTGGATGGCAAAGGCTCGGCACATATAAGGCACTGGATCTTTTTTGATGCGCAGGTAGTCCTGTTTGAGTCGCTGTGTGGCCGTGGTGGGGGCGCGCTTGTTGCTGGAGTTGCTCATCTGAAGGCAGAGAGGGGAAAATACATAAGGAACAACTAAGCCGAAGGATTTATCTAATAAAATGAAATTCAATGGTGAAAAGAGTAAGGTTCTACATTTAGGCAAATAGTAGTAACTATGAGAAGGGATCTTGGAGTCCTAGTGGACAATCGTTTAAAGAGGAGCCAGCTGTGTACAGCAGCTGCCAAAAAAACCAACATAGTTCTAGGCTGCATAAACAGAGGGACAGAATCAAGATCACGTGAAGTGTTAATACCACTTTATAAGGCCTTGGGAAGGCCACACTTGGAATACGGCCTCCAGTTTCGGTCTCCACGATGTAAAAAAGATGTGGAGACTCTAGAAAGAGGGCAGAAAAGAGCAACGAAGAGGATTAGGGGACTGGAGGCTAAAACATACAAAGAACGGTTGCTGGAACTGGGTATGTCTAGTTAAATGAAAAGGAGGACTAGGGAGACATGATAGCATCTTCCAATATCTCAGGGGTTGCCATAAAGAAGAGGTCAAGCTATCTCCAAGCAGCTGAGGGCAGGACAAGAAGCAATGGGTGGAAACTAATCAAGGAGAGAAGCAACTTAGAACTGAGGAAATTTCCTGACAGTGAGAAAAATTAATCAGTGGAACAACTTGCCTCCACAAGTTGTGAATGCCCCAACACTGGAAGTCTTTAAGAGGATGGTGGATAGCCATTTGTCTGAAATGGTATAGGGTTACCTGCCTAGGCCGGGTTTGGAAGAGAAGACCTCCAAGGGCCCTTCCAACTCTGCTATTGTATTATAACAATAAAGTTATAATTGCTGTCATTCCAGCTCCGTGGCCACCATTCCAATTTCTGCTTTACACAGCCAGGCTGAATGAATGTCAGCCTGAATGACCCAGGTATGACTTCAGAGTGGGTACTCCTTCCGCTGCACTAGGTCAGGGTCAGAAACCTTAAACACTCAAAGAGCCACAAAGGTCCTAACCGGAAGCCCAGTCCCCCCACCACCACCATAGAGTCTCCTCCTAGCTCTGCATCCTTTTTCCTCTACCTGTCCTAACCGAAAGCCCTATCAATTGTGGAGCCGACTGGCGACAGGGAGCCGCAGCAGAGGGATGAAAGAGCCACATGTGGCTCCAGAGCCACACGGGTTGCTGACCTCTGGTTTGGAAGGTGAACTTCCCTCTCTCCCTTTGCATTAATTTAAATCCTGAGATGGCTTCGATTGGACTTTGGACCCTTAGTTGCGTGGTCTTTCACTGGAATACGCAAAGTCTGTTCCTCGTCACTCTTGCAAATGTTAAAAGAAATGGATTTGATTTGGCTTGGAAACGTCTCCCGGCTGGCTTGTTTGCCTTGCAGTTCTGGGTTGCTTCTGGTGGCTGCCAAACATTTGCCTTCTTCCCCCCCCCCCCCAAGATGCTGTTGGGACTGCATCCCCCCCCCCACCGCCCAGTGTAGTCCATCAGTGTGGAATAACTGCTCAAAGCTGGGAAACTCTTAAAAACAGCCTCATGTGAGAGTCGGCAGTGTTAACCTCATCAGGGCCAACAGTCGTAAGAACCATTTCCTTCTACTAAGATAATGGTCATAAGAACCATTTCCTTCTAACCAGGGAAACAACAGTCATAAAAACAATTTCCTCCCTTCATCCAGGAGCCCCCTAAAGGCAACAGGAGAGCATCCCATCATCCTCATATGGATAAAAACCCCAAACCCCTTCCTGTTTAAACCCCCCTCTCTGTCCCTTGTTCTATTCTTTTTAGTACAGGGGTCAGCAATCCATGGCTCTGGAGCCGCACGTGGCTCTTTCATCCCTCTGCTGCGGCTCCCCGTCGCTCAAAATATGCGTCACAACCGCCAATGTGCGACACCCGAACAGCACACGATTTATTGAGCTTTTCAACACACACACACACACACACCCCAGTCGGCCAACCATGGTTAAATCCAAGAAAAGTTTCAGAACAGGAACGTTAATTCAAACACATATGCTAGTTTTGTGGGCGCTCAGGAAATAGTCAAGCATGGGAAGGGCGTTGTGGCTCCCGGTGTTTTCTTTTCGGTGGGAAACGGGTCCAAATGGCTCTTTTGCGTGTTTAAGGTTACCGACCCCTGTTCTCGAAGAAAGAACCACCATAGCACAAGAGAAGCGAGCACTCCGCAAAGCCAGAGCTACAAATGCTGCAGCAATGGTGCCCACACACATCTGCCCAACATATGTGGCAGAACATTTCATGCCCGTACAGGCCTCGCCAGCCACCGGCGGACACATCATGGACAGCCCACGGCCTGTTAGATGCCAAGGTCCTCTTTAGACACGATGGACTGACTTCGCATGCTTGCAAACTGGATCCAAATATCATTTCAACTTGGCCCCAAATTGATTTGACTGCCTTGATCAATTCTTCTACCCAAGTAGCATCCAAATAGCGCAGCCTGCCTATCTCTCATCCAGGTACCTTCCAGAATTACCAGGCGAAGAAACCTCACAACCTGGTTGACTAAGGATGACGGAAGGGCAAAATCCGGATCATCTCACCAGGTATCGCTGAATCACAAATACAAACAGTGAATCTGAGGAGGTCACCAGGGAGCTGGGCTAGACTCTAGGAAGCAGAGGCACGAATCAAACAATCCCAAAGGGGGAAAAAAGAAACACTCTATTCTCCTTAGATGCAAACACACCATAAAATTAAAAAAAAAAACATATTCATTCTCTTCCCTAGCACAAAAAGCCTACCAGTTTAATTTCCAATAACAATTTTTGGATTGTTAGTGTGGGGAAGTTTTCGTCAAAAGAAAAGGGCGTCCTTGTTATTTAATTCCACAAGATCCTTTTCCTTGTGAGAAATGGAGAATTCCTTATAGAAGAGGGCCTCTTGTATTTTGCAAGGAAAGAATTTGGGATTACCCCATCCCGCTGGCAGGCCTAGTTAATCTGAGACACCCAGCAGAAGAAGTTATCTTCCTCCCTGCTTCTTGTTTCTGTAGTTCTCTGCTCTGGTCTGCTGTAAACAAGAAAGTTATGACAGTCTCCTAACAGAATACCAGCAGTGGAAGGAACCTTGAAGGTCTCCTAGTCCAGAGGTCGCCAACCTTAAACTCAGAGCCACAAAGGTCCTAACCAGAAGCCCCCCCCCCCCGTTCAATTCTGAAGCTGAACAGAAGTCTGGTTCCCCCACCAGAGTCTCTTCCTAGCGTGGCATCCTCTTTCCTCTCCTAACTGAAAGCCCTATCAATTGTGGAGCTGACCGCAGCAGAGGGATGAAAGAGCCACATGCGGCTCCAGAGCCGCAGGTGGCTGATCTCTTTTCTAGTCCAATCCCCTGCTCAAGCAAGAGACCCTCTACACCGGTGATGGCAAATCTTTTTGTAAAGACGTGCCAAAATTGTGGGGGCGTGTGCTATCGCGCAGGTATGTGTGCTCACACCCACAATCTAATGTGCTCCAACCACCTGCGCATGTGACCCCCACCTCGCACAGGGAGGGAGTTTTTGCTCCCCAGGCTCCAGAGGCTTTCCTGAAGCCTGGAGAGGTCGGAAACAGCCTCCCCCACAGTTCTCCAGAGGGACGAAAATCAGCTGGCTGGCATGTACATGCACGCCAAAAGTGCCAGCTCGTGTGCCAGCAAAGATGGCCCCACGTTCCACCTGTGGCAGGTGTGCCATGGGTTCACCATCATGGCTCTATACCACTTCAGACAAATTGCTGTCCAATCTCTTCTTTAAAAAGCTCCAGTGATGGGAGCACCCACAACTTCTGGAGGCAAGTTGTGATTAATTGTTCTAACTGTCAGGAAATTTCTCCTGAATTCTAACCTTTGCTTTCCCAGAAACAGAACTGGTCTGTTCCAGCCAGGCTCAAAAGGACAGGCGCTGGGGACAACAAGACGGTGCCATGCCCTATGTGGCAGTCAGGCTGGAATGGTGACCCAGATGGAGGAGGAAAGCATTTCCTTTGTTGATCACCAGTTGAACAAGGTCAGACCAGACAAAAATGTATGCGCACCTATTAACTGGGACAATCCACGCATTTCGGAATCGGCCTTAAGACTCGATTGAAGCTTTATACCAAGTCAATGTTGCCTGAAAATCAGGTATATTTTACTACATCCTAAGCCAGGAGTCGGCAAACGTAAACACTCAGCCATTTAGACCCGTTTCCCACAGAAAAACCGGGAGCCACAATAACCGGAAGCCCCCTGTTCAATTCTGGAGCTGACCGGAAGTTCAGTTCCCCCACCATAGAGTCTCCTACTAGCGCGGTGTACTTTTTCCTCTACCTGTCATAACCAAAAGCCCTACCAATTGTGGAGACAACCGGAAAACCCTCCCCTTGCCATAGAGTCTTCTTCTGGCGCACTGTGCTTCTCTCTCCCCCCCCCCCGGAAGCTCCTCTCAAAATTGTGGCGCCGACCGGTGACGGAACCGCAGCAGAGGGAGGAAAGAGCCACATGCGGCTCCAGAGCCGCAGTTTGCTGACCCCTATCATAAGCAAACTAAGATTCTTTCCCGGTGGCCGAAGGCATCTGAGGATCCGGATAGTGAGAAATAAGCTTTGGCTCAAGCCAAACAACTTACAGGTTTTTGAGTATGCTCCATTTGGGGAGTTCTCTTGTTTTCTTTCTGGATGGGGCAGAATTCCCACGATCGGAAACCGAGATGCAATTTAGGAGATCTTCCATTTTGGGCTTCCGCTGAAGGGCTAGAGCTGTGATGGCAAACCTATGGCACACATGCCAGAGGCAGCATACAGAGCCCTCTCGGTGAGCATGTGCGCCATCGCCAGCTGCTCTTCTGGTTTCCAGCATGCCAACCACCTGGTCTTCGCGGGCACCAGAAAACCGCCCGAAAAAATGGTTTAAAAACAGGCCGTTTTCCAGGCCATTTTGAGGGCACTTTCGGGCTGTTTTTTTGTGCCAAAAATGGCCTGAAAGTGCCCCCAAAATGGCCTGAAAAACTGCCAAAAAACAGGCATGTGCACACCGGTCAGCTGGTCTTTGGGTTTTCGGCACTCCATGCGTGTGCATGGTCGTTCCGGTTCACCATCACTGGGATAGAGCAGTGGTCACTAACTGGTGGCCCATGAGAAAATGTTGGGAGAAAATACAATTCCAGCGGAACAAATTTATACAGATGACGATGGAAGATTCGTGATGGTGGAAATTATGGACAATAATAAGAAAATATTTTAATAGCAATTTATGCTCTAATGACAATCAAGATGAATTCTATAGGAAATCACACATGAAAATAATTGTATTGTATTGTATTTGTATTTAACAGATTTATAAGCCGCCCAATCCCGGAATTGAATTGGACTATGCTAATATTTGTATGATGGGAGATTTTAATGGAATTGTAGATCAGAACATGGACTATAAAACACAAAAAACAACAAAACTACATAGAAAGACTCTTCCAAAATCCTGTTTTAAAATGATTGATGAAATAGACTTAAAAAATGTATGGGGAGAAAGAAATCCCACAAATAGACAATATACCCTTTACTCAAATAGACATTTATCATGGTCCAGATTAGATATGATATGGATTTCAACAGATTTGATCAGTAACATACAGGAAATTGACATAGAAACAAGTACTTGGACGGACCACAACCCACAATCTTAAGGCCTGCTTTTAAGATCACTCACACCTGGTCGCGTGTCATTTGAACTGCAATGTGCATTTGCGTGGGCCCTCGAAATCCAGGAGTCAGAAGCCGCTGCAACACAACTAATTAGAGGTGCACCTTAACACCTGTGCACCGTGAGCTCCACAGGACTCCCTAACAATTTCCAAGTTGAATTCAAGATTTGAGACTTAATAAAGCCTCATCATGGCACAATGCCCGTCTCCATTGCCCTCAGCTCATCCTGAGAGCTCCAGCTTTGGGTTGAAACAAGATCTTACCTGCCAGGACCCCAAAAAAGGATCACCTGGATCCCTCTATAACCTCTTCAGAATGAAAAGGCTATTTGTGAATGGATTGTACAATAGGTGACCTCAGCCATTCCCCCCCTCCCTTTATGTTGTTCCTCTGCTATTCTTGTGGTTCCAGGTGTTGCTGTGTTTTGTTTTGAATTCTTTTGGGTTTTGTATGTTTCCACTCCACCGCAAGCCGCCCAAAGTTATACTGTGCGAGTCGGGAAGTCAAATAAATCAATTAAAGAGATCGTTCAGCGAATAAGCCACAATACAATAGTAGAATTGGAAGGGACCTTGGAGGTCTTCTAGTTCAACCCCCTGCCTAGGCAGGAAACCCTATACCGTTTCAGACAAATGGCTATCCAACCTCTTCTTAAAAACTTCCAGTGTTGGGGCATTCACAACTTCTGGAGGCAACTTCTGTTCCACTGATTAATTGTTCTGTCAGGAAATTTCTCCTCAGTTCTAAGTTGCTTCTCTCCTTGATTAGTTTCCACCCATTGCTTCTTGTTCTGCCCTCAGGTGCCTTGGAGAATAGCTTGACTCCCTCTTCTTTGTGGCAACCCCTGAGATATTGGAAGACTGCTATCATGTCTCCCCTTGTCCTCCTTTTCCTTAAACTAGACATACCCAGTTCCGGCAACCATTTTTCATATGTTGTAGCCTCCAGTCCCCTAATCCTCTTTGTTGCTCTTCTCTGCACTCTTTCTAGAGTCTCCACATCTTTTCTACATCGTGGCGACCAGAACTGGATGCTGTATTCAAAGGCTTACCAAGGCTTTATAAAGAGGGAATTAACACTTCACGTCATCTTGATTCTATCCCTCTGTTGATGCAGCCTAGAACTGTGTTGGCTTTTTTGGCAGCTGCTGCACACGGCTGGCTGATCTTTAAATGGTTGTCCACTAGGACTCCAAAATCTCTCACATGTTTGGCTTTCCCCCAATGAAGGGGAATAGTAACAAGGATATACTAAATAATACTGTACTAGCTGATGTATACTCACATGCTGTGAGTATTTGTTTCCTGTAACACGTGTCATGCCTTTTGTTATGCCCCTTTGAGGTTGTAGCACAAATATGCCACATTAGGCATATTATGTTTTGTACTTCCTGCAACTAAGGGGGGGGGGGAGCTGTCCTTGGGGTCTGTAAAGTACCTGGCATTTATCAAAAGATATGCCTCACCTTTGATCAGATCCTCCCCCTTCTGCCTAAGACTCTATCTCACCTTTGATCTGTTCCCTTCACAACAGGGGCCCAAATGGCCAATCCTGAGAACCAAGGAAAGAGATAAGGATGAAGGAGGTCATCTTGGAGGTCATTTAGTCCAACCCTGTAGGGCTAATGAGGAGTATTGTATCTTTTTCGCAGGCATACACAAATCTAATTAGGAAGCCAGGATGTTATTTTACAACAAGTTTCTGGCTGGATAAAAAGGAGTTACACCTTCTCTGGAGTGTGGTTCCTCCCCGCATATCCTTGGGGTATGTTTGGAACAACTGACCGTCATGTCTTTAAACTTTGATCAAGGATTAAATGCTGATTGTTGATTCAAGCCTCCCTCTAAAGTCTCATTTTTTGGCTCATTGGGACTTGGGATGTGTTCTCAAACTTCTATGGGTCTCAACGCATTCTCAAACCTTTCCCCCTTCTGGCTGCATTCACAAGACCCCATTTCCTGGATTCACCCTCTTTCTATCTGATCTCTGGCCACCCACCCTCACCTTCCCTGTCCAGAGGGTAAAGACGCCCTCAGCTAAGATGCTGAGCTTGTGGATCAGAAAGCTCAGCAGTTCGAATCCCTAGTATGGGTCCCCTGCCGTGAGCAGGGGGTTGGACTAGATGACCTCCAAGGTCCCTTCCGACTCCGTTACTGTTAACTGAACTCCGGCCAACCAATGAACCAACCATCCTTCTTCGCCTAGAGGGGGAAGACGCCCCCTTGTCAGGGCGCCCAGGCTGTGCCCGATGGGAGTCTTTGGAGTCTAACCAACCCATCATGTTTTTTCTGTCTGCTTTTGCTAAGTCCTCCCCCACCCCACCATCAACTCTGCCATCCTAGTTATAGCAAATAGCTTCATCACAGCCAGAGACCGGCTCATTAATTAACCCTAGAACACAATTCCCAGAAGCCCCAGTTGCTCACTGCCGGGAATGATGGGTAGGGGAGTTTCTCATCAGCCTACCTCAAGCTTAGATATATGCAGGGTGGGGTGGGGTGATGAGCATCCTGAAAGCCCATGCTACGGTTTCCATAGCAACCAACCCGGGTTTTTTTTTGGGGGGGGTGTTCCTTGGCCAACTAACTACCCAAGCGCCGTTTGGAGTACACGTGTTGGGCTCCCCTCCCCCGCCCACCGCTGCATTCATACGACCCACTTCCTCACTTCACCTCCTTTTCTGACTAGTGGCTAAGATGCTGAGCTTGTCGATCAGAAAGGTCGGCGGTTCGAATCCCTAGAAGAGAGTCCCCTGCCGTGAGCAGGGGGGTTGGACTAGATGACCTCCAAGGTCCCTTCCGACTTTGTTACTGTTAACCGATCTCCGCCCAACTAACCACCTTTCCCCGCCCGGAGGATGAAGATGCCTCCCTGCCAGGGCGCCCAGGCTGTGCCCGATGGGAGTCAGCCCCCTGGGGGGCCCGCCCCATAACAAAGGGCCTCCGGCTCCCGGCTCCTCCTTACCGCTCTTCGCTGGGCTCCGATCCTCTCACTCGGGGCGGGAGGGGGGAAAGGGGAAGGAGGGCAGCTGGGCGCCGGCTTCTCAACCCGCCGGCGGCGCCTGGTCGTCTCCCTTTCAGACGCGGCTGCCCAGCTCCGGCCACCACGACCCTCCAAGATGGCCGCCCAGGGCAGGCCCAACTAAAGGCCGGCTTTCCCTGCTTTCCTTTCGCCACTTCCGCTCCGGCGAGGGAGGGGAACTTCCGGTTGGGATGGTGGGAGGGGGGGAAGGGGAAAGAAGGGCGGGTTGCCATAGAGCGACGCCCAAGAAGCGTGACGTTTGTCATCCTCATCGTCGTCATCGGCTTTTTTTTCCAGGGCGGAGCGTTCTACCCCTCCCCCCTTGCTCACATCTCATTCGTTGGAAATGCTTAGTGTATGCGCGTGCGCGGGGTGGTGGAGGCCGCTCGAGGGCCCTTTGTCCTTTCTTTTCCCGCTCTTGGCTGGGCCGTTGCCGTGGAAACCGCCCGGATGAAGCGAGCCGGTCCAGACAGCGCCATGTTATGAAGCGGGTGGGGGAGGGTGGGGTTGTCCCCAAACCTGTCAACTTTAAGACTGGTGGACTTCAACTCCCAGAATTCTCCAGGCAGCATGCTGCCTGGAGAATTCTGGGAGTTGAAGTCCACCAGTCTTAAAGTTGACAGGTTTGAAGACCTCTGCTATGGAGGAACACACAAAAGCTTTCCCCCTCAGCTACCATAAGGGTCTCCCACCTCAGAAGTCGAGAACAAACTATATTTAATACCTAGCATTTGTTCCAATAAGTAGCAAAAATGGATCTTTTCGGCTGCCCACACCTGGAAAATATGCAAAGTGACCCAACACCAATTTTACTTGAAGGTGCCTGTGAGGCCTCAGAGCATCTTTTTCAAACTTTTTTTTTTAAATTGTTAACAAGTAACTGAATAAGGTAACTCCATAGAAAGAAGAAAAGTTTCAATAGAAAATAGAAACATAAGTCAGGAGTGTTACCTTGAGAGGGGCTCTGTATAGTTTAAGTAAAGTCACTGATAATGTAACTCCAAACTATATTTAATATTTGTTCCAATAAGTAGCAATGAATCTTTTCAACACCCACACTCAGAAAAATATGCTATTTACTTGAAGGTGCCCTGTGCTGCCTCAGAGCTTCTTTTTCAAACTTTTTTTAAAATTAATTGTTAACAAGTAACTGAATAATGGTAACTCCATGATGCGTAGAAAAAAAGGACAGTTTCAATAGAAAAATATATTGGGAGTATTACATGAGGGGGTCTCTTATAATTTAAAATATAAAGAATGGGTGCAGGAATGGGGTATGTCTAGTTTGATTAAAAGAAGGACTAGGAGAGACAGGATAGCAATGGGTACAATTGCTTAAGCAATCATAATCCACATATTTGTTATTACACTTGTCATAATAATATTAATATAAATATATATATATATATATTATAATACAACTATATTAATATAATTATCATACATAACATCTTCATCGTCACATTCTCTCCACGTTGACATTCCTCTTTTTATATCTCTCATTGATAAAATACATCCCACATCAAAAAATATCAGTTTCTTCTTTATCCTTAATAATAAGAGTTAGTCTGTCCATTTCTGTGCATTCTGGTATTTTCTTGATTACATTCTCATCCTTTTTCCATTGCTGTGCAAATACAATTCTGGCTACAGTTAGTATACGTAAAACTAGATATAGCGTCTTTTTATCATATTCTCGGTAGAAGGCCCAACAGAAATATCTCTGGTTCAAGTCTATATGCCGCTTTATCATTTTTTTTCAACCAAGTGTGTATTTTCGTCCAATATTTTTAAGCTTTGGGCAAGTCCAGCACATATGTATGTAGAAACCCAATGTTGATTACACTTCCAATATTTAGCAGATCTATCTTTATACATTTTGGCCCATCTTGCCGGTGCAAAATGCCATCTGTTAAGCATTTTGTACAAATTTCTTTGGATGCAGTTGACAAAGTCATTTTAATATTCTATCCCATAGTTTCTGCCATTTATCTAATTCTATTGCATATGCAAAGTTTCTAGCACGGGCTTTTAAAATTAGTTCTACATTTCTATGCAGAGCATTAATGTAAGTAAATACCCGAGTTTGCTACCCTATGGGTAGCAATTAGCTTGGGCAATCTGCTCCTCCCTCCCTCCCCACTCTTCTGCCACCCTACCTACCTATCTACTTTCCTTTCTACTACAAAAGGCCCTTTAGTTGCGTTGGCCTAATATGACAATCATCTTTCAGGATAAAAGAGGCATCCATCAACTCAAGGTAGCTTACCGAAAACGCCTTATTTCTCACCACTATCCAGCTCACCCCTTGGGATAGCTAATGCTGCTTGACAAGTTACAGTCATTTCTCTGGTATTTTAATACTGCTATTAAGTGATCCACGTGCATTGCTAGGGCAGCCAGGGCTCATTTTAAAAAAGATTTCAACACATCTTGTTTTCCTCCCGCATGCAGATTAATCAAACTATAGGATCAGGGATCACTCCTCTTCCCAAGGGAGGCCGAAACTCTCCAGATCTGCCAAGCTATTTTGACGATGGATGCACTTCGCCAAGGCAGAAAAGAACCTAGGGATTTGTCCTTTCCTTCTTCAGGGATCCATTCCAGCTGCAGAGTTTTGTCCCCTTGACTGGCATGGAGTCAAAGCTGAAGGTAAGGAAAATATTGCTATAATTCAACTAAATTCTCCTTCAGTTTGAGCTCAACTCCTGAGGAATTCATGGATTACAATGGTGATTCTTATTTAAATGTGGTCTACTGGTTCTTTCTGCTGAAAAGAATCCTCCCGCAGCAAAAAACAGCCTTTCAGATTTGACTCAGATAAAATTTAATCAAAACATTTCAATGTTAAATATAAACTAAATATTTATCGACTGGGTGACACCCTCACAGATATTTTCCACATCCCAAATCTTTTCCAGTGAAACGAGTGCACTAAAAGGTCATTAGTTTTTGTTCCACTGAAAGAAATGGGGAGCAAAATTAAGAGGACCGATGTGAGGTGGCACATCTTGGGTTGCTGATGGATGCCGTACCGTTCTGTGGTTTTGTTTTCTGCTTGTCGTTTCAACATTAGTGTATTCCTAGGCATGATGGACGCTGAGCTTGTCGATCAGAAAGGTCGGCAGTTCGGCAGTTCGCATTGCTAGCGCCCGTATATGGAGTTGACTTGTCCCAGCTTCTGCCAACCTAGCAGTTCGAAAGCAGGTAAAAATGCAAGTAGAAAAATAGGGACCACCTTTGGTGGGAAGGTAACAGCATTCATGTGCCTCGGCATTGAGTCATGCTGGCCACATGACCACGGAGACGTCTTCGGACAGCGCTGGCTCTTTGGCTTTGAAACGGAGATGAGCACTGCCCCCTAGAGTCGGAATGACTAGCCATATGTGTGAGGGGAATCTTTATCTTTTCCTTTAAGGACTCCCTGTAATACGGGACAAGCCTCTTAGAGATAAGGCTGATACACAGCTAATAGGACTTGATTTGGCTAAACGGAAGGATTAAAGGGTGAGATCCGGGGGATTTACGTGTGAAGGGAAACTTTACCTTTCGACATAGTGGAAAAGGCAGGAGAATAATGTCCCAAAGGTGCTTTTTCAAAAGACCAACCGAACTTTGGTTTTCCTTGAAGCCGTTTCACTTCTCATCCAAGAAGCTTCTAGGATGAGAATTGAAATATATCAAGGGGAAAAAATATTCAGTTGCCTTTTGAAGAAGCACCTTTGGGACAACCATGACCTGGATGACTGAGAACCTCCCCAGGCAAGGGGAATAATCACGGTGGATCATTGGAGCTACAGGCTTTTATATCCTGTTGCACAAAGTGGGAATTGCATGTGCCTTGGTTCTGTTAAATGTTCCCTCACTGAGTGAGCTGGAGAGCTTCCCCTTCTTGATTTTCTGGTCGTTGCCTCAACAGGCCCTTTCCAAGGTAATTTTTGGGTAGGGCCCTAGTATAAATCCTGAAACTGCCAATCCTGAATTTAAGTTGTTTAATTGCTGGAAGAAAGAGGAAAGGTGGTTAGCTACAGCAAGCACACGAGTCATGCTGTGCAGATTAGCTCCCAGGCATCAAACAATATACCGTATTTTTCGGAGTAGAAAATGCATCTTCCCCCCCTTCCCCCCCCCACACCTCTAAAAGCATTGGTGCGTCTTGTACACCTGAGAACAGCATTTTTGGCCTCCAAAAGCCCTGCCCCCACATCCCATTTTTGCAAAAAAATGAGGCGTTTTGCTTTCCCCCAGCCCTCAGCAGCACTCTGTAGGCTTCAGATCATTAAATTTGGTGGGAGAACCTTCACTTGGTTTGGTTTTCTTTCGTTTCGTTTTTGAGCACCAAGCTAACGTAACACAGATAGGCACAGGGCCAGGAGATAAAAGCGACAGTCAACCCAAACGTCAGGATATTTAAATAAGGCAAAAGTCCCAAATGTAAACGAATTAATCAGAACGGTGTTTCATAATTCGTCAAAACATTTCATAATTCTTGAAGGCCGGCTGGAGTCACCAAGAGCTTTCCAAGTTTGCTGAGTCAGGTTGGCAAAACTACAAGGGCCCCTTCTTCGCATTTGTTTAGTTATCAGCGGTGAATCAGCAGAACTAGGGAAGTAACAGATCTACGGATATCCAAGGGAACCTGGGTTTTTTTTTAAAAAAGCATCAGATGGCATCAGAACAAAGGTCATTTTGTCTGGCACCCTTTTTTTAAGGTCAGTGAGATGCCAGCCACATGCTTTCAAGTGCTCAACAGGTAGGTTGAACAACAATTTTTTTTTGAGATTGAAATGCTTTTAAGAAAACTTTGGAAGGCTTTCAGGATACAGATGCCAAGAGCCCTTCCTTTTTTTTAATAAAGTTTTTTTTTTTCTTTTCTTTTTTACAATTATATCAAATCAATGCGTAAACAGTGTGGCCCCTGTGTGTCTTACATTCTATTACAAGCAAAACTAATAAAGTTAATCACAATTCTTACATTCAATCGTCTTATATTTTTCTAATAATGATGCACCTTTATATTATGTTGCAATCTATCATTATTCAATTGTTCCATCTTTCTTTTGTTGTTACTTTTGTTTTATTATATAAAATGTATACACTTAGTATTCCCCCTCCTTTTATTTCTGTCACGTATTCTAGCTTTTAATCCTGTCACCCTTTATTAAAGACTTTTCCTTTCTATCTTATCTAATTTCTAATCATGTCACCCACCTAAAAAAAGAAAACGAGAGAGAGAGAGAGAGAGAGAGATCGAGAGAGAGAGAGAGAGAGAGAAGGAAGGAAAAACAAAAAGGAGAAAATCATCTATCCATGGACTCTTGCCCGCTTCAGTACTTTAATTGCTATGCTTTAAAGGGGAGAGAGAGAGAAAGAAAGGAAGAGGCAAATCAGAATGACAAAAAAGAGAATCATCCATTCATCGTCTCCTGCCCACTTCAACACTCTAGTTCCTATGCTTTTTTTTTTAACTTGCCTCCCAAATTCCGCTCAGCCAAGAGCCCTTACTTTTGTCCATGACATTTGCCCTCGCATAGGATGATACAATACAATACAATAGCAGAGTTGAAGGGACTTTGGAGGTCTTCTAGTCCAACCCCCTGCCTAGGCAGGAAACCCTATACCATTTCAAACCAATGGCTATCCAACATCTTCTTAAAGACTTCCAGTGTTGGGGCATTCACAACTTCTGGAGGCAAATTCTGTTCCACTGATTAATAGTTCTCACTGATGGGAAATTTCTCCTCAGTTCTTAGTTGCTTCTCTCCTTGATTAGTTTCCACCCATTGCTTCTTGTTCTGCCCTCAGGTGCTTTGGAGAATAGTCTTCTTTATGGCAACCCCTGAGATATTGGAAGACTGCTATCATGTCTCCCCTAGTCCTTCTTTCTATTAAACTAGACATACCCAGTTCCTGCAACCGTTCTTCATATGTTTTAGCCTTCAGTCCCCTAATCCTCTTTGTTGCTCTTTGCTGCACACTTTCTAGAGTCTCCACATCTTTTTTACATTGTGGTGACCAAAACTGGATGCAAATATTCCAAGTGTGGCCTTCCCAAGGCCTAATAAAGTGGTATCAACACTTCCCGTAATCTTGATTCTATCCCTCTGTTGATGCAGCCTAGAACTGGGTTGGCTTTTTTGGCAGCTGCTGCACACGGCTGGCTCCTATTTAAACGATTGTCCACTGGGACTCCAAGATCCCTCTCCCAGTTACTGCTATTGAGCAAGGTGCCACCTATACTGTACCTGTGCATTTTGTTAGATAATCCTATCTATTCTGAAAGACAATTAACATCTCCAGTAGGGGGTTGGACTAGAAGACCTCCAAGGTCCCTTCCAGCTCTATTCTGATTGAATGGCATCTTTTGTCATTTGTAAGTTGCAGGTGGGCTATTTCTCGACATGGCTTTGGGACTCTTCTGAAAGAATAATAACTGCATGTCCCAAAATAGTCCAGCTGGCTGATTGCATATTGAAACAGAATGATCTTTGATTCGTCCAGAGTTATTCTGACCATCAAACTCTTCTGGTCAGCCTCGTGTCTATGGATGGCCATGCAGCCAAGATGGAGTGAGACTGCTTCTCCATCTCACCAAACAAAGTGTAACGAACAGAGTATGGCATATAAAACTCTGTGATTGAAGAAGCAATGAAAAACATACATTTGGTGCCAGGATGTGCAATATACACTTGGCTAAACCTGGCTGTCCTTCCTGATTTAAATCATCTTTGTGGAACACAAAGGATTAACACTCTCTCCAATCCTTAGGCAATTCCTCTGAAAGACACAAGGAATCATTTTTTTGCAGCCTCTCCCTCACCTGCACTTGGCTGATCCATGAACCTGCAGGGAGGGAAAGAAAAGGCTGAAACCCAGTGCCACCGGAGGACCCCATAACCTTGTTCCTATTCTGACCTAGGCTTCCCAAGAGCAGGAAGCAAACTCCTGGTCCCGACAAAAAGCCTTTTATTCATTGACTGTGCATTCTGCTCCTTCACATCCAGCAAAGTCTTTCGAGGGAGAATTTACAGTCACAGACCTTCTCTGGCTTGGAGAGCTGCCAGGCCGATATCTGCACAACTCTTGGCAAGGAGTGTCGGAGAGTCACAAGCCAATGAAGCGAACTGATAGTCTCCTGCAAACTCCACTCCCCTTTTGCTCCTCTTTTATTTCCTCTAGGAGGGGCCGTTCATCGTCCGCCTATGGCCTTCCTCCCATGTCGACCCTTATTCTTTAGCTGTTCCCTTTGTCTGGCTGCTCTGTGCATGCACACACTGGGAACAGGCTCCAGCTGTTCTTCTGCCTCACTGATGTCTGACTCTGAAGGCAGCTGATAACTGGCATGTGGCTCTGGCCCCCTCTCTCCCTCCGACACAGAGCCCTCATCAGAGCCTTCCCCAGACTCCAGGACTGGCCCATCTTCCTCCCCAACCTCCTTCCTGTCCGAATCTGCTGCCGGCTTCGCTGTGGCCGCTGGCAGGCCACAACAGTTCCATGCACTGAAGCTCTCAACCAGTCAATGCATTTTCAACACCGGCAGTGGGATAGAATTCCTCTAACCCTCCAGGAGCTACAGGGCTGAGCCAGTTATACATACTGTACACCTTTTGACCTGCAGTAAATCACTTATCGTCCTCAGCTCGAGGCAAATAATTTGTGCTGCAACATTATGGAGTTGGGGTTGAGCCCAAACCATCTTCCCTGGAGGAAAGTCTGAGGTGGGAGGGGGGGGGGGGCTTTATTTTCACCTCCATTTATGGAATTCTGAGAAGCAAATCACCAGCTGGCTTGGGGCTGTCTCTGCACTGAAACCTAACCTGCTTCCCCCCACCCACCCCCGCTAAAGAGGCTCATGTTTTGCTGCCTCATTCCAAGGATGCTTTCATTCCTCCAGACAAAAGCTCTTCAGGGGTATCACGAACCTGAACATGACACATCAGCGTGTCTGCCATGGCACTCTGGTCGGAGAACAATTCACATGGTCGCTTGCTTGCATTTTCCTGCCACCTGAGATGCAGGTGTGATGTGTCATTTCCAGTCTCGTGGTGCTTGCTTGTTTGCGCATGACTGCTTCATCCAAGCCACAAGGAGCTCATTGTCGTCTCGGCTGTGGAAAATGTGTGTTCTTCAACCATCTCCTTCAACCCTCTTTTCCCCAGCATATTCATTCTTCAGGGCTTCTTGGTGCTAGGTAGGGAAAGGGGTTTGCTCTTATTTGACACGCTACTAGCACTGATGACGTACCTGGTTTGGTAATGAAATGTCTGCATGGAAACCAGACAAGCACCAAGAACTCTGCAATTCAACCCTGAACTACAAAATATTCTCTTTTATCAATATTCATTCTTGCAAGCAGTTTTCAGTAAAGAAATTCCCAACCCCTTCTACAATATTTGACATTTTTGCTTATTGATATGTCAATGCCTGGAATTTTGGGATTGGCGGTTACAATAATAAGCTTTATTGATTAGCCTACATATCAAAGCACAAAAATCAAACACATATCCCCAATAAAATCCTATACGAACAATTTAAAATAAGAGTAGGGTAAAATACAAAAGTGATAGGACAAGATACAATATAATTTAATACATAAATATGTAAAACAGAATAGAATGACATAAAATTATATTTCGCTATCACCCTTACAATCTACCCCAATCAGTCCCACCTAGGCAGATCTCAACTGAACCATTTTGTTTAGGTATTGTGCTGTGTTAAATGTTATTTTTGGGTTCTGGCTGCACATAAGGGAAGTTGTTTTGATATGGAGACCTCAATGGGTCATTCGTTTGGTATATGGACTAAGGTACCTGTCTCCCACCCCCTTATAGAAGCAACAATCAATCAGGATGTGAGCCAAGTCTTCTACCTCTGCCGCCCCACAAATGCAGAGGTGCTCATTGTTGGGCCGTGATGGCAAACCTATGGCACACATGCTACAGGTGGCGCGCAGAGCCATATTTGCTGGCATGCCAACCATAAGCTCCGACGCAAGCCCACCAGCTGATTTTCGGCCTTTCGGAGAGCTGGGGGAGGCCGTGTTTGCCCTCCTCAGGCTTCAGGAAAGCATCTGGAGCTTGGGGAGGGGGTGTGTGCGCATGTGCAGGTGGTCAGGGTGAATTGGATTGGTGTGGGCCCATGTGCATGCGCAATAGCACACACAATTGTGGCACGCCATAAGAAAAAGGTTTCCAATCACTGTTGTAGGGTATAGAATGGAATCTCCCATATGGCAGTGGAAAATAAATTCTCCGCCTTTCCCAGAATGCCGGTTTCTGCATCTAAGGTCAAAGCTAGCATCCAACAGACCAGAACTATGAATGATTTCAGATGTCCCTTTGCTCAAAAGTTTAGCCCTTTTTTTCTCTTCTTAAACACAAGAGATTGTCTCTTGGCCAATAAAGAAAACAAGAATCCCTTTGAGTGTGATCACGTTTTAAGGGGCAATTTTTTGGGTTCATCGCTTAATGAATCCACAGATAAGCACACGTGTACACTTTCCCCAGGCCATCTGAAATACTTCTTTGACCACAGAAAGGGAGTGTATTCTCAGCTAAGGCATTCCCCTCTAAGCACAAGGCATCTTAAAAGGATTTAAAAGAAAAAAAGGAAAGAAAGATTGCTTTCTTCATTGGCTACCACGAATGGCTGAGCTGAATTATCTGCACCAGAAAGCCAATAACTATATGTTTCTGCCCAACCATTGATATTCTAGAAGCAGACTACTCCAGATTAACAGATGAACAGAGTTGGAAGGGACCTCATAGGTCATCTAGTCCATCCCTCCCACCCAATCAGGAGACCCTACACCATTTCTGACAAATGGCAGTCCAATCTCTCCTTGAAAGCTTCCAGAGATGAAGCTCCCACAACTTCTGAAGGCAACTTCTGTTGCATGGGTTGATTGTTCTCACTGTAAGATTTTTTCCCCCCTAATTTCCAGGTTGAATCTCTCCTTGGTCAGTTTCCATACATTATTCCTTGCCTGGCCTTCGGGTGCCTTGGAAAATAGCTTGACTCCCCTCCTCTCTGTGGCAGCCCCTTAAATATGGGAAGACCGCTCTCCTATCTCCCCTGGTCCTTCTCTTCACTAGACGGGCCCTGCCCAGTTCCTGTAACCAGTCTCCAGTCCCCTAATCATCCTGGTTGCTCTTCTCTGCACTTTTTCTAGAGTCTCAACATCTTTTTTATAGTGTGGTAACCAAAGCTGGATGCAGTACTCTAGGTGAGACCTTACTAGGACTTTACAGAGTGGTATTAGTACCTCACTTGATCTTGATTGCATCCCTCTGTTAATGCAACAAAAATTTTCAGTCACTGAACTGGTAGTAATGCCAGCAGGAACCCACCCTTGATGCAATGCCCTCTTGTTCTTGTTGTGACCCACCAATGGCTAGCGGAGCTGACGACAAACTCAGACACTGAGGAGGTTGGGGAGGAACATAGGCCAGTCCTGGATTCTGGGGAAGGCTCTGATGAGGGCTCTGCGTCAGAGGCAGAGAGGGGGCCACAGCCGTATGCCAACTATCAGCTGCCTTCGGAGTCAGACATCAGTGAGGCAGAAGAATAGCTGGAGCCTGTTCCCAATGTGCGCATGCACAGAGCTGCCAGATGAAGGGAACAGCTAAGGAACAGGGGTCGACTTGGGAGTAAAGCCACAGGTGGATGGTGAAAGGCCCCTCCCAGAGGAAATAAAGGAGAGTGGAGTTTGTAGGAGAGAATTACTTCAATTCATTAGAGTGAAGATCTGATCCTGACTTTTGCCAAGTATTGTCTGTTACAGAGTGGCATTTGGAAGATATCAGCCTGGCAGCTCTCCAAGCCTGATAAAGGTCTGTAGTTGTGAAATCTCATGAAAGACTGTTGGCCAGGACTTGGCTGGAGAGGAATTCCCTTTAACCTAAATAAAAAAAAGCTTTTATCAGGATGAGGAGTCGGCTTCCTGATCTTAGGGGGCTTAGGTGAGAACAGTTCTACCTGGAAGAAAGCAGGAGATAATTTCTAGCACCAAAAGCAAAAGTTAAACAATTCCCAAGGGGAAAGTCAATTTCCTTCCTGTAAATTTGTGGGTGCTAAAATACTAAATGGTGTTTGTTTTAGGCCAAAGGAAAGGGCTGATCTTTATGCAAAGATGGGTGGTTAGCTGCCTAGACCCAAAAAGGATTCTTCTCCCAGAACAATTCTTTAAGATTCTCTTTAGCAAGAAAGAGATGAAACGAGAATTTCAGCAGTGGAACTATTTCACATTTGGAATTAATTTAGATAAAGGTAAAGGTTCCCCTCACACATATGTGCTAGTCGTTCCTGACTCTACGGGGCGGTGCTCATCTCCATTTCAAAGCCGAAGAGCCAGCACTGTCCAAAGACGTCTCCGTGGTCATGTGGCCAGCATGACTCAACGCCGAAGGTGTACGGAACGCTGTTTCCCTTCCCACCAAATCCTATTTTTTGCGTGCTTTCGAACTGCTAGGTTGGCAGAAGTTGGGACAAGTCACGGGAGCTCACTCCATTACGCAGCGCTAGGGATTTGAACCACTGAACTGCCGACCTCTCTAATCGACAAACTCAGCGTCTTAGCCACTGAGCCATCACATCCCAGGAAATATCAGTAAGAAATATCACCCGACTGAGGATAAGCATAAACCTGTGAATTTAGCTTTTTAAATACCCATGTAAAAGCTTGCATCGAAGGACATGTCCAAATGAGCTATGTTTGAACTATAGACTCGACTAAGTGCATTTCTTTAAAATAATTCAGCAATCTTGAATACTTTTGGACCAATGGATAGTTGACATCCAATCCAACAGGATTTGATTCAAAGTGTCCAAATCAGTTCATCTTTAAATATTCACCAAAAAAAAACCTGAATGATTTCCCTTGACCTTCAGGTCTCTGTAAGGAAAAAAAAATCTGGCCCTCCAAACATTACCCTGGGAATTTTCTTTTCTCTGGAGCTACCAGGTGTGAATTCAGAGTAACTTTCCCAATTTCTTTGCTAAGTTTTCCGCAATTATGTTTTAGGCATTTTGTTTGTCCTGCAGATGATCGGAACAGATATACCAACAGGTTAGACAAGATTGGGGTTTATTTATTTATTTTTTCCCCAAAAAAAGTAGAATTACTTAGCCTTGCACAAGGGATGAGTAGCAATGAAAGGTTATCATATACAAAGGGGAAAATCAGTATTGCTCAAGGGGTAAACAGCGCTTGCTACATCAAAGGAAAAATTAGTCAGGATAGAAGTGGGAGATAAAGTGCTTGAAGCAACTGATCCAGTGCTTGCACGATTGGTATAACCCTCTCTGAACCATAGGATGACATACGAGCTGGATCGTTCTTATGACGCAAAGGGGAGAGAGGCAGTGAGCACACAGAATTCATGTTACAAGGCCATTTCCTGTGCCTGAAAGAAATCCCAGGGCACCCTGGTCTAAATAGTGTTGTTGTCAGAGTCACAATATTTAGGGACAAGTGGCAGCTTTAAGACCCTCATTCATTCTATTTCCAATGGCCAGGCAGTGTGTGTGTGTGTGTGTGTGTGTGTGTGTGTGTGCTGTTCCTTTTCTAGACAAAACAACTCCTGTATCCCCAAATGTAGCAAAAGCACCAAAACCTTCTTGGGAATGGGAATAGAATAGAGTAGAGTAGAGTAGAGTAGAGTAGAGTAGAGTAGAGTAGAGTAGAGTAGAGTAAAGTAGAGTAGAGTAGAGTAGAGTAGCGGAGAATAGAGTAGAGTAGAGTAGAATAGAATGAGGAATAGAGTAGAATAGAAGCCTGGTGAGGGCGGAAAACAGCCTCCCCTGCTCCCCCTGCTCTCCTCCGGAAGCCGGAAACAGATCAACCTTCCAGCTGATTTTTCATTCCCAACTTCCAATTGGGTCATTAGGGCCGTTTTTTCGCACTCCCCAGCCTCCAGAGGCTTTCTTGAAGCCTGAGGAGGGTAAAACAGCCTGCCCTGGTCCTCCGGAAGGGCAAAAAACCAGCTGTCTGGCATATGCATGCATGCTGGAGCCAAATATGGCTCCACGTGCCACTTGTGGCACATGGGCCATAGGTTTTCCATCACGGTCATATAATAAAGGCTTGCATTGCCCATTCATTCCACAAGTTGCAGTCTGTCTCACTCTGTTTCAAAATGTGACACCTGCACCCTTTTGCTTAACCCACCATTTCCTTGTACCCATTCGATCAGATCAACGAGTATAAATGTTTTACAAGGAAGACATTTCTGATGCATTCCAAAACTTGCTGTAACTTCGCTTGATGAGGAATGGCTTAGTACTGGTTTAGTCACGTTTCAGGTTAAGATTATCGTGCCCTCCAAAATGGAACTTAGTTTGAAATAGGTTCAGGCATTGCAACAGGTTCAAGAGAACGTTGCAACACCTTCTCTTTTAATATTTTTTCAGGAAACTCTCTTCAGTTGGACTGTTTAGTAAATCTATCTTGCTAAGCACACAGCCACCCTGTCTGGCTTTCCTAACCCTCATCTGAGAACTCAATAAAATGGAAAGTGAGTAACGATAAGATGCTTCCTTATCTGCAAAAGCAGTTTATAACAAAAAGGCAGAAGAGGTTGGGCAGATAGCTCAAGGCAGGGGTCAACAACCTGCGGCTTCGGAGCCGCATGTGGATCTTTCGTCCCTCTGCTGTGGCTCCCTGTCGCCGGTCGGCTCCTCAGTTGATAGGGCTTTTGGTTAGGACGGGTAGAGGAAAAAGGACGCCGTGCTAGGAGGAGACTCTTATGGTAGGAGAACCGGACTTCAAATCAGCTTCTGAATTAAACAGGGGGCTTCCAGTTAGGACCTTTGTGGCTCAAGTGTTGGTTGCCGACCCCTGGCCCGGCCCCAGGGGAACAATGATTGTTAATGAGCAGAGGGTTACTTCTAAGATAGGTGCTGTAAAATATTTAAGATTACATCATTGGGTTCAGTTCTGTTCCCTGCCAGCAATGTTCACATCCAGAGGCATTTTAAGTGTTGTGATTAGATCGTTAAGTTTTATCTGTTAACAAATACGCTTCTGGCTCTCCTGATCTCAATCTGTGCATAATTGTGCATAGGAATCTCCCATGTACTTTTGGAAGACTCATTGCAGGGTTTTACTCATTGTTTTAAGATTAAGAAACCAGGAGACAGTGAGTTCTAGTCCCACCTTAGGCATGAAAACTGGCCAGGTGACTTTGGGCCAGTCACCGTCACAGGATGATTGTTGTTATGGAAGAAAATAGGAGGAAGGGAGGTTTATTTATAAAAATAATATTTTTTTAACCAGGTTTCTTGTAAGGTTATTACATCAAATCTCGGGAGAAAGCTCATTAGTCTGCTATAAAAATAATAAAGGCAAGATGAAAAACTAAGAAATAAAAACATTCCTGGTGTGTTGATTAGCTTCTCAAACAAGAAATACATTTGGTAGAATACGGATATAGGTTTTTTGCCGTGTGCTTTTATTATGCCCTTAGATATTGGTATATACACACATATATATATATGTGTATATATGTGGGAGGGAATAAGACAAAGGATTAAAAGTTGCTTAAATTGGAGATACGTAACACATTCAGGTTTTGTTAACAGTGCGCATGCCCTTTATTTCTGACTATATTCTCTCTCATCCTAGAGAAGCTCTTCCATGAAGCCACTTGAGGATCTCAAGGGATAAAGGGAGTGAAGTCTTAAAGCTTCTATTAAAAAACCCGAAGAAACATCTGAATTATTTCAGAGTGACAAAAAGAGATGGGAACCTGGACTTTCAAAGACCATCTGTGAACTTGGAACCTAGGACCGAGCAGTTCTGAAAAGGAGCCCAAGACGGCCCAAAACTACCTGTTAGAAACCCTCCTAAGATCCCTTCCATCAGCGTTCCAGCGAAGTGAAATTTCTCATCCCACCCTCCTAACTGGCTTTTCTGGTCCAATCACTTTCTGATTCCCTTTGAAAAGGCAAGGAAGCCCAGCGGATGGACCGGAGGCTGTGAAGCTCCAGCCCCTTGGGGAGATGACTCAACGGTCCCCATTTGCATACTAAGGCTGGACAGCTCCTAGGCCTTATCTTCTGTGGTTATAAAGGAACGCTTTCGGAATCCCTTTCTGATACTTTTATCAGGCCAACCCCGGAGACGCCTTCCCACAGCTCTGCCAATCTCCAGCGGGCACAAGATACACCAGGCAAAAAGAATAGAGGTATTTTGTTCTCTTTCCTGGGCATTTATTGTGTGGCCCTGCTGTTGGTGCCCGAAACAAGTTTATAATTGCTATATACCTGGAGCGAAACGTGTCTTAATTGTAGTGTATGAGTGTATCGCTTCAGGATACAGGATATATATATATATATATATATATATATATATATATATATATATATATATATATATATATATATATATATATATATATATATATATATAGTGTCACAACCCCTGGTAAGCCCCAATTATGGGAGGAAGCTAACTACTTCCATCATCTGTCAATCTTTACTGTTGCCTTTGTTATATTTGTGTTTTATTTGTGCTGATAAATAACTCTTGTGACGAGCCGATTGACAGATGATGGAAGCAGTTAGCTTCCTCCCATAATTGGGGCTTACCAGGGGTTGTGACACTAAATATATACCTTCTTCCCTGGCTTCAGCTGATAAGGAGGAGACCTGTGGCTCAATGGCTAAGACGTTTGCCTAAGATGCAATACAGCACATGTTCGAATCCCAGTAAGGGTATGGCTAGCTGATGAGAGCTAAATAGCTTGAAATAGATCTATACTAGTCTCCCTTTATTTATTTATCAGCACAAATAAAACATATATATATATATGTACATACACATACATACATACATACATATATATATACATACATACATACATATATATATATATATATATGTATATATACATATATATATATATATATATATATATATATATATATATATATGTATGTATGTATGTATGTTTTATTTGTGCTGATAAATAAATAAAGGGAGACTAGTATAGATCTATACATATATATATAATTTGTAGTCAACAGTGATGATAGATAGATAGATAGATAGATAGATAGATAGATAGATAGATAGATAGATAGATAGATAGATAGATATCACTGTTGACTACAATTAAGGATAGATCCAGCGGAAGCTGAATGAGTGAAATGAATCAAGAGGCTTGGAATGAGTAACTATGAGATGGATCTTGGAGTCCTAGTGGACAACCGTTTAAATAGGAGCCAGCCGTGTGCAGCAGCTGCCGAAAAAGCCAACACAGTTCTAGGCTGCATCAACAGAGGGATAGAATCAAGATCACGTGACATGTGCATCACGTCACGAGTTAGCGATGCTTTGATTTCACCTCACTGAGTAGGTGGGATTTTTACGATCTCCCCACGAAGGGTTTTTCCTGTTAGCTAGTGAATTTTGGTGGGCGGCTCAGACATGCATCCTCCGACAGGATTTCATTACATCAGAAGTCATAGTGTTGAATAATGAGTGAAGAACCTGCCTTTGAATCACTGTGTTTTCTGCAACGTGGTGTTGGAAATGCAAAGATGATTCAGTAGCTACTTGTCCTGGGCCACATGATATCATCAGTTCAGATAATAAGTGTGTGGCTTTTTTACCTGGTGATGACATTGGTATAACTCAATTGCTTGCATCATATAACAGTTACGTAACTCTTTTTTTGCCTGGAATTCGGCTTAACTTTTCTACTGAGTAAAAACAGAAATGTAAATAGCTTCTGATTATCAGAAGTCAAATGGGAAGAGGCACCGTGTTTCACCGAAAAAAAGACAGAATCTTATTTTCTTTTGACCCCCAAAATAAGCGCTTGGCCTTATTTTCGGGGAGGTCTTATTATTTTTGAGGTGCAGGAGGTGGCGAGCGTGGTCACCTCAAGGTGGGCTGCTGTGCTGCAATATTTTCAGGGAGGGCTTATTTTAGCACAATGCGCTCAAAAGCCCAATTGGGTTTATTATCCGGGGAAATCTTATTTTCAGGGGAACAGGGTAGAGCAGGAGCAGAAGTCTGAATTTTTTATAACACCGAAAAGGTGAGCATTTCTGAGAGGGGAAGCCCAAAAGCAGGGGTGAAATTCAGCAGGTTCTGACAGGTTCTGGAGAACCGGTAGCGGAAATTTTGAATAGTTTGGAGAACGAAGAACCAGCAAATACCACCTCTGTCTGGCCCTAGAGTGGGGAGGGAATGGGGATTTTGCATTATCCTTCCTTTGGAGTGGGGAGGGAATGGGGATTTTGCACTATCCTTCCTTTGGAGTGGGGAGGGAATGTGGATTTTGCACTATCCTTCCTTTGGAGTGGGGAGGGAATGGGGATTTTGCAGTATCCTTCCCCTGGAGTGGGATGGGAATGGGAATTTTGCATTATCCTTCCTTTGGAGTGGGGAGGGAATGGGGATTTTGCGGTATCCTTCCCCTGGAGTGGGATGGGAATGGGGATTTTGCACTATCCTTCCCTGGCCATGCCCAGAGAATCAGTAGTAAAAATTTTTTGAATTTCACCACTACCCAAAAGGAGAACCATAGTGAAATCCGAGTTTGGAATTAGGATGCCGACTTGGTGTGAATTCAAGTAACTTCTCTGCCGTTCAAAATTATGTCCCAGGACTCTTACAAAGACACACTCTTCTTGTGTATATTGCTCACACACACACACCCAAGACAAATATAGCAACTGATTATTTGATTGCAGTGATTTTCTCTGCAAGGAATTAATTGTAATTCTGCTCACTCACAAAACCAAGAAAAAAAGCTTCTTCTTTTTGTTCAGTTTTGCTTTGCTGGCTGTCAGCATAGAAAGAATGATAACTGCAAATGGAAACGGGATGAATTTAGGAACTGCCGTCCAGATATAGACGTTTCTGCAAAACCACATCCAAAAATGCATTTCCTTACAGACACATCTGTAAAAGGCAGATGCTTCTCCTGTTCTTGTCCTTATAACAGTGATGGCAAACCTTTTAGAGAGCGAGTGCCCAAACAGCAACCCAAAACCCACTTATTTAGCAAAGTGTCACACGGCAATTTAACCTGAATAATGAGATTTTACTACCTAAAATAATGATAAACAAGGCAGAGTCCAGCTAATTGTTCTAAGAAAAACGTGATAAATGCACCTTTGTGCCCCTTCATTTTCCCCCTGCTTTTGAAATATCACGTTTAGCAACAATAAAAAGGAAAAACTTTTGTAATATCATTTCTCTTTTTCCATCCCTCTCTCTTTCTTCTCCCTCTTTTATTCTCTCTCTCTTTTTTCCTTCCTCTCTTTCTCTTTCCTTCCTTCTCTCTCTCTTTCCATCCCTCTCTCTTTCTTTCTCTCTTTCTCTTTCTCCTTCTCTCTTTCCCTCCCTCTCTTTCTTTCTCCCTCTCTCTCTTTCCCTCCCTCTCTTTCTTTCTCCCTCTCTTTCCCTCTCTCTTTCTCTCCCTCTCTCTTTCTCTCTCTCTTTCCCTCCATCTCTTTCTTTCTTTCCCTCTCTCTTTCCATCCCTCTCTTTCTTTCCCCCTATCTCTTTCTCCCTCTCTTTTCCTCCCTCTCTTTCTTTTTCCCTCTCCCTCCTTCTCTTTCTCCCTCTCTTTCCCTCCATCTCTTTCTTTCCCCCACTCTCTTTCTCCCTCTCTTTCTTTCTCCCTCTCCCTCCTTCTCTTTCTCCCTCTCTTTCCCTCCCTCTCTTTCTTTCCCCCTCTCTCTTTCTCTCTCTCACTTCCCTTCCCCCCCTCTCTCTCCCCCCTGTGGAAGAAATACAATGGAACTGTGCTCGGGCAACAGCATGCATGCTCACAGAGGGGGCAGATTTTTAGAACAATCCCCTGAAAATCTTTCGTCCTACAAGTCTGAAACTCCCAAATTTGTCCTGACGTGAAACATTTTTTGTGGAAGACCTTGAAAATATGTACCTGAATATTGTTCCTCATTCTGCTTAATCTAGCATCTGGTACGCATTCGGCTTTCTTTGGTCGCAACCAGCAGAGAGCAGTATCTTATAAAGACTTCGCTCCGGTTATTTTTTTTTTAGTTGTTGTCAGGATTCCTCCGAAATAGATGTCTCATCTTTGTAGCTCAGCTGTCACTGCTTAAAAAAAAAGCTGTATTAAAATGATAATTAAAAACAAACAAATCTTGCCTCACCCGATTTTAGCATTGGATCCCAGAGTGAAGAAACAGCTGTTCTCTCCAGACTGCCTGCTATATTCCCTTTGTAGATTAGACAAGTCTTTCAAAATAAAAATAAAATAAAATTCTACCCAGCCCACCCACTCGTGGAACTCTGCCATTCGTAACTGGGGCTGACACATGTAACCAGCCCGTGTTGAAATCTGGGAAATAGAGCAATACTTCTGAAAGTTGTATCCTGTGATTTAAATTCCTCCCTCCTTTTCTTGGACAATTATTGGACCTGGAGACCTATTTAAGGTTTGTAAGAATGAGGAATTGTGACAGGCATCAAAGTAGAATGGATTAATCATGCTTCTCGGGAATTCTCAAACTTGGAGAGGAAAGTGCGGGGGGGGGGGGAGAAAGAGGAGGAGTGAAGGATTATAAAGCCCTGAAAAGGGCCTGACTCTGGTATTTTATCCTCTGGGTTGCCCTAATTCCTAATCCCAAACTTCTGTTCCAGATTGACAGAATGGGGGAGGTTTTGCCCAAAGAAACGGAAGAGGCAGCCAAGGAGGAGGACGCTGCCCTGATTGAATTCTACAGCTCTTTCAGGGACCTCTTTGAGTTCTTCTGCTTAAACACCACAATCCATGGCACCATTCGCTTGGTCTGCTCGGGCGGTAATAGGATGAAAACAGCCTTCTGGGCGCTGCTCTTCCTATCCAGCTTTGCTATGCTCTACTGGCAGTTTGCACTCATCTTCAACCAGTACTGGGCCTACCCAGTTGTCATGTCAATGTCAGTTCACTCAGAACCGAAGATGTTCCCCGCCATCACTCTTTGCAGTTTGAATCCTTATAGGTAAGTTTCCCCGCTTCTGAATTTTGGGAAATTGAACCCAAGTTGTTTCCCTTACTCCGCAAAAGCTCCTCACCATCTTAATGGTTATAATTGTTCCAAGGATATTATTCTTTCAAGGTAAAAGTAAAGGTTCCCCCTCGCACATGTGTGCTAGTCGTTCCCGACTCTAGGGGGCGGTGCCAGGGGTGGCTTGCTACCGGCATTACTGCCGATTCAGTGCATGAAAAAATTTGCAGCTAAAAAAGTCTGCGCATGCGCAGAATGTTAGAAAAGGGGGGCGGATTTACATTTTTGCAATGAAGATTGTTCTGTGCAGAAGCAAAAATCAAGATGGCGCTGCCACCGATAGAACCAGTTCGGGGGCATGGCAGGCTGACACAGGGTCTTATTTTGAGGGAAACATGATATTGTTCGCCTCTTATCATCCCTGGGAGAACTAACCCTAACTCTAATATAAAACAGGGTTTTATTTTGGGGGAAACACGGTATTGTTCACCTCTTATCGTCCCTGGGAGAACTAACCCTAACCCTAATATAAGACAGGGCTTTATTTTGGGGGAAACATGGTATTGTTCGCTACTTATCATCCCTGGGAGAACTAACCCTACCCTAATATAAGACAGGGCTTTATTTTTGGGGAAGCATAGTATTGTTCGCTTCTTATCATCCCTGGGAAAACTAACCCTAAACCCTAATATAAGACAGGGCTTTATTTTGGGGGGAAACACGGTATTGTTCACTTCTTATCGTCCCTGGGAGAACTATCCCTAACCCTAATATAAGACAGGGTCTTATTTTTGGGAAAACACTGTATTGTTCACCTCTTATCGTCCCTGGGAGAACTAACCCTAACCCTAATATAAGAGAGGGTCTTATTTTTGGGAAAACACTGTATTGTTCACCTCTTATCGTCCCTGGGAGAACTGAAACAGCTTACAAATTGGATGAATAAACGAATCAAATGATTTATATGGGTGTCGTAGCCAATGAGGGATCAGAGAGTAATTAGGCCAACGCCATGGCTATTGACAGCTGAACTGTTGACTGTTGAGTACAAAAGTTCCTGGAGATTAATCAAACGTAATTAATGGGATAATTAGCACAACCCAGCATACTCTAGTGTTTAGGGAATAGGAGCCTATTTCCTCCCAAACAAGATCTCGGAAAAATTTTCCCCTGGCTTTAATAATCCTTTTGTCATGTCTGCCCATCTTCCCAGGATCAGCCCAGTCAATCAAGATATCGCTAAACTGGATAATCTGGCGAGGGAAACCTTATTCAATTTATATGGCTTCCGCATTCCTAAGAACACTAAGGAAGACGTCGGCATCGACTTTTCGGAAGAGAATCCTGGCCAGGTCAACGGCTCCACGTTTCATCTGGATCGTAACATCGCCCTATTGAAGATGGACGGCAAAGTGGGGTTCCGGCTGGTAAGTGGAACAGCTCCTCTCCCCACCCTCAATTGTAACCCCTTCCTTTATGGACCACTAGACTTTTTTTTTTTTAAAAAAATCATCCTCTGAATAAAAGATCAATGAGAAACAGAGGTGGGTTCCTCCTGGATCGGACAGGTTTGGCCGAGTAGCTACTAACTCGGCCACCCACGTACCCGAACCGGTTCTATTCTTGGCGGTGCCATCTTGATTTTTGGTTCTGCGCATGCGCAGAACAATCTCCATTGCAGAAATGTAATTTCCCCCCCTTTTCTAACGTTCTGCCCTTTTTAGGTGTAAATGCGCACACATTTTTTTGCCTGCCATAATGCCGGTAGAAACCCACCCCTGATGAGAACGTACAGGCAGTCCTTGTCTTACGACCACAATTGAGCCCAATGTTTCTTTCGTTGAGGGAGACGTTTGTGAACTGGGTTTTGCCCCCTTTTACGACCGTTCTTGCCACAGTTGTCAACTGAATCACCGCAGTCGATAAGTTAGCAACCTGGTTGTTAAGTGAATCCGGCTTCCCCGTTGACTTTGCTTGTTCAGAAGGTCGCAAAAGAGGAATCTCGTGACTCCGGGGCACTGCGACCGTCATAAAAATGAGGCAGCTGTGTCTTAATTTTGATCACGTCATCATGGAGATGCTGCAAAGGTCGTCACTGCGGGGAAAAATGGTCATAGGTTGCATTTTTTTTGAACGCCGTTGTAACTTTGAATGGCCAATAAATGAACGGTCGTTAAGTCAGGGTTCCCGGTGCATTGATCTGGAAAAGAGAAAGAACTTATGCCTAGTAACCTTGCTATCTTTCTTAACTTTCTTAATTCCCTGATTAAATAACCTTTTATCACAAGGAGATAACTCCCACTTGGGTAAGAGCTTCTATTGTCAATCAGTCAGTTGGGAGCAGTGGTGAAATGTAATTTTTTTTTTGGCACTGATTCTGTGGGCGTGGCTTGCTGGTGGGGTGGGGGTCATGTGACTGAATGGGCATGGCCAACTCTTTTTTCTCTTTTTAAAGCTTTTTTTTCCTGCAGGAAAAAAATTGCTTTAAAAGCGGGGGAAGGTTCCCATGATCACGCCACTCACAGCTGATCCTGTGTGATTGTCGGAAGGTTCCCACCCATCCACTTTTTATTTTTATTTTTTTGTGATAATTTTTTTTATTTTAAACACATAAGCACATCAACAAAAACAAATACATAACTTAAAAACAACATAGGAACAATAAGTTCCATCGTATATCATACTGCAGTTCCGAATTGGTTTCTTTGCAGTTAGTGTTTTTCCTACTATACATTTCTATCTTTCATTCATAATCTCCTTATTCGTTATCCATTTTTATGTACATTTCTTTATTTATTTAAACTTAGCTACTTATGATCAAATATTATTTACCTATATTATGCTTTATATTTTTACTGTCATTTATTCTCTTACATACAGATTATAGATATACATTCACATAATTATTCTTTTTCTTTGCAATTCTTATATTATTATTATTCCATTTGGAAGGTTATAAGGTATAGTTTAAAATGCTTTGTTTACCATCCTTCGCACCTGCTAAGACACCACCTCGTTTTCTCTTGCTTTTCTTTTCTCCCTCCCTTCCTTCTCTACTTCCTTCCTTCCTCCTCTCCGTCCCCTTCTTCCTACCCTTACCTCTTCCCTACTCCTACCCTTTTTCTTCTCCTTCCTTCCTTCTCTCCTTCTCTTTCTTTCTCTTCTTCCCTCCTCTTCTTCTTTTTCTCTCCCTTCTGCCCACCTTCCCTTACCTCTTTCTTCTTCCCTTACCTCTCCTCCACACTTCTTCTTCCTCTCCTACTTTCTCTAAAGCATTTTATTTCTTGCCTATTTGCCCAAACCGGCAGGGAAAATATGCTTTAAAAAGTGTTTAATACTGTATGGTATATACATGTGAGTGTATGAAAATGAAAATGAAAATAAAATATACTAAAACAAAAAAAGTGAAAGGAAAAAAAAGCTTCCAATGATCAGCTGTGAGCCGCGCAATCGTCAGAAGCTTCCTCCCCCCCCCCCCCACTTTATAAAGCATATTTTTCCTGCCTATTCACCCTAACCGGCAGGAAAAAAATGCTTTTAAAAGTGTGGAGGGGGGAAGTTTCCGACAATCAGCTGTGAGCCGCGCAATCGTCAGAAGCTTCCCCCCCCCCCCACTTTTTTAAAATATATTTTTTATTTTTAAATCCAACAAAAACAAAACAACACATATAAAAAACTTTCCTCAATTTCGTCAAGCATGTCATTTGGTTACAAACTTTTGTGCATCAGTTTTTGCAATTAAAAATAACATCACTGGTTATCCATCAAACATGACTAAATACATCATTATCATTGAGCATTATGTGTTCACGTTACCGCTAATATTGATCATCCATAGAGTATACAATACCACCACCACCACCCCGCTTTATAAAGCATATTTTTCCTGCCTATTTGCCCGAACCGGCAAGGGAAAAAAATGCTTTAAAAAGTGAAAAACAGCTGATCCGTGCGATCCTCGGAAGCCTTTTTTAAAAAAAAAAACCTAACAATTCGCAGAAACAACGACAATCTTCCCTACCGGTTCGGCTGAACTGGGCCAAACTGGGAGGATTTTACTCCCTGGGTTGGGAGTGATAGAAATCCCAGGCCATCCAATCTGCAGGAAGTGAGGCAAGCTTTTACTAGTGTGGGATTATCACGATGATGGGAGCTTTTTAAAAAAACAAAAAAAAAACCTTGACTCAGTCCAGCGCCAGGCACTTCTTCCCCCAGCACAGTTCTTGCCTCTCCCACAACCGCCTCCCTTCTTTTGTACCTGTAAAATAAATAATAATCAAGGGTTTAAGGCATGTGTTATTGTTAAACCCCAACAACAAACCCGGCAATTAAGGATAGCTTAAGGAAGGCAAGAAGCGTATTGCTCAGAGCTTCCATGGAACAACTCATGAGATACCAGCTCAGTGAGAAGATCCTATTAGTATCTTGACGTCCGGATTCAAGATTTATGGGTGGCTATGTGGTCCATAACAGAGACGCGGTGACTCAGTGGCTTAAGACGCCGAGCTTGTCGATCAGAAAGGTCGGCCGTTTGGTGGTTTGAATCCCTAGCGCCGCGTAACGGAGGGAGCTCCCGTGACTTGTCCCAGCTTCTGCCAACCTAGCAATTCGAAAGCACGTTAAAAAATGCAAGTAAAAAAATAGGAGCCACCTTTGGTGGGAAGGGAAACAGCGTTCCGTGTGCCTTTGGCGTTGAGTCCTGCCGGCCACATGACCACGGAGACGTCTTCGGACAGCGCTGGCTCTTCGGCTTTGAAGCAGAACTGAGCACCGCCCCCTAGAGTCGGAAACGACTAGCACAGATGTGCGAGGGGAACCTTTACCATGTATGTTTAATTTTAATATCATATTAGTGGCAGCAGTGTTAACGTCGCTGCCTTGTGCTTGCACCAAGAGAAGTCATTTAAAAGGAGGAAAATTATAGTATAATAATAATAAAATAATACTAATATTTACTATAGGAGAAAAGGTAGGCCAGAGAGGAACAAATAATCCACTAATCACAGGGCAAATGCCCCTTATGTCCCATTTGTGGCTCTCTATTGTAGGAAGCAGTGTCCAAGAAAGCAGTAGCATCTATCAAAACCTTATACAGGCAGTCCTCGACTTATGACAGTTTGTTTAGTGACCGTTTCAAAGTTACAACAGTGCTGAACAAAGCGACTCACGACTGCTGACCTTGCAGCATCCCCATGGCCATGTGATCAAAATTCAGCCCCTTGGCAACTGACTCATATTTACAACGGTTGCAGTGTCCCAGGGTCACGACATCCCTTCTGACAGACAAAATCCAGGAGGGGATGGGGGGGAAGCCGGATTCACTTAGCAACCGTGTTACTAACTTAACGATGGCAGTCTTTCACTGAACAACTGTGTCCAGAAAGGTCGTAAAAATGGGGCAAAACCCACATAGCAACAGAAAGGCGGCGTTCCGTTGCGGTCATAAGTCAAGAATTATCCCGTATTACAGTTTCTTAGAATCTCAGCCTATTTATCCTCCTCCTTTTTCCCCCTTTTTTTTTCTGCTCCAAAGTGCAACAGAACAGGTGGAAATTGTTACAACAAGGTGTACATTTCTGGAGTGAACGCTGTCCAAGAGTGGTACCGTTTCCATTACATGAATATTATGTCACAGATCCCGTCCATTATCAAAATGTCCCAAAATGAAGATCACATCAAAAACTTGATCTATTCTTGCCAATATGATGGGGAGCCATGCCGGACGAGGTAATTAACATCTGCGTCTCCGATGGACGGGGGGGAGGGAGAGAAGATTTCCACCTCCCCAATATGGAATTGCTTCCCCTGTTCAACTTTCTGGGCTTTTTTTGTGTGAAATATAATTGTTGAAAGAAACGTCCTTCTGGGTTCAGCTCCAAGTGGGGAAAAAGACACTGGAGACATGGAGGCTGCTTGGAAAGATGGTTTTAATGGTGAACATTAAACCATCTTTCCAATGGCTTGAGTCCTGAATAGAGAAGGTGATCACATGCTTCAATGTTGGGTGGAGAAGAAGAGAAGAAAAAAGGGCTGAGATACTGAAAGTCCCTGGTTTTAGGCCCTCTCTGGCCTTTGATCTTGAGCTTGTCTTCTGATTGGTTGTCAGGCTCCCATGGGGCCATGCAGGGGCAACTCTCTAGGCTGCGTTTTGAATCCAGGTTTGGTTGAGTTCTCAGATGCCATGTGGTGAATGGGTAAAGGCTAATCATGCCTTAATCCCATCTCCCTGGAGCTGAAGGGGAGAACTCTTTATTATGTAAAGGGACTGGCTTGGGCATCTTAATGGCCCATTGACAAGGGGGGGTAGGGGCAGGAAGCTGCAGGGAGCTATTCTGTCTTTAAAACATGCATCTCCCTTTTCACATCCAGGGAATTGTAATATTCTGCCTTTTCAATATTTCCTAGGATATTTCATTTTTTCTGGGAGAGGGCTGAGTGATAACTTCCTACAGTATTTATTACCTTTTCCAACATTTAAAACACAAAACACAAATTTGGTCCTCTCTCTGCCTCCGACACAGAGCCCTTATCAGAGCTTCCTCCAGACTCCAGGACTGGCCCATCTTCCTCCACAACCTCCTCACTGTCCGAATCTGCTGCCAGCTCCCCTGGCCGCTGTCGGGCCACAACACAGGGTCTCTTTATGTCTTCCCTTCTAATCCCATCTGTCAAGCGCACCCCACTTATTTACCACCCCCCCCCAATTTCACAGGCACCAAGTCATTTCTGATGACTTGTGCGTTGATCGCTTTCTCCTGGGGGGGGGGGGGAGAGAAATCCAGGGCACTGAAGGGGAGACATCCTTCCCTTGCTCCAAAACTCCCTCCGTTTCCTTCATCTCTCGAGGCTGAAGCTGTTCTGAGCACCACCCAATGCTCACGTTAGCTTTTCCATTCCAACGCAAAGGCTTGTTGGGTTGAGAACAATCTGATAAAAACCATTGCGCACCTGCCCACACCTGGTTAAATAACTTCTCCTGACACTTGCCCCGAACATTGTCCTGGGGACATTGCAGAGAGCCTTTGCAACTCACCTGGGGAAGAAAGAAAGGCAAAAGGTACAATTTTCCACCTTTGCTAACCCCCCCTTTTTTTTTTGCCATATTGCGAAGCCACCCAGCCCAAAGCAAGTCGGATTGCACAAATAAGTGATAGGTTTCTCTATTTATTTGAGATATCTATAGATACCCATATCTATAGATGTTTAACCCGTCAGAAAAGGGAAATTTTTAATATTTAACCTGTCAGAAAGGGGAAATGCTGAGCTGCATGCTTGGATAATAATCAGGTGAACAGCTATGTCCATTGTAATTCAGAATTAGGCATTGATGCAGTCCAGGTTTTTTATCTTTCTCCTGACTCCACCATGTTTCTCCTTGCAATGTAGCCAGTGGTGGGTTTCAAAACATTTTAGAACCTCTTCTGTCTGTGTGGCCTGCTTTGTGGGAGTGGCTTGCCAGCTATGTGACAGGGTGGCTTGCTGGCCATGTGACTGGTAACTTGTAAAATGTGGTGAAACTCACTTAACAACGCTCTTGCTTAGCAACCAAAATGTTGGCTCAGAAACTCTGGCATTTGAAACACGCAAATCTTAAAGCTGTCAAGTTACAAGACCCTTGCACCCCTAAGCCTTTAGAAAAAAAAAAACCAGGAGTGTTCAAACTTGACAGCTTTAAGACTTGTGGACTTCAACTCCCAGAATTCCTCCTCCGGTCATGTTGGCTCAGGAACTATGGCATTGAAGTGTGCAAGTCTTAAAGCTGTCAAGTTACAAGACCCTTGCGCCCCTGACCCTTTAGAGAAAAAAAAAACCCCAGGGGTGTTCAAACTTGACAGCTTTAAGACTTGTGGACTTCAACTCCCAGAATTCCTCCTCTCGTTCTTCATCTTGATGATGTGCGGACGGGCGGGGGGAGGGAGCTGGAACCCTAAACGACACTGTAGATTTGTGGAACCTCTTCTATAGAAGAGGTTAGAACTGGCAGGAACCCACCACAATGGGTGGGGTGGAGACCCAATACCATCATGTCTCTCAGAGCCCACCTGTGGCTTATTTCAACCCAGAAAACTGCAGCCAATTCTGATCTAGCCCATTCCTCAGAGGGCTGGCTGGGGGATTCTGGGAGTTGAGGTCCACGTGTCTTAAAGTTGCCAAGATTGAGGGGTCTCGATTTAGATAAATTTGCACATGAAGTGTGGCAAATAAAAAAAAAGTTTGCTAATTGGTTTTTTTTAAAGTCTCTCCTGGCATTGCACCCAAGACTTTTCCATTCCATCCACAAATCTTGAAATATATGCTATATCTGTGTGCTAAGCAAGATTTTGACCAAACCTCTAGCTAGCTCTGTCTTCCAGGGTTTTTTTAATTTTTTTTAATTTAGTTTGTCAAACATGTACAAGATAATAAGTATAAGTATAAACATGGACAAGGGAAAATGAGTACAAATGAATGGGGACAGTAGGAATGCTGGTGCGCTTATGCATGCCCCTTTACGGACCTCTTAGGAATGGGTTGAGGTCCACAGTTCACAGTTTAAGGTTGAAGCTGTGGGGGTTTGAGGATGTAACAACTGAGTCAGGTAGAGCATCCCAGATGTTGACCACTCTGTTGCTGAAGTTATATTTTCTGCAATCAAGTTTGGAGCAGTTTACCTTGAGTTTGTATCCATTGTATCCATGCCCGAGTATTATTGCAGTGAAGCTGAAGTAGTCATGAACAGGTAGGACGTTGTAACAGACAATTTTGTGTACTATGCTTTGGTCAGACCGTAGGTGGCATAGTTCCGGGTTGTCCAAGCCCAAAATTTCAAGCCTGGTGGTGTAAGGGATTCTATTGTGAGCAGAGGAGTGGAGGACTCTTCTCGTAAAATACCTCTGGACTCCCTCAATCGTGTTAATGTCCCATATACAGTGTGGATTCCAGGCAGACGAGCTGTATTCGAGGATTGGTCTTGCAAAGGTTTTGTATGCCCTAGTTAGCGGTACAATGAGGCCAGTGGCTTTCCTAGCCCAGCTTATGAATTGCTGCAGGGCATATATGGGGTGAGACCATCTTCTATGAAAAAGGGCTGTTTATAGCAGGGGTATCTAAACCCCCAGGTCGTGACCCAGTACCAGGCTGTGGCCTGTTCAGAACTGGGCCGCAGAAGCGCCGAGCATTCCTGCATAGCTCCATATTCATGAGTGGTGGGTACTTGTGCCAATGGAGGTGGGTATGTGTGAACTTGTCTGCCTCTCATGTGGAACCACCTCCTCCCATCCCTCCATGCTGCAAAAGTCGAGGAACTCTAGTTTATCCCATTTACTACAACTAGAGCAAATGAAACATAAAACCCTGCCCAATTTGGAAAAAAACTGGTCTACTGTTATCAATCACCATGGCCAGAAAAATGTCTATATATCAATTCAAATTTATTCTGGGCTCCTATTTTCATGCTCCTTTCCTTCTGTGATGTCTTTTCACAACAGCGATCACGAACATTTTCACCACCCAGTCTACGGGAACTGCTTCACCCTGAACAAGAATGGAACGGATAAGTTCTGGAAAGCTTTCAAGCCAGGAATTGTTTATGGTATGTACAGATCCCCCCCAAAATAAGCAGATTAATCCAAATCATGCAAAATTAGATTAAAATGCCAGTGGCTGGGGGTTGCTGTGCTTCCTTTTTTACAGGATTTGATTGGTCATTGGGGGAAAACAAGGCACCGCGTTTCCCCGAAAGTAAGAAAGCGTCTTATTTTCTTTTGACTCCCCAAATAAGCGCTTGGCCTTATCTTCAGGGAGGGTCTTATTATTTTTGAGGTGCAGGAGGCCCCTTAACCTCGGCCCGCAGATCAGCTGATCCAGAGAGCTCTGGAAGTTCTGTCTCTGGCACACTCTTGCCCGCCCTAGCGTCGCTGGCCTGCTACCACTAAGAGAAGGGGCGCAGTAACTAGGGTGTTCGGGAGCAGCTTCTGTGAGGCCATTCCACGTGGATGGCAGGTGCATGTGGGGCATCTTCTTACCTCCCCCCCCCAGGAAATGGCAAGGACCAGCTGCGCATGTGTTTAAATATTTTAGGGAAGGGCTTATTTTCAGGGGAGGGCTTATTTTAGCCCAAGCGCTCAAAAGCCTGATTGGACTTATTATTGGGGGAGGTCTTATTTTCCATTGCTCATTCCGGACATTGCTCCTTGCCTCCCGCCCCAGCCATTAGAAACCCTTTGCCATCTCCCTAGCCGCTTTGACTCCCTTCTGCCTTGGCCTGGGCCTGATGTCCTGCCTGTAACATCTGCTCTTCCCCTCCCGTCTGCTGCCTGCCGTTGCTCTGGTTAGTTATAGATTTAGGTAAGATAGGCATAGTTAGATATAGTTAGTTATAGGTATAAGTAGTTATAGCAATAGCAATAGCAGTAGACTTATATACCGCTTCATAGGGCTTTCAGCCCTCTCTAAGCGGTTTACAGAGAGTCAGCATATTGCCCCCAACAATCTGGGTCCTCATTTTACCCACCTCGGAAGGATGGAAGGCTGAGTCAACCTTGAGCCTGATGAGATTTGAACCGCTGAACTGCTGATCTAGCAGTAGCCTGCAGTGCTGCATTTAACCACTGCGCCACCTTGTTATAGTTAGATATTTAGAAATAGTTACGAGGGCAGCGGTTGGTTGCACCCGAGGGTGCGGAGGAGATTGATAGTGGCAGGAAGTAGGGCTAGGGTCGGGCCTTGAGGTGGAGTTAGGGCTGGGCTAGGGTTGGGAGTGGGAGCGATAGAGGATGGCGGCCACAGCGGCAAGGACTGGGTTTCGAAAACATCAGCGCTCTCCTCCTCCTCTACTGGAGTGGCTCAGGCCAGTTCCAGACTTTGGCCCCCCAGATTGGGGCCCTTCAGCTTCAGGAAGGAGACTTTTAGGCACACGGCCCGCTGACCTTCTTTGGAAGGGTGAGACTGAACGGTTGCCGCTTATGAACACTAGACTTTTACATCTTATCCTTGCCAACGTACGGCCGCCTTATACACCACTGACTTTTGATCTGGTGGCTGAGGACGTCTCGCCGGGACATAGAGGAGAGAGAGGAACGGAGCAGTTCTCTCTCCTCTTTATATTATTGCTTGTTAACGCACTTGCGCAGTGCTCCATACATTTTAATGTATGGTGAGTGCTTGGGGTATGATTGTGGGTATGACTGTGTTGTATGTATGTGCCCACTTTTTATTATATAGTTGTATTTGTGTTTTTAAATTCTTGTGGGGGAGTGTCTGTTGTATGATTGTATACGCCTGAGAGGGCTGTGACTATAACCGGGTACCTCCTACACTGAGTGCTCTGCAGAAGTGTTAGGGGGGCCTGGTTCAACCCCCAGCCTTAGAATGTATGGTTCGAAGGGCTTGCCAGGGATGTCGATCGCTGAAGGGGAGGGTGGGGGCCTTATGGACGCGGGAGTGGGCCGGAGCATTACAGTCCTAACTGGGAGGGGCAGTTATGGCGGGGACTTTAGGGCGAGCCATTACCGGGGAAGGAGGGTTCGCTATGTTACAGAGATCTTTCCTTCCAGCCCTATTAGTCCCACTCCAAGGCCAGATGGCGCGAGTAGTCAGGGCCCTGGTCTCAGGCTGCTGTTGCTAAATGCCAGGCCTGTGGTTCACAAGGCTCCCCTCGTCCGGGACTTAATTTTAGACGAGGGGGCAGACCTGGCATGTATTACTGAAACCTGGCTGGGCCCGGAGGGAGGAGTCCCCCTCACCGAAATGTGCCCAGAGGGTTTTCAGGTGCTTCACCAGCCGTGACCCCAGAGAAGGGGTGGGGGAGTGGCCGTTGTTATCCGAGAGTCGTTAGTTCCTCGTAGGACCCCTGCTCCGGAGCTTGTTGGGTGCGAGTCCTTGCTGGTGAGGTTGGATCCTGGGGGTCAAGTGGGCATGCTGCTAACGTACCTGCCTCCCAACAGCGTTTTTCAGAATGCTCATAATATAAGCCAAAATTAAGCCCCAGTTGCCCACCAAATGGACGCATTTAGTACCATATTTCCCTGAAAAAAAGACCTAATAGGAATATAAGCCCTAATGCGTCCATTTGGAGCAAAACAATATTATGACCCAGTCTTATTTTTGAGGAAATGTGTGTCTGGGTGTGTGTCTGTAAAACTGAAGACTGGTTTTAAACAAGGAAAGGGTAACTGGAGAAGCAGAATCCTATGACCTCATGTCACCTTAATGATAAAGAACAGAGAAAGTGAGAAGCAATGAGAAAAAAAAAATCTGGAGGGCAAGGCAGATAGAATGAAAGCAGCGCTTACAGACCTGGGCAGCCATTTGGGGAAATCACAATTCCAGGTACAGGTTTCTCCGAGCATAGCAGCTATAAGATAGACAGGATGTGTTTAAACAGGCAGACAGCAAGTTTATGAGACGCCGCTCACACTGTTTTAAGAACTAACATGTTACTCTAGGGAGAGCCGAAGAAAGAGGATAGGGTGAGTCACAGAGATTTTCCCATCTCAGTGCAGATCGCGCATGAAATCTCCCCTGAGCCTTTCAGAGCTTTTGTTTTTACAAGCCCTAGAGAGAGAAAACCATCGCTGTATTATTTTTGCCGATTGACAAAAGATGCCCGGTAGAACTGGTGAGAATATTTTTTTTTTAAAGGCAGTAAAACAATAAAGTAGAGCAAACCATATGAAGTGAGCTTAAAACAATATAAGATGCACTTGTTATCCAGTTTCCCCCCAAATAAGACCTCCCCGGATAATAAGCCCAATCGGGCTTTTGAGCGCATGCGCTAAAATATAAGCCCTTCCCTGAAAACAAGCCCTCCCTGAAAATATTGCAACCCAGCAGCAGCCATGAGGTGGCCACGCTCGCCATCTCCTGCACCTCAAAAATAATAAGACCTCCCCGAAAATAAGCCCAAGCGCTTATTTCGGGGATCAAAAGAAAATAAGACCCTGTCTTATTTTTGGGGAAAGAAACACCAGCGATATTAATAAGAGAGGCAGCTTCAGGGGAACTACAATGGAAACATTAAAAGCAAAAGGAGGAACAGGATTCTTTTGCACAATTTAATGTTCACCACTAAAGAGCCAAAAATAAAAAAACTCAGAATTTAGGGAGACCAAAAACATCGTTTTTTTAAAAATAAAAAGTTTTATTTTTCTTTCTCATATATACATTCACAAATATACATTCTCATAAGTGCTATTGATATTTATATGTTATCCTTTAACATTTATCACAATCCATTTATATAAATTAAAAATATAATCGGGGTCGCTTTCCTGCCACTCCGTACATCCATCTTATTTTACAACAACCCTACTACTTCTTCCGTCCTCCCAACCTCCCTTCTCTACCTTCTTCCTTCCTCCTCTCTTTTCTCTTTTCTTCTCCCTCCCCATAATATGTCTCTCTCTCTCTCTCACACACACACACAAGTTAAAAGATCTGCCCTTTTGATATAGAAGTGGTCAGAAAAATATATATTGCAGAATAATAACTTTTCAGTCGAGGTCAATGTGTGGATGGTACAAATGATGATAAAATTACACTAAATGTGAACAGACATTTCCTCACACCCCTAACCTATTTGAAATCTGTGAACTTCCATGATGTGTACAGGAGAACACAGAAGCGCATGTATCACTGCATCCTCCTCAAGGCAGATACACCCTCCTCTATTGACAGGGGAGGCTGCAGAGTCACCGTGAATAATTCACCAGCGAAACACAACCCACACACAGCCAGTGTTGCTCCCACACTTGCTAATCACAACATCAGAGGCAAGCCACGTGCAGGGAAGATTCGGTTTCTATCAGCCTCCTCACCAGCACGATAGAAACAAACCATGCCCTCCTCCTCTGCCGAATCCTGATTTTAAACAGTCTTCCCCGTTTCTCTTTCCCCAACCTCCTGCTTCCCGATACAGGCCTATCCCTCATTCTCAAAGTGGAGCAAAAAGACCACATCCCTCTGCTGTCCACCACGGCGGGCGTGAGAGTCATGATTCACCGTCACAACCAAACTCCCTTTTTAGAGCACGAAGGTTTTGACATCAGGCCGGGAACTAAAAGTACCATTGGAATCAAACAGGTGGGATTGCCGGTTTCTCAAAGATGACTTTCAAGAACTGGAAATGCTGGCAGGGAGATCCTCAGGTCTATAGCAGGGGTCGGGAACTTGCGGCTCCGGAGCTGCATGTGGCTCTTTCGTCCCTTTGCTGTGGCTCCCTATCGCTGCTGGGTTCCAGTATAGACAGGGCTTTCAGTTAGGACAGGTAGAGGAAAAAGGACACCGCTCTAGGAGGAGACTCTATGGTGGGGGAACCAGACTTCCGGTCGGCTCCAGAATTGAACGGGGAGCTTCCGGTTAGGACCTTTGTGGCTCTGTGAGAGTTTAAGCTTGACGACCCCTGGTCTATAGGATGCCTGGCAGGTGATTGACAGGTAGTCCTCTACCTAGGGCTACAATGGAGCCCCTCGCTTCCATTGCTAAGCAAAACAGCTCTTAAGGGAGTTTTGCCCCATTTTATGACCTTCCTGGCCACAGTTGTTTAAGTGAATCACTCCAGTTGTTAAGTTAGTAACACAGTTGTTAAGGGAATCTGGCTTCCCCATTGACTTTGCTTCAAAATGCGATCATATAACCCTGGGACACTGCAACCATCATAATTACATGCCAGTTGCCAAATGTCCGGATTTTGATCGTCTGAACTGTTGTTAAGTGTGAAAAACACTTTTTTTCAGTGCTGTTGTGATTCCGAATGGTCACCAAATGAATGGCTGTAAGTTGAGGACTACCTTTACAGGTTAACAGTTGGAAGGGACCTTGTAGGTCATCTAGTCCAACCCTCCGCACAAGCAGGAGACCCTACACCATTCCTGACAAATGGCAGCCCAGTCTTTTCTCGAAAGTCTTCAGTGATGAAGCTCCCACAACTTCTGAAGGTCACTTCTGTTCCTTTGGTTCTCACTGTCGGAATATTTCTCCCCTATTTCCAGGTTGAAACTCTCCTGGTTCAGTTTCCATCCATTATTCCTTCTCTGCCCTTCAGGGGCTTTGGAAAACAGATTGCCCCCCTCCTCTCTGTAGCAGACCCTCAAATATTGGAAGACTGCTCTCCTGTCTCCCCTGGTCCTTCTCTTCACTAGACTAGCCAGGCCCAGTTCCTGCAACCGTTCATCGTATGTTTTAACCTTCAAGTGTTGACTCTAATGAACCCCATTACTCCTAAGAGCAGTAGACTGTTCTCTACGTATATTGGAAGGCTGCTCTCCTGTCTCCCCTGGTCCTTCTTTTCATTAAACTAGACATACCCAGTTTCTGCAACTGTTCTTCATATGTTTTAGCCTTCGATCCCCTAAGAGCAACAGAGATGATTAGGGGCCTGGAGACTAAAGCATATGAAGAACGGTTTCAGGAACTGAGTATGTCTAGTTTAATGAAAAGAAGGACTAGGGGAGACATGTTAGCAGCGTTCCAATATCTCAGGGGTTGCCACAAAGACGAGGGAATCAAACTATTCTCCAAGGCACCTGAGGGTAGAACAAGCGGCAATGGGCAGAAACTAGTCAAGGAGAGAAGAAACTTAGAACTGAGGAGAAATTTCCTAACAGTTAGAACAATTAATCAGTGGAACAGAATTTGCCTCCAGAAGTTGTGAATGCCCCAACACTGGAAGTCTTTAAGAAGAGGTTGGATAGCCATTTGTCTGAAGTGGTGTAGCGTTTCCTGCCTAGGCAGGGGGTTGGACTAGAAGACCTCCAGGGTCCCTTCCAACTCTGCTATTGACTATATGTACTCTCCCAAACAACCAGTCAAGGCAAGCAGACAAAGCACATTCCCAAATAGACATGTGTAGAGGAAGTATTGCAGCTACCAGCTGGGTTTGGAGACAATGGATTTTGCAATAAAACACTGTTTTCTTCTCTCCCAATGGCATAGGATGAGGTATCACGCTTGGGTGGGAATTACAGCGTATGTACCCATAACGGGGAAGATGTCAACATCAAATTAGTCTACAACAGCACTTATACACTGCAGGTATGGAGAAAGCGAAGAGGGTGCGGTCCCTCATTTATCTCTTTGTGTCTCATCTTTGAATCCCGGCCCATCTCCGCTGAACCTGGCCATGGTTACGACCGAGAAAAGAAGTTCAAAGTTCCTAGACTTTCTCTTGGAAAGTCCAGAGGTGGCTGCATCCTTTTAGTCACCAAACTCCTTAGGAAATGATATTGATCAGTTTACAGTGTCCAATGCCGTACAGTTATTATGATCTCGCCCATTCATTTGTCTAGTCCCTCTTTTTTCAAGTCTTCCCAGTTGGCAGCTATCACTACCCTGTATAAATACACAGCATATATTTAACACGTGTGACCCATTCAAACAATATCCAGGCCCAACCCTCCCAATGCCCAGGCTTTGAAGCTAATTGTAGTCCTGGTCTGAAATTCAGCATCTGTCGTGGCCCGCCAGCAGATTTTGAGAGTGAGGAGGTTGGGGAGGAAGATGGGCCAGTTCTGGAGTCTGGGGAAGGCTCTGAGGAGGGCTCTGTGTTGGAGGCAGAGAGTGGGCCAGAGCTGTCTGACAGTTATCAGCTGCCTTCAGAGTCAGACATCAGTGAGGCAGAAGAACAGCTGGAGCCTGTTCCCAGTATGTGCATGTGCAGAGCTGCCAGATAAAGGGAACGGCTAAGGAACAGAGGTCAACTTGGGAGGAAGGCCACAGGTGGATGACGAATGGCCCCTCAAAGAGGAAATAAAAGAGGAGCGACAGGGGAGTGGAGTTTGCAGGAGACCATTAGTTTGCTTAATTAATTCATGACTCTCTGAGGCGCCTTGCCAAGTTCTGCAGATATCGGCCTGGCAGCTCTCCAAGCCGGATAAGGTCTGTGACTGTAAATCCTCCCTTAAAAGACTTGGCTGGATGTGAAGGAGCAGAATTCACAGTCAATTAATAAGAGGGTTTTTTTTGTCGGGACAAGGAGTTTGCTTCATGCTCTTGGGAAGCCTCGCTCAGAACAGCACCTTATCCTCTTGTCAACAGATCTTTTCCCTGCTCACTCCCAGAGCAGTACCATATGCGTGTTCCCCGCTTGGATTTAACCCTCGCTGTTCCTCTTAACCCATGTTCCCCATGCAATCTAGTGAATCTGAGCTTGCAAGTTCAGCGCAATGAAAGGAACTCACCCCACCCTCACCCCTTTGTTTTGCTCTCCCACCAACGTTGCCATTTCACCTTGTCTTCTTGCAGGCCTGTTTGCATTCCTGCTTCCAGCATCATATGGTTAAGAACTGTGGCTGTGGATATTATTTTTACCCCTTACCTTCTGGAGCCGAGTATTGCAACTACAATAAACATCCCGCCTGGGGTAAGGAATCAAGACGGACAAGGAAATGGATCCGGTTGGCTCCCTTCGCATCTTTCTCCCTAAGCTTGTTCGATGTCTTTGCTTCACTGTATTTTAGCCAGATTTGGGGGCAGGGAGATGGCCAAACCTCCCACTCTAGGCTACAGTACATTATTGCCTCTGCCACCCTTTTGAGCCACCTTTTCTTTGCGCCGTCTCCATTTGGCAGTGCCATTTGACGCTGAAATGAGTTTTTACACTATACATTTTAAGAGCTTTGATACTCTCCTTTGTTTTGCAAGGGTACAGTACAGTTTGATAAGGGAGGACATCTCCCTCTACAAATTCCTGTTTATTTTGCCGTTCCGTAATGGGCTGTGAGAATAACCTTGGGGGAGATGGGAGGAAAAGCAGCAGCAGCAACGGTTTGACAAGAGATATCTCAGCACACAGAAGGAATGGGGTGGAGGAAACATCTCAGAAGGAACCTGTTGTGGCCCACCAGCGGCCAGTGGAGCTGGCAGCAGATTCAGACAGTGAGGAGGTTGGGGTGGAACATGGGCCAGTCCTGGAGTCTGGGGAAGGCTCTGATGAGGGCTCTGCATTGGAGGCAGAGAGGGGGCCAAGGCCATATGCCAGTCATCAGCTGCCTTCAGCGTCAGACATCAGTGAGGCAGAAGAACAGCTGGAGCCTGTTCCCAGTGTGTCCATGCACAGAGTTGCCAGAGGAAGAGAGCAGCTAAAGAACAGGGGTCGACTTGGGAGGAAGGCCATAGGTGGACGGTGAATGGCCCCTCCCAGAGGAAATAAAAGAGGAGCGAAAGGGGAGTGGAGTTTGCAAGAGACCATTAGTTCGCTTCATTGGTTCATGACTCTCCGAGACTCCTTGCCAAGTTTTGCAGATATCGGCCTGGCAGCTCTCCAAGCCAGATAAGGTCTGTGACCGTAAATCCTCCCTTGAAAGACTTTGCTGGATGTGAAGGAACAGAATTCACAGTCAATTAATAAAATTGGCTTTTTTTGTCGGGACAAGGAGTTTGTTTCGGGCCCTTGGGAAGCCTCGCTCTCCCTAGTTCTCTGAAACATAAAGGCAGCAGAAATGCGACCTCCTTCAAGACCCGCAAGATCCTATTGCTGCAACCTTACAACAAAAGTTGTGTTAGTCCTCCTAGTTTTGGTTCCTCATCTGGGCATTTATCAAAGGGCCGATGCATTTACTGAGAAATCGACGTGGGTTTAATTCTGAGAAAAATAGGGGAGGTTGCGGTAACCTTTGCTTGGTTCTTAGAGCTGCTACAGGACAGTTCCGTAATCTGTCCTTTCAAAGCCTCGGTGGAGACGCCCACGTGTGCGTTTAGCATTTGGACAGCAGCCTGGCCCAAAGTTATTCAGTTGGAAACGGGAAGGGAAAGCCAGACGCTGCCGCTCTGTAAATAGGAAGCGACAGGCCAGCTGTATTCATCTGGAAAAGAGGAAACGCGGGTTTCTCGGAGCCCCAGCTCGGCCCCTTTGGGGATCTCCCAGCTCTTGAGTTTTCGAGTGACAGTTTTACCTGTGGTGGTTGCCTCCTATTGACCTCATTCCTCTCTTCCCCAGGTCACTGCTTCTATCTGCTGTACAAAGAGCTCACCGACCACCAGTTAATCTGCTTTAGGCAGTGCCCCAAGCTGTGCAAGTGAGTAGCAGGGGAAGGTTCATGTGGATGGAGCGATAACAGGTTTACCTCCCCTCGTTTTCTGCTGGTCCCTGTCTTGTGAAATCTCCTCTCCCCCCATGCTTCAAATCCTCCAAGCGTACATGCAGACCTATAAGCTGTTTGCAGGCTGGAATCTTCCCCTGGGCCACCTTTCTCCACCTCAGGGACATTTCAGGTGAACAGAGATGGAAGGGACCTTCAGGTCATCTAGTCCAGCGGTCACCAACTGGTGGTCCGTGAGAAAAATTTGGGGGTTTGCAGAAAAATTATTTGCATTTTTTATATTGCACTAAATCAGGGGTCCTCAAACTACAGCCCCTGGGATGGATATGTGCAATGTATGTTTCTGCAGAGAGTCTCCCCCTTCGGGGTCTTTTTGTGAGGGTTGGAGGGGAGCAGAAATTCCAATTTGGGGTCTGCTCCTGGTGGGGGCTTTGGGTGAAGGCTGGAGGGAAGCGCCGCTAGTGGTGAAGAGCCGGAGGGCCTCGTTCCAGTGGGGCTGCATCATGGCCTGGAACTGGCTGACCATCTCAGCCTGCTGAGCCTCCAGGCACCAGTACCTGGCCTTGCACTCCCGCAGGTCTTCCCTCTGCTTGGAAAGCCTATGCTGGTAGTCCTCAGTGAGGTGCTTCTGCTGAGCCTCCTTCTCAGTCAGATCCAATTTGAACTGAGCTGTTTTGCCAACTCTTTCTCCTGGTGGCTGCTTAGCTCCAGCAACTGCTTCCTGTTAGGGCACTAAGGAGCCCTGGCGGGCAGGTGAGGAATGGCGAGTAGAGACTGGCAAGGCACCCCTTGACATGAGTGACATTGAGTTGGCCATGCCCACCCAGTCACATGCCCACCTAGCCACACCCATCCAGCCGGTCATTAGGCAGATCATATTAGTGGTCCGCGGGATATAAAATTATGTATTTAGTGGTCCCTGAGGTCCAAAAGGTTGGAGACCCCCTGAGCTAGTCCAAGTCCCTTTTTATAGTGGGGTGACATGTTCTGTTAGCTTCCAGCAGAAATCAGAGCCCAGACCAACACCACTAACTTTCCCCACATCCTGTGAATGAGTGCCATCTTGCAAGATACCTGGGAGGGGTGGAAATCTTCATTAAAGAAGGTGATACAGTGGGAGGACAATATATATATATATATATATATATATATATATATATATATATATATATATATATATATATATATGAGTAATTAAACAAGAAATTCAGAAATAAATGTATTGGTTGCTCCAGATGTGACGTAAAAAGAAGATAATCTTGCAGGAGGAAAAAAAATTCCCCCACATACAGATGTTTGAGAAAGATTTGTACGCAACCAGTTCCTTTTTCATCACCTTACAGAATTACAGCAATCCCAAATCTTTGGGGAGGGCTTGACAATATTGCAAAATGTTTGAGGCCAATATGAATGCAAGCTTGCGGGATTGGTATGGAATTAACAGCCAACTCCTATGTCATTGGCAGGGAAACTTGGTATAAGCTCTCCGCGGGATATGCTAACTGGCCATCAACTAAATCTGAGGTAAAGCAATGCTTTTTTTCTTTTTATGCACAGACTGGGAACTGGGGCGGGGGAGAGGGGAACGTAATAATGACTTACAGTGGACAGCATAACAATTAAAAGTACTCCTATGGAGTTGCTTCTATCCCACCGTTCTTGAAAGGATTCGGAAGCTGTCCATGCTCCTCCTGATCTTGGAAGGCTGAGAACAGACAGGGCACAGACAGGGCTAAACAGCTCCCGATAGGAGAGGAGAGGAAAACGCAGCACAGCACAGAAATAAGAATAAGAACAGAACAGAATGAAGAATCAGGAATAGAATAGAATAGAATAGAATAGAATAGAATAGAATAGAACTTTATTGGCCAAGTATGATTGGACACACAAGGAACTCGTGACTCTCCGAAACTCCTTGCCAGGCTCTGCCAATATCAGCCTGGCAGCTCTCCAAGCCAGATAAGGTCTGTGACCGTAAATCCTCCATTGAAGGACTTTGCTGGATGTGAATGAGCAGAATTCACAGTCAATTAATAAAAGGGTTTTTTTGTTGGGACGAGGAGTTTGCTTCAAGCTCTTGGGAAGCCTCAGTTAGAATAATGATTTTTTTAAAAAAAATCATCGGCAACCGTTCCCATGTCATCATTCTGAGACCAGTCCGAATTCTTGGCTGAACTCCCTATTCCTGCCAGTTCTCCCCAACTAAATGTGCAGGTTTGTGCCTTCCCATGTCTTCCCTTTCAGATTTTAATTTCAGTCCCTGCATTTCTCTTTCAGAAATGGATTCACAGAGCCCTGCAGGCAGACCGCAGGCACAACATTACCACAATGAACCGGTGAGTTACGGGATTTTCTTGTCCCTTAGCTGGAGAAATCCTACCCGTGATTTGCAGGTGGTATGTGGCTTGTTTGCTGTTTTTTTATTTATTTAGCTTTTCAAACATGTACAAACTAATGTGTATAAGTATAAACATGGACATGAACAAAGGCAGTAAGTACAAATAAATGGGGACAGTAAGACAGGGACGATAGGCATGCTGGTGCGCTTATGCACACGCCCTTTATGGACCTCTTAGGAATGGCTTGAGGTCCACAGTAGACAGTTTAAGGTTGAAGCTGTGGGGGTTTGAGGATGTAACAACAGAGTCAGGTAGAGCATTCCAGGCATTGACCACTCTGTTGCTGAAGTCGTATTTTTCTGCAATCAAGTTTGGAACGGTTTACCTTGAGTTTGCACCTATTGTTTGCCCGTGTATTATTGCGGTTGAAGCTGAAGTAGTTGTTGACAGGCAGGACATTGTAGCAGACAATTTTGTGTACTACGCTTAGGTCAGACCTTAGGCAGCATCGTTCCAGGTTGTCCAAACTCACAATTTCGGTGGCATAAGGGATTCTGTTGCGAGCAGAGGAGTGGGGGACTCTTCTTGTGAAATACCTCTGGACCCGCTCAATCGTGTTAATGTCCATTATACAGTGTGGATTTCAGGCAGGCGAGCTGTATTCGAGGATTGGTCTGGCAAAGGTTTTGTATGCCCTAGTTAGCGGTACAATGTTACCGGAGAAGAAGGTTTGCAAAATTAGGTTGACAATAATAATGCCTTTTTGGCAATGCTGTTGCAGTGAGCTCTGGGGCTTAGATTGTTTGAGATGACTACTTCTGGGTCCTTGACAGAGTTTTGCTGATAGGAATAACATTACTTTCCTTCGGGGACTTACGAATTTTTTTACGTTTTTAATCAGGGCTCTCAGATTCAAGGACAAACCTTATGCTAGAGAAATTTGGTTTGCTCACATTTTCTTTCCCTCCATTTCAGCAAGGATATTGCCAAGGTGAATATTTTCTATGAGCAATTAGATTACTACTCTTGGGATGAGTCTCCAGAATATAACGTAAGTTGGCCAGGAGGGGAGGGAGGAGGAGAAATCCTCTTTCATGTACCTGCTTTATGCCAGGAAGACGACAACATTCGAAGCCGCTAACTGTATGATTCATATTTTTTTTATTTGGGGTTCAGGTGACTCTGGTGATGTCCAACATGGGAAGCCAGTGGAGTCTTTGGTTTGGATCCTCTGTCCTCTCGGTGGTCGAGATGTTTGAGTTCCTCGTGGACGTCACCATCTTATCTCTCATCTTCTTCTATCGGCGGCTGACAGCCAAGAGGAGGCACAAGATGTCAAGGCCCCCTAAGGTGCCAAGTGTGAGTTTGACCTTGGAGAAATACCGCTGCATCGAAGAAGGTCTGGCCGCGGACCAAGATGCAGAGAAGTCTCAGGCCAGCTATGAGAACCCATCCTTCGTTCCCGACGAGGGACTCCCTCCGTATTCCAAACACAACAAGTATCAGATGCCGGAGCTATATCCTCCTGTGGTTCTTCACCGATTCAAGCACCAAGAAGATCAAGGGACACACCAAGATCCTCCCAAGAGTTAACAGCCACGAAGCCATTTTCAGAGTTCCTCTGCGGAGGAAGTGCAGCTTGCGAAGGGAGCGGTGAATTCAGAGGTGAAATCCTGCAGGTTCTGACAGGTCCTGGAGAACCAGTAGCGGAAATTTTGAGTAGTTCGTTGAACCGGCAAATACCGTCTGTGGCTGGCCCCAGAGCAGGGTGGGAATGGAGATTTTGGCAGTATCCTTCCCCTGCGATGCCCACCGAGCCACGCCCACCGAGCCACACCCACAGAACTGGTAGTAAAAAAAACCTGAATTTCACCACTGGGTGAATTCTCCCCAGTTGGAAATGTCAAAGCCCCAAAGGATAGGACCTAAGGGATTGGCCGTTCAACACCTGGTGGTGGAATGGGGGATTGTCCTCTTCCAGGTTCTCCAGATGCCCCTCATGGCAGATCAGTGACTATGTCTGGAAGTGAAAGACAGGACTTCTTCAATGAGCTCATGAAAGTCACGGAGGTCAACCACCCTCCCACCCTTTTCCCCCACAGACTAGGCAGTTGACACACCGTGTGCTGATGAATTCCTGAGTTGACTTGAACATGTTTCTTTTTTCTTCTGTTATTTCTGTTGCAATATTTGTCCTACAGATAATCAAGGTTTTTTTTTAATTATTATTATTATTTTGAGCTGTTCCGTAAATGAATGTATGTATGTATGTATGTATGTATGTATGTATGTATGTATGTATGTATATCTTAGTTTTGACTCAAAGTTCTCCCGAGAAAACCAGATTCAGCCCGGCACCGTCAACTAGAATAAATTGGATCCACGACATTTCACAGATGTGCTCAGGTTAAATGTTAAACCACTCAAATGTTCCCCCCCGCTAAAAATACCTCAAGGAAACATTCTATATCGTCTGCATTAACAGGAACTCCGGGTTCTTTAGAGGATGCGATAACCGTCATCCGCACTCTTCATTTGAGCAAAAGGACGTTTTGTGCTTCTTGAGTTGGCCCATGTTGGGGGATTGTGATGTTCTGTTCCTCTTTGAAAATGTGGAGCTCCGTGTTCCCTAAGTCCAACAGGCGAAGCAATAGTTATCACAGTGCAAGGCGGCCAGTGTCCAAAATTAAGTCTAGCCTTCTTCTGAAACTGAATATAGTCCAGGGGTCGGCAACCATAAACACTCCAAGAGCCACAAAGGTCCTAACCGGAAGCCCTCTCTTCAATTCTGGAGCTGACCAGAAGTCCAGTTCCCCCACCATAGAGCCTCCTCCTGGGGCGCCGTGCTTCCCCCCTACCCCAAACCAGAAGCTCCTCTTAAAATTGTGGCGCCAACCAGCGACAGGGAGCCGCAGCAGAGGGATGAAAGAGCCACATGCGGCTCCAGAGCCACACAGGTTGCCAACTCCTGATATATTGTCAAACTCTCAGGTGAGAAAGAAAAAAGTACCTGCGTGCAACTACATTTCTGTGATTCGCTGGCAATAACAAGCCTTCGGATTGGTTGAATGTGATCGCCCCGCCTGGAACACATTTCAGTCATTGCTTTTGTCGATGATGCTTGATCATTTTTAGGTCAGTCTAGAAGGAAATAAGAATTTCTGCAAGCAAAATGTCAGTGGTAGAATGTTTGCCAGTTCCCAGCAGAGGTAGCTTTGGCATCGGGTACTAAGGAAGCTTTTTGCCGTAGACATGAAACAGAGAATTGGGGAGACGCCATTAAATTCTTTTAAAAATCAGCTCTGCTACTGGAGGCTGAAAAGCAAGTTATACTGGGAGGATCCACCTTGTCGGCCGCATTCACATGTTGCTAAGCAAAACAATTAAATATGTTAGCTCAACTACCTGTGTCAAATACCCAACTGACACGTAGGTGGAGGCGTCCTGCGAAATCCACATTCTCTAACTTCTGATTCCGAACAGAGCCAAATATGGTACCCTTCATGGATAAGAGAAAGAGGCTGTGGTGGAATCTCCTAAGAGTTTAAAAAAAGAGAGAGGGAATTAAAACAGTTGAGGAGGGGATGCTACCAAGGAGCCAAAGAACAAGGAATGACTAATGATGGGGAAAAGGGAGAGAGAGAACGGAGTGGAAGAAGAATGCAAAGAGAGAGTTTGCAAAGCAGCGTAGCCGACAGCCAGCTCTCATTTGCAGGGGCTAAGGGCAATTGAAACCAACCCGCCTTCTAGGAAGGTATCAAGGAACACTTGTTCTAGATCAAGACAATCTCCTCTTCCAACTGCAAACAACTCGGCGGTTCTGGAAAGCCAATATTTTCAGCTCCCCCCCCCACCCCCAATCTCTGGCAGACACAAGTGTGTTAACCTCAGGTATGCCAGGAAGAGGATGAACAGACTTCTCTGAGTCAGCCTAGGTAGAATGATGTCATCAGACACCTGTCGCTGTCGCTGTTCCCTTTCTCTCCCCTTTTCATGTTGATTTTGATTCTCTTCACAGTTGTGCTGCTATTGAGACCTGGGTGTAATTGTAAATATGAGTATCTGACTGTAAATTATTTGGGATGTGTGCAGGTGTGAGTGGGAAGATTAAAAAAACTGAAGCTTTTTTTTTTTTTTTTTTTGCTTACCTGGTGTGGTTTAATAACTTATTCGCCTTGTATGTTGTTTGTTCATTCTTTGGATTTTTGGAAAGTTGAAATAGCAGACAGGAAATGCTCAGATTACTTTATTGTCCTTCAGTATCATCATCCACCCACCCACCCACCTACCCATCCATCCATCCATCATCCACCCACCCACCCACCCACCCACCCACCCATCTATCCATCCATCCATCCATCCATCCATCCATCCATCATCCATCCACCCATCCACCCAGGCACCCATCCATCCATCCAACCAACCAGCCAGCCAGCCAACCAACCAACCAACCAACCAACCAACCATCCATCCATCCATCCATCCATCCATCCATCCATCCATCCATCCATCCATCATCCATCCATCCATCCATCCATCCATCCATCCATCCATCCATTCACATACAAATATACATGAATGTAGACTATTTTCCTAATCACTTGAGTCAGGGTTTTGGCCTTGAAAGCCATTCATGATGTCTTCTTCTTCTTGTGCCATATCCATCATCGGATGTGGCGGGAGGGGGCATCTCAAGGACACAGGGGTTTTAAATGAATTGCCTACATTGTGTGTCACATATAACACTTTCCCTAGCCCCTCTGAGCATGCATGTTTTCTTGCAGACATTTCATTAACCAAACTAGGGAATATCACCAGTTCTGGGAACTGGGGAAAGAGCACTGATGATGTTACCTAGTTGGGTAAGGAAACGTCTGCAAGAAAACATACAAACTCACCAAGGACCCCACAATCCTCCTCCCAGCACTGATTATGTTACCTAGTTGGGTAGTGAAACGTCTGCAAGAAAACAAACAAGCACAGGAAGCACCAAGGACCCCCTCCCCCATGTCAACACTGAGCTACAAATATTCTCCTTTATTAGTGTTTAATGGTGGCGTTGAAAAAAGTGTCATGATTGTTTTCCACACTTACGACCATTGCAGTATCTCCACAGTCATGTGATCAAAAATGCAGAGGACTCCTATTTATGACAGTTGCAGGGTCCCATAGCTATGTGCTCCCTTCTGGCTAGCAAAATCAATGGGGAAACCAGATTCCCCTTAACAAGCATGCTACTAAACTTAAAACCTGCTGTGACTCGCTTAACAATTGCGGCAAAGAAAACAGTCATAAAACGGGGCAAATGTCTCCCTTAGGAACAGACTGAAGCTTCCAAAAGATGACCTAATTATTTTGTGAGCTTCGAAACAAAGTTCAAAAGAAATCCATTCATTTGTTAGGATCAACATTTTGGCATATTCTTCTGCGGAGCCGAAACTGATTTCCACTTAATTGCATTTGAACTTTACCCCCTGTATCCCTTTCCCTTCTGTCTGTGTCAGAAATCACATCCACCAACAAGGTGCTGCGGCAGGCTATGAACATGTGCATTTCACACGCCAGCTGTAGGAATATGAGACCTGACTCTGGCCAAAAGTACGCATGGAATTCTACTCCCTTTCCTCCCCCCCTTTTCCTATGTCGACTTGATAGTAGTCATGGAAATGCTTTACAAGTTGACACAGATATTTTGGGCTCCATAGTGGTCATAAGTCAAGGACTACCTGTAATCTCTTGTACGCGAGGATGGGATAAGGGTCATCAAACTTACTGAACCGAATTCTGGTTACATGTCAATCTACAGAATGCAAGAGAGGATTGAATCCTTGTCCTTGCCCCTCACCTGTTCCTTCCTTTGATCTTCATCACCCCTTGCCAACCAATTTGCAGCCCTCCCCCTGGAAACAGTCACGGTGATTTTGGTTTGTGCCACTTGGTGCTCTCCATCCTTCCTGGCGTGACTACCTGGCATAAACTGCCAGTTTCGATACCTGCAGAGAAGATGAACAGATTAACAGTTGGAAGGGACCTTGTGGGTCATCTAGTCCAACCCCCTCCCCCTGCCCAAGCAGGAGACCCTACACCATCTCTGACAGAGAGCAGCCCAGTCTCTTCTTGAAAGCTTATAAATATTTTTTTTTGTATATTTTTCTTTATAATACATCACATTTCCAGTTTTGCAGTGACAGTGTACAGGTTGTATCTAGTCCTTTTTGAGTGTACATATTTTTATACACCCTGATTATAACCACTCTTCTCTTAATCATACATTTATAGTCTCTTTTAAATACATAATGTTGTATGTCATAGTTATAGACATTATTTACATAATTGTACCGTAACATTCTATATATTTATCTCTCTTCCTTCCCCTCTCTCCTTCCTTCTCCCTTTAACTCTTCTCCTCTCCCCTCTCCTTCCCTCTCTCTTACTCCTCTCCTCTTGTCTGTTTCCTTTACTCCTTTCCCCTCTCTACTTCCCTCTTCTTCCTTCTCTTCTCCTCTCCCCTCTTCTCTCTCCTATTCTCCATTTCCCTCTTTCCTACTCCTCTCATCCGTTTCCTTCTCTCCTTCCCCCCTCTCCTTCTTCCTTCTCCTCTCCTCACCCCTCTTCTCTCTCTTCTCCACTTCCCTCTCTTTCCCTCTCTCCTACTCCTCTCATCTGTTTCCCTCTCTCCTTTCCCCTCTCTACTTCACTCTTCTTCCTTCTCCTCTCCCTTCTTCTCTCTCCTCTTCTCCACTTCCCTCTCCTACTCCTCTCCCCTTGTCCATTTCCTTCTCTCCTTTCTCCTCTCTACTTCCCTTCCCTTCCTTCCCTTTCTGAAGGGACAGAATTCTATAGCTCTGCCTGGGGAAGCAAATTTCTATGTTCTCGCAGGCATTGCAATGAAGCCCATTTATAAAATCATTTGAGAAGCCAATAAAAGTCACATTGTTTGGCATGCGAACGAGAAGTAGGTGGATTGAATGCAAGAGTTGGTCGCGTGTAATGGAGCGGGTCACGAGTGGCCATCATGGTATGGGATTCAGACGAAAATGTTAGGCTCAGGTTACAAAATTCGTAATACTCACCAACAAAACCATAAACTCCCCACCCAGGCCCTTAAGCGGTGGCTCCTTTAACGCAACCATAAAAAGCCCCTGCAAAATCTATGTACAAGGTAACTTATCTTTCTCCCCAGTCTCATATCAGCTTACTTACGTAGAGCAGAAGTAAGGGCTGTTGCAATATGGAGAAATTCTTTCTTCCTTGGTTGCAGCCCCATGCTAAAAGAACAGAAAAGGAAAAAGAAAGTGGTTGTATTTGATGAAACTCCCAGGTCAACATTTTACCCACATCCTATGCGTCAGTGGAGGAAAGTTTCCTTACCCAACTGATGATGTTACCTAGTTGGGTAATGAAACGTCTGCAAGAAAACAGCCAAGCTCAGAGAGCACCAAGGGACCCCGCAGAGAGCAGATTTAATGAACGAATGGAAAGAATGTAAGCAACGGTCCCCAACATGAAAACATCAAGCATGAACACAATGTAGAAAAGATATGGAAACTTTAGAAAGAGTGCAGAGAAGAGTAACGAAGAGGATTAGGAACTGGAGGCTAAAACATACGAATAACATAACTAGAATAACAGTCTAGTTTAAGGAAAAGGAGGACTAGGGGAGACATGATAGCAGTCTTCCAATATCTCAGAGGCTGCCCCAAAGAAGAAGGAGTCAAACTATTCTCCAAGGCACCTGAGGGTAGAACAAGAAGCAACAGGTGGGAACAAATCAAGGGGAGAAGCAGCTTAGAACTAAGGAGAAATTTCCTGACAGTGAGAACAATGAATCAGTGGAACCGAATTTGCCTCCAGAAGTTGTGAATGCTCCAACACTGGAAGTTTTTAAGAAGAAGTTGGATAACCCTTTGTCTGAAGTGGTGTAGTGTTTCCTGCCTAACGAGGGGATTGGACTAGAAGACCTCCAAAGTCCCTTCCAATTCTGTTATTCTATATTCTAACAACAAACAGAAGATCCAAACCTCTGGCCTCATATCATCCAGCTTTTCTCTTTGAACTCAGTGACAGGCTTCTAAACTCCCCAGGGAAATTCTGACTCACCCTGCCACCCCAATCCCTTCCCATGAGCCCCTGAGTCAAATGCTGACCTCATCCCCGTGCTCAGAGTTGGCGCACCCCAGCTAAATGATGTATGATCCCTCTGTAATACCATAACCCTCGGGTCTTCAAAGTGTGGGCTGAGACTCTCTGGAAGTTGCAAACATCTTACAAAGGTGTATAGCTGTGTGTCATTTTAAAAAATCTCTCTTCGGGCTTGCCCAGGCAAAATGAAATCATTCTTTGAACTCGACAAGCCCAGAGTCACTCGGAATCAGGTGACATATATATATAAATTAAAACAACTAAATTAAGTTCTTGTTCAGCCCTAAAGCCTATGAAATTAGAATAGAATAGAATGAGAGAGTTGGAAGGGACCTTGGAGGTCTTCTAGTTCAACCCCCTGCTTAGGCAGGAAACCCTACACCACTTCAGACAAAGGTTATCCAGTCTCTTTTTGAAAACGTCCAATGTTGGAGCATTCATGACTTCTGGAGGCAAGTTGTTCCACTGGTTAATTGTTCTCACTGTCAGGAAATTTCTCCTTAATTCTTCATTGCTTCTCTCCTTGATTAGTTTCTACCCATTGCTTCTTGTTCTGCCCTCGGGTGCCTTGGAGAATAGCTTGACTCTTCTTTGTGGCAACCTCTAAGATATTGGAAGACTGCTATCATGTCTCTCCTAGTCTTTCTTTTCCTTAAACTAGCCATACCCAGTTCCTGCAACCGTTCTTCATATGTTTTAGCCTCCAGTCCCTCCAATCCCCTAATCTGCACTCTTTCTATAGTCTCCACATCTTTTTTACATCATGGCGACCAAAACTGGATGCAGCATTCCAAGTGTGGCTTTAAAATTAATGGAGAGGTTCACATTTTATTGACTAAGTGACACAAATGGCATCAAACAGTTAGAATCAAAAAAATGTTGAGACGGAAATGCATTGTCTTTGTTTCTTGCCAGAAAATTATCTGGATAGCTACCATTTTTAATTTATTTTCTCCCTCTCTTGCAGAAGCTAAAGACAGCATGGGGTAGCAGTTCCTCCATGATTGAACCAAGATCTCCTCAGCTCAACCCCTTACAATCACCATATGCTTGCCAGAAACCTATAGTAGGTTGAGTTTTTCTAACATGTTTGGCTGGGGTAGTTTCAATCTGACGTATTGTGGAAGTTCAGCCATTGTATGAGCCATGACAATAACCCATTTGTTTGAGCTTCACCTCTTCATCCAACAATTAATCTGGATTTAGAATTGTGGGTGCCTCGGGCACCCATCCATTAAGTTAAAGCTAGTCGTTCCTGACTCTAGGGGGCGGTGCTCATCTCTGTTTCAAAGCTGAAGAGCTAGCGCTGCCCGAAGACATCTCTGTGGTCACATGGCCGGCATGACTTAACGCTGTTCCCTTCCCACCAAAGGTGGTTCCTGTTTTTCTACTTGCATTTTTACGTGCTTTCAAACTGCTAGGTTGGCAGAAGCTGGGACTAGTCACGGGAGCTCACTCTGTTATGCGGCGCTGGGGATTCGAACCGCTGAACTGCCGACCTTTCCGATCGACAAGCCTCTTAGCCACCGCATCCCCATTAAGTTAGAAACCCTAGTAAACTCACTCATGCTTAATTCAACCAAACTCTCTGTGACCAATTTATTTTATTGATTCCAGCAGTATCAAAATCCACCCAGCTTTATCTGGAGGCTCTGGAAAAATAATACGAAGATTCCTCCATGCCACAATCAAGGGATCTGCCTTTGCAAGCATCTTCGGTGAGGTCTTAATCTATTTATTTTTTGTTATAAATAACACACACCTTTGTTTTCTTTGGGTCTGTGTACGCTTATGAAAGTCATACCTAGCCATTTATTACCCAGGGAGCAGTAATTTACTGCTCCCTGCTCCAGGACTAAAACTGGCCAGAGAGACAAGTCAGTTTCAATCAAAGTCAGCCCAGCGATACGGAAGCTCCCCGTGTTACAGCACTTCTCCGTTTTGGCAGACGGGCATGCATGGCAGAGGCTTGGCTGCACTTGGGATGGGGTTACCGAGCCAAAACTGGATCTGTGAGGAGAGTTTCAGGTCAACAGGGCTGAAAAAGAACAGGGTGCACGGATACGATGGGTTGGCCAAGACGAGGAAAAGGTGAGGCAATGAGAAATGTGTGAAGTTACATACAGTATTTGTTCTTTTGCTCAAATGCCCCTCGGCTTCACCTGTTATTTCACCTATTACATCTTACTGGCGTTCGACTTCCAGGGATGGTTGTCACTTCAGAAGAAGGGACTCTAAATTCTTTTTTTTTTTTTCATAAAAAAGTTTTTATTTTTTAAAATATGAACATTTGTTTGAGCTGCGCTGGCTACCTGTTGATCTCCGGGTGCGCTTCAAGGTGCTACTTACCACCTATAAAGCCCTTCATGGTAGTGGATCTGGGTACTTGAGAGACCGCCTCCTGCCAATCACCTCCTCGCGACCAATTAGATCACACAGATTAGGCCTCCTCCGAATCCCATCTGCCAGTCAGTGTCGACTGGCGACTACGCGGAGGAGAGCCTTCTCAGTAGTAGCTCCGACCCTTTGGAACGATCTCCCCGTGGAGATCCGTACCCTCACCACCCTCCAGACCTTCCGCACAGCCCTTAAGATCTGGCTATCCCGTCAGGCCTGGGGTTAGATTGTAATCCGTCCCCACCCGAATGATGAATGTTGTGTTTTATTTTTAATTATGTATTGTTTTATGTCTCACTGTTTGTATTCCCCTCCCCGTGAATTGTAAGCCGCCCTGAGTCCCCCCAGGGAAAAGGACGGCCTATAAATAAATTTTCCATTTCCATTTCCATTTCCATTTCCATTCCGTCTTTTCTTGAACGGTGTGTCATCTGGGTATAAATATCTCTGTACAATAACCATCAGAATTTACTACATCATTCATGACATTAATATTAATTCTCTGCTCTTACAATTATGATATATTGAATATATGGAGCATAGTGAACCTGTTCGTTTTTCCCTCCGAACGTATCTTCAAATAATAATATAGTAATAACATTAAGTATAATAATCCTCATCATTGTAATGCTAACAATTGTCACATTGTTTGCGTCTCTGTCTTAACATATTTTCTACTCTTCTTTAACCTCCTTTTATTTCCAACTTCCATTTTTATTATCTAACCATTGATAAAACAATTCCCATGTCAGATAATATTCAGTTTGTTCTTTCTCCTTAATTGCCAGGGTTAATCTTTTCATTTCTGCACATTCTAATATTTTCCTAATCGCCTTCTCATCAGTAGGGATCTCTTCACTTTCCCATTGTTGTGCAAATACAATTCCAGCTGTGGTTAATACATGAATGATTAAATATGTGTTGTCTTTAAATTTCAGGTAAGATCCCCAACAGAAATACCACTTCTTTTGAGAGCCATCGATAACCATCCGGGCCCTAGAATCCCCTCCGGTCCCATAACGCTCACTTTCACTTCAGTAGTGGTTCCGGATCACGGTGCAACCGGTATGGTGCAACGGGGGCCGACATCCACCATATGGATGCGCACAGCATGCACATGCGTCCTCACCTCCTGTGACCCAGAGTGCTTCTTGTCCTGCCCTCAAGTGCCTTGGAGAATAGTTTCACTCCCTCTTCTTTGGGGCAGCCCCTGAAATATCGGAAGACTGCTATCATGTCTCCCCTAGTCCTCCTTTTCATTAAACTAGACACCCCCAGTTCCTGCAACTGTTCTTCCTATGTTTTAGCCTCCAGTCCCCTCATCCTCTTTCTTGCTCTTCTCTGCACTCTTTCTAGAGTCATGGTGAGTTACTCCATTGGTTACTCTAGAAGGCTCAGCCTCCTCAGGCATTTGACCTGGGCTCAATCCATCTTATTTTCTTTTCCTGGTTTTGCTAATGGAATGACTTAATCATGACCTATTTGCTCGGCTACTACAATGCCACCTGGAGTTTATTTTATTTATCTCTTTACTTTTCAAATATGTACAAGGTAGCAGGAATAAGTAGGAACTTGGACATGAATACATGGGGCAGCCCTTGAAGAGCATTCGGAGATTCCAGCTTGTCCAGAATGCAGCTGCGCGAGCGATTGTGGGTGCACCTCGGTACACCCACGTTACACCTATCCTCCGCGAGCTGCACTGGCTGCCTATCGGTCTCCGGATACACTTCAAGGTGCTAGTCGTCACTTATAAAGCCCTTCATGGTATTGGACGTGGGTACTTGAGAGACCGCCTGCTGCCAATTACCTCCCAAAGACCTATCAGATCCCATAGACTAGGCCTCCTCCGAATTCCATCCGCCGGCCAATGCCGATTGTCGACCACCCAGAGGAGAGCCTTCTCTGTGGCTCTCTGGCCCTTTGGAACGACCTCCCCGTAGAGATCCGGACCCTCACCACCCTTCAGGCTTTCCGCAAAGCTGTCAAAACCTGGCTGTTCCAACAGGCCTGGGGCTGATGAGTTCCCATCCCCACTCGAATTGTTTGGCTGTTGACTGCTTTTAAATTGTTTCCGTATTTTGTTTGTTTGTTTTTTTGCTTTTTTGTCTGTATTATTCCCTTCCCCTTCGGTTTGTTAGCCGCCCTGAGTCCCTCCGGGAATAGGGCAGCATACAAGTGTAATAAACCTTGAACCTTGAACCTTAAAGGAAATGAATAGAAATAAATGGGGACGGGAGGCACGCTGGTGCACTTATGCATGCCCCCCTTTACTGTTGAAGTGCTGGATGGGGACATGTTGGCCCAATTTAGCTGACCATTTGATTTTGGAGCTTCTTCTTCTTCTTTTGGTTTGTCAAACATGTACCAGATAGCAGGATATAAGTATGAACATGGATATGAACAAGGGAAATGGGTACAAATAAATGGGGACAATAGTACAGGGATGGTAGGCAGGCACGCTGGTGCCCTTAAGCACGTCCCCTTTACAGACCTCTTACGAATGGGGTGAGGTCCACAGTAGACAGTTTAAGGTTGAATTTTGGGGGGTTTGAGGATGTAACAACGAAGTCAGGTAGAGCATTCCAGGCGTTGACCACTCTGTTGCTGAAGTCGTATTTTCTGCAACCGAGTTTGGAGCAGTTTAAGTATAAGTATAATCTTTATTGTCATTGTACTTAAATACAATGAAATTGGTTGCCTTGAGTTTGTATCTGTTATTTGCCTGTGTATTATTGCAGTGAAGCTGAAGTAGTCGTTGACAGTTAGGACATTGTAGCAGACAATTTTGTGTACTAAGCTTAGGTCAGACCGTAGGCGGTGTAATTCCAGGTTGTCCAAACTCACAATTTTGAGCCTGGTGGCATAAGGGATTCCGTTGTGAGCAGAGGAGTGGAGGCAGTGGTGGGATTCAGCTAATTCGCACCTATTATTCGGGAGAACCGGTTGTTAACTTTCTAAGCAGTTTGGAGAACCAGTTGTGGGAAGAAATCTCATTTTGTTTTTTTCCACTTCTCAGGGCTAATCCTGTAAGGAAGGCAGGAAGGAAACATTCTAGCCTAATCTTTATTGCTCTGCTTACAGAAACTGCCTCTCCGGTTAACCCTTAGTACATTGTAACAGCTAAGGTGAAGCGCCCATCGACGTGAGTGACGTTGAGTTGGCCAAGCCCACCCAGTCACATGACCACCGAGCCCCACCTACCCAGCTGGTCATTAGGGCAGAGAACCGGTTGTTAAATTATTTGAATCCCACCACTGAGTGGAGGACTCTTCTCATGAAATACCTTCGGACCCGCTCAATCGTCTTAATGTCCTTTATACAGTGTGGATTCCAGGCAAACGAACTGTATTCGAGGATTGGTCTGGCAAAGGTTTTGTATCCCCTAGTTAGCGGGACAATATTAACAGAGAAGAAGCTTTGCAAAATTAGGTTAAGAACTCTTAATGCCTTTTTGGCAATGTCCGATGTACAGTGTAGATTCCAGGCAGATGTCCAACACAATGAACAATTACAGATTCCCCTTTCAAATAGAAGATGTCGTCAAACCCAACAGATTTTGATTTACAGAAGTCTTTAAAAAAAACACCAAACCCATGCACAGGTCAAAAGGACACCTTACTTTATAGTACCATCCCACACTTTTGATGTTATCTAACCTTTTGAGAAATATTTCCTCATCTCCGGGACATCAGCCCATGTCAGAAGGCAGGCTGACTCTTTCTCTTGTTATTGTGTCTATTGCGACAAAACTTTAAGTGCCTGTTTCACCTCTGGGTCTCCTCCATCGTATGATCCACAGTTTCTCCCCTCTGACGAAACTCTTTCTCTTCTGATTGCCAAATTGCCACCTTTGCAGGTGGCAAAGAAACTAGAAATGGCCCATGACCTCAGCTGATAAATACCCTTAAGATCACCTCATTCTCCATCAGTGTTTATGCCTTTGAGCCGGGGACAATCAGCGGACAAGAATAGAAAACCGAAGAAATGTCGTGATGAATCTCCCCGCTCCTTCCGATGTAATGAACGCATGTCATCAAGAGCTGGCCGTTTATTTTAGATAATAATATTTTGTGCTTTATTTTTGTTTTCCCCGCTATGTCATAGCCTCTTTTCTTTTGAACTCTGCAATTAACTTGTTGGCCTTTCACTGGAGAAAACCATGTTCTTAAAAAAAATAGTTGATGATAAATACTCTGTGTGTGTGAGAGAGAGAGAGAGAGAGGGAGGGAGGGAGAGGGAGGGAGGGAGGGAGGGAGGGAGAGAGAGAGTGTTTGGGAGGAACCTGGGCCAGTCTTGGTGTCTGGGGAAGGCTCTGATGAGGGCTCTGCGTTGGAGGCAGAGAGGGGGCCAAGGCTATATGCCAGTGATCAGCTGCCTTCAGAGTCAGACATCAGTGAGGCAGAAGAAGGGAACAGCTAAAGAACAGGGGTAGACTTGGGAGGAACGACATGGATGGACGATGAATGGCCCCTCCCAGAGGGAATAAAAGAGGAGCAAAGGGGGAGTGGAGTTTGCAGGAGACCATTAGTTCACTCCATTGGTTCGTGACACTCTGAGACGCCTTGCCAAGTTCTGCAGATATTAGCCTGGCAGCTCTCCAAGCCAGATAAGGTCTGTGACCGTAAATCCTCCCTCGACAGACTTTGCTGGATGTGGATGAGCAGAATTCACAGTTAATTAATAATTAAGTGGTTTTTTGTTGGGACAAGGAGTTTGCTTCAGGCTCGTGGGAAGCCTCAGTCAGAACATATAAATGGAGGACGTGTATAAGCTAAAATAAAATGGCTTGTGGTTATATCAACCATCACTGTGCTTGACCAATGATAAGCAATGTTAGGTCAAACCACTTTTTCTGTTTCCGATATGAGTTTTTCAATCTGTCACAGAAAAATCGGTTTCCTGGGGATGAGCACTGGCTTGTCACCTATCCTACTCCACCTATCAAATTTATTCATATGATTTAAAACCAAGAGCACCTCACTTGAACTTAGCAAAATATAGAGTTGGGGGGGGGGGAGGAAAGCTGAGCTACTGGTATTCTTAAATGAAGAACTAATTTCTCTCCTGGTTAATTCGTGCATTTGCCAGTTCGATACCAATCACCCAAAACTGTAATTTCTTGGAATAATGTCTTGATGGAAATGGTCCTTCCCTGTCCTTCTTAAAACTTTTAATCTTTTTACAATACAATACAATAGCAGAGTTGGAAGGGACCTTGAAGGTCTTCTAGTCCAACCCCCTGCCCAGACAGGAAACCCTATACCTTTTCAGACAAATGGCTATCCAACATGTTCTTAAAGACATCCAATGTTGGGGCATTCACAACTTCTGGAGGCAAGCTGTTCCTCTGATGAATTGTTCTCACTGATGGGAAATTTCTCCTCAGTTCTAAGTTGCTTCTCTCCTTAATTAGTTTCCACCCATTGCTTCTTGTTCTACACTCAGGTGCTTTGGAGAATAGTTTTGAGTCCCTCCTCTTTGGTAGCAACCCCTGAGATATTGGAAGACTGCTATTTTTTGAACATTAAAAGACATATAGGAAAATGTGTGTTTCCTAATACAACAGATTTAGAATTGAGATTTTGAAGGGGGGGAAATACTTAAAAGTAGAACATAAGTACACATTTTAGGCAGATTATTTATAAAAGGGAGGGGAATGTAAAAATATAAATTAATCTACAGATTAACAGAGTTGGAAGGTACCTTGGAGATCATCTAGACTAGCCCCCCACCCAAGCAGGAGACCTTACACCATTTCTGACAAATGGCAGTCCAATCTCTTCTTGAAAGCCTCCAGTGATGAAGCTCCTACAACTTCCGAAGGCAATTTCTGTTCCATGGGTTGATTGTTCTCACTGTCAAAAATGCCGCCTTATTTCCAGGTTGAATCTCTCCTTGTTCAGTTTCCATCCATTATTATTCCTTGTCTGGCCTTTGGGTGATTTGGATAATAGCTTGACACCCCCACTCTCTGTGGCAGCCACTCAAATATTGGAACGCTGCTCTCCTGTCTCCCCTGGTCCTTCTCTTCACTAGACTAGCCATGCCCAGTTCCTGTAACCGTTCATCGTATGTTTTAGCCTCCCCTCCCCTCATCATCCTGGTTGCTCTTTTCTGCATCACTAAACAAGCATGATATAGAGCAGAAAATATATTGATTTGCCTCTCACTAAGCCAAAGTAGCCCTTGTCTCAAGTTGTTGTTTTCCTCGAGGTTTTAAATAAATAAAAAGCAATGGTCAGTGCCCCTGAAATAATAATAATAATAATAATAATAATAATAATAATAATAATAATAATAAGAAGAAGAAGAAGAAGAAGAAGAAGAAGAAGAAGAAGAAGAAGAAGAAGAAGAAGAATGCTTGGACAAAGACTGTGTCAGATCCCTAAAAGTGATACTGCCATTCAATTGGGAGGAGGGGAGCCTCGGAGTTAAATCTTTAGCTACATTTGAAACAACTGAGTTTTACAACTTTACAACTGGCTTCCTGTCACCGGGAGACTGAAGGTCCTAACATCTCTGGAGGGATGTTTATGGTAGCCATGTGGGGTATATAACTTTGATGTCTAACTAGAGATAGCCATGGGAACGTGTGCTTTGTTGACTCCCAGGGCAGAAGAGTTAAGGAAGCGTCTTCACACTTGTGTATTGGTCAGAATCTGCATTCGGACAAAGGGGAGGGAGTCATTATCAGCTGAATCCCATTTGCATGGCCTAAAAGGTTTTCAGATGCTGCTTTGATACTAATGGTTTCCATTCTGCTTGATTAAAGGTTCCTTTTGAAATAATCCGTTTCAAGAGTCTTCACTTTCTCAAGTTAGGAGAGGAGCCATTACAGACTGTGTCCTCATCCTTTGGGTTCCATCCAACAAAATTATCCCAATGTTTTCAGACCCGCTTGGTAATTATGGTCCGTAGCTTTGTTTTGTTTTGGTCTTTGGGTATAATTATTATGAACAGTGGCTGGAGGGACAGGTCATTTCATCCAAGGATTTGATTGCTTGGCTGCTTTATAAAGGCCGATAGGTGCTTCCAGAAACATTGCACAAAACCAGCCCTCCCCACAGCTGAACTAGGTTTGTTTCGCATTGCTCTATCGCAGAAATGAAGCCTCTTGTCATCTCCGGGCTGATTTTGGCTTGTGGTAAGTCAATTCCTCTGCCGTTCTGCTTTTGAGAGGGCAAGTGTCTGTTTACCATGTCTATTTATTTAAAAATCTGGTTTCAGGAGAGGCGGAGAGATTTTTCTCGATTTGTGCTTCCTTCGGGAGTTGCAATTGTGTCCTCTTTAGACCGACGGTACGAATTGCTTCCCAGAAAGCTTCAGCGACCCTGATTCTGAGTTAGCTCCATCGTAAAGCCAACTTGGAGTGAGGGCATGGCTTCAAGCCATCACCCTGAAGCATGCTAGGGAGAGGAAACGGGAAGACTTTAACTAAGGCAGAGGAAAGACTCTATGGCCTTGGGATTCCTCCCAAAGCCCTTGCTCAGGGGTTGGCAATTTGCAGCTCCGGAGCCGCATGTGGCTCTTTCATCCCTCTGCTGTGGCTCCCTGTGGCCAGTCAGCTCCACAATTGATAGGGCTTTCGGTTAGGACAGACAGAGGAAAAAGGATGCAGAGCTAGGAGGAGACTCTAGAACCGGATTTCCAGTCAGCTGCAGAATTGAGTGAGGGGCTTCCAGTTAGGACCTTTGTGGCTCTTTGAGTGTTTAAGGTTGCCTACCCCTGGCCTTGCTGCTTCCCTAAAATGAACAATTCCTCTTTTCAGGATTGGCTCTTGTGGCCAGCGCACCTCCTCAGTTCAACGAGATGATCCAGCTCAGCACCGTCACCTACGGCCTGGCTAACTTCACCAACTATGGGTGCCACTGCGGACCTGGGACTCAAGGCCTTCCTGTAGACGCCATCGACAGGTGAGGGGGTACCTTCATTTTTTCATGCAATGGGCTCAATATATATTAACCTTTGCCTACAAAGAATAGAATATCAGAGTTGGAAGGGGCCTTGGAGGTCTTCTAGCCTAACCCCCTGCTTAGGCAGGAAACCCTACATCACTTCAGACAAAGAGTTATCCAACATCTTCTTAACAGCTTTCAGTGTTGGAGCATTCACAACTTCTGGAGGCAAGTTGTTCCAATGATTAATTGTTGTAACAGTCAGGAAATGTCTCCTCAGTCCTAAGTTGCTTCTCTTCTTGATTACTTTCCACCCATTGCTTCTTCTCCTGCCCTCAGATGCTTTGGAGAATAGCTTGACTCCCTCTTCTTTGAGATATTGGAAGACTGCTATAATGTCTCCCCTAGTCCTTCTTTTCATTAAATTAGACATACCCAGTTCCTGCAACTTTTCTTCGTATGTTTTAGCCTCCAGTCCCCTAATCTTCTTTGTTGCTCTTCTCTGCGCTCTTTCTAGAGTCTCCACATCTTTTCTACATCATGGCGACCAAAACTGGATGCAGTATTCCAAGTGTGGCCTTCCCAAGGCCTTATAAAGTGGTATTAGCACTTCACGTGATCTTGATTCTATCCCTCTGTTTATGTTACTCCACCTACAATCCAGGAGGCATAGGGATTTCATGTTGAAAATATAGGTGTAAAAAGTGCTGAAAATGCAGGCCTAATACAGGTGGAATGTCCTAAGAATTCCACCAGAGTGGGAGAAATGAGAAATCAGTGTGTGTAATCTGTGCTAGAATGGACTTCATTTTTTCTTGAACTCCCATCTACTGTTTTTAGAAAATCCATTCACACACATATTGAACTTGGCTGTCAATTAGCCCATTTTCTAGATTTGTACCATGTTTCAAGGAAACGCAGTGGCTCAGTGGCTAAGACGCTTAGCTTGTCGATCAGAAATGTCGGCAGTTCAGCGGTTCGAATCCCTAAGTGCCATGTAACGGAGGGAGCTCCTGTGGCTTGTCCCAGCTTCTGCCAACCTAGCAATTCGAAAGCATGTAAAAAATGCAAGTAGAAAAATAGGAACCACCTTTGGTGGGAAGGGAACAGTGTCCCGTGCGCCTTCGGGAGTTGAGTTATGCCAGCCACATGACCACGGAGACGTCTTCGGACAGTGCTGGCTCTTCAGCTTTGAAACGGAGATGAGGACTGCCCTCTAGAGTCAGGAAATACTAGCACATATGTGCGAGTGGAACCTTTACCTTTATCATGTAGACTGCTGACAAAATAACTAATGATCTTTACCCAAGATGCAACCCCCCCCCGAAAAGAAAGTTACCAAGATCAAAACTTTAAAAAGCTTCTCATTTTTGTCGCCACATTGCTAATTTCTTTTCCAGACAGAACACGGTAAAAAGGTTTACTTCCGCCTACCCCAAAATATCCCTGTATTTTTTTTTACTCTTTCTGTTCTTAAAATTTGCATATTTGATTTGCTTACCAAAAATTGCCAGCACTAAGGAAGGAAAAAGCCTGTGGCTGGATTATACATTCCGATCCAAAGTAGGAATGAACTACTGATTTCGGATATTACCTCTCTGCTGTGTCATTTACGTGAAACAGGCACTGTCTTGCATGTAGATCACATGTCAAAGTGATTTATTTGCCCTGCAAAAACAGTCAATCATTGGTTGGCAGGTATAGGGAGGTCTCCTTTCAATGCTGAAGCAGTGAAGAACTTTGCCAGTCGGCTCCCTTAGGCATACGCCATTCCGTATTGCCTTCAGCTGCATTGAGAGTAGAATAGAATAACAGGGTTGGAAGGGACCTTGGAGGTCTTCTATTCCAACCCCCTGCTTAGGCAGGAAACCCTACATCACTCCAGACCAATGGTTATCTTCTCAAGAAGTTGGTTGATTAATTAATCCAATTAGAGCTCGAAGGGACCTTGGAGGTCTTCTAATCCAACTTCCTGCTCAAGCAGGAGAGCCTGTACCGCTTCAAAAAAGTGGCTGGGAAAAAGGTTTAGAAACTTTGTTAATTGACTTTTATTTAAAAGATATCATAAAGGTGTAATGCTATTGGAGGATTTTTTGAAATAGCTAATGACTGCCCTTATGTGGTTGTGTCTTTAAGTATGAATGATTTGAGGTAAAAGCACGTTCAAATAATTGTAGTCAAATGAGAATTGTGGCACACTGATAGTAAGATATACAAAGATTTTTGATTTAAAGTATATAATTTAATATGAACTATAAGTAATGACTGTGGAAGGAATGCACGAAAGTTATCTCTAACCAATCGACACGCTTTCTACAAGATGTAATGAAGGATGATTCCTTTTTTTGTGTGTTTTTGTTCAATTAAAATTAAAAAAAATTCAAAAAAGAAAAAGTGGCTGCCCAGTCTCTTCTTAAAGACTTCCATTGTTGAAGCATTCACAACTTCTGGAGGCAAGTTGTTCAACTGGTTAATTGTTCTCACTGTCAGGAAATTTCTCTCAGTTCTAAGTTGCTTCTCTCCTTGATTAGTTTCCATCCGTTGCTTCTTGTCCTGCCCTCAGGTGTTTTGGAGAATAGCTTGACTCCCTCTTCTTTGGGGCAACCCCTCAAATATTGGAAGACTGCTATCATGTCAGTCCCAAGTCCCTCTTTTCATCAGACTAGACCAGGGGTCAGCAACCTGTGTGGCTCTGGAGCCGCATGTGGCTTTCATCCCTCTGCTGCGGCTCCCTGTCACAGTCGGCTCCACAGTTGATAGGGCTTTCGGTTAGGACAGGTAGAGGAAAAAGAATACCGGGCTAGGAGGAGACTCTATGGTGGGGGAACAGGACTTTTGGTCAGCAGAGGAAAAAGGACAGGCAACGCCGGGTTATCAACTAATTTTCAACAGAAACAGAAATAAACAGATGTTCACCAGCCTTAAAGTTGCTAGAGAACCCCCCCCCCCACACACACACACATACCACCACTTAGCAGGGCAACGCAAGAGGTTTGTTCTGTGATAGCAAAGATACAGGGAGTGAGCTGTATTCTTTTCTCATTCCATTTCAGTAGAATATTACTACGGTTGCAGGAACTGGGTATGTCTAGTTTAATGAAAAGAAGGACTAGGGGGGACAAGATAGCAGTCTTCCAATATCTCAGGGGTTGCCCCATAGAAGAGGGAGTCAAGCTATTCTCCAAGGCACCTGAAGGTAGGAGAAGAAGCAATGGGTGGAAACTAATCAAGGAGAGAAGCAACATAGAACTGAGGAGAAATTTACCATCAGTGAAAACAATTAATCAGGGGAACAGAAGTTGCCTCCAGAAGTTGTGAATGCCCCCAAACTGGAAGTCTTTAAGAAGATGTTGGATATCCATTTGTCTGAAAAGGTATAAGGGTTTCCTGCCTAGGCAGGGGATTCGACTAGAAGTCCTCCAAGGTCCCCTCCAACTCTGCTATTGTATTGTATTGTATTGTGGGTCCTTGGCCAAAATGGTTAGGGACCTCCTAGAATCTCAGTGCTGCATATTAAGAAAACAAAACGGAAAACATCACGTAATTCTGCACGAAGGCGTTCGGTGACCACGCCTCTCCTGACTGAGCTCATTCATTTATCGCTTCTGAACTCGACCGCTCAGATCTGACCCCTGTGTGTTTACTTTTTCTCCCCAAAGGTGTTGCCACAGTCACGACTGTTGTTACAACAAAGCGGAGATGTACGGCTGTAACCCCAAAGCCCTCACCTACCGGTTCTTTGCCCAGAGAGATAAAATCAAGTGCGGTAAGTTAAAGAGAGGCCGAACCGGAGAATTGGATAAAAGTAGCGTTCTGCATTGAAGACCAAAACTGGGGAGGAGGAGAAAGTCCAGCTAAGCAGACCGTTAGATTGCTTGGATTGAAACTTTGTGCAATGTGAGGATTCAGCCATTAATGCTTGCAAGCTGCCGTTTATGGCTTAGCACCAGAACCGGTATTCAGCCGGTTCGGGCCAGTTCACGCAAACTAGTAGCGGAAATCACGGGTGCCCCCCACTTTCCCCCTCCATGCTGGCTCTGTGCCGTCCTATTTAGGCACGTTTTTGAGGCTAGAAAGGTGGGCGCACATAAGGCCGGGCGCATGCGTGGAAGGGGTGTGTGCCTGCGCCCGCGAACCATGAAGTGGGTGGGTGCGTGCATGGCGAACCGGTGGTAACAAATTGTAAAACCCACCGCTGCTTAGCACAACTACTAGGGCTTCTGTGACCCAGACTGTGGTAGCTTGTTAAAAGACAATTTAGTCCATATGTGCAGCTACTTTTCACTTGGGCTTTAGATGTTGTAAGTGGCCTCCTTCGTTGGGCTACAATGGGAGATGTCACCCCATATTTCATATACATCTTTTTCTCTAAGGCCAAAGGAAAAAATACAGATAAACCAGGAGTCTCCAGGCAACTTCAAGACTTGTGGATTTCAACTCCCAGAATTCCTCCCCACCACTCAGTCAGCCGGGAGTCCACTAGTCTTAAAATTGCCACGGTTGGACAGCCCTGAGGTAAACCTGAGGTAAACCTGAGGTAAACCATCGCAGCAACGGCATTCCAATCTGCTAAAATCGGGCTGCTCAGTTACCTTCCGTTTGTGTCCTCATATGTGCACTTAGCCATGGTCTTCCCTCTCCGCAGTCAAATCAAGGGATCGCTGTGAGAAAATGGTGTGTGAGTGTGACCAGAAAGCTGCCAGTTGCTTCCAGAAACATCTTTTCACCTACAACCCTCAATTCAAAAACCTTCCCGTGACCAACTGCAGGGCCCAACGTCCATTCTGTTGAAGCTCGTTCCTTTCCAGGGATAGAAGCAACCGCTCTAACTGGTTGAAATTCTGCCTGTCATTTATAAGAAATAAGAAAATCCAACAATACAATATATATATATATCGTATATATATGCATGAACCTACAGCAAAATAAATATGTCGTCAACCTACCGTTGTAATGGCACTGATTGTAAGAGTTTGATGCTTTGAATGGTCACTAAACAAACTGTTGCAGGTCGAGGACTATCTATACACATATAAACAAATGTGCAACCCGTATTACATCACATCTCAGTAGCCTCATACATAGGTAGACACACACACCCTCTGTGCCAGTTGAGAAATGACGGAGAGATAAGGTGTAAGAAAAACAGCTGAAAAGGTAACCCACGACTTACAACCATTCGTTTAACAACCATTCCGAGTTACAATGGCACTGAAAAAAAGACCAACAATCGGTCCCCACTTTTTACAACAGGTGCAGGATTCCCAAAGTCATGTGATGCCACATTTGGGGGCGCTTGGCAACCAGCCTATCAGAATAGAGCTGGAAAGGACCTTGGAGGTCTTCTAGTCCAGCCCACTGCTCAAGCAGGAGACCCCAGACCATTTCAGACAGGTGGCTGTCCAGTTTTTATCTTAAAAAACCCCCAGTGATGGAGCACCCACGACTTAATTGTCCTCATCGTTAGGAAGTTTCTCCTTCATTCCAGGTTGCTTCTCTCCTTGGTTAGTTTCCATCCATTGGAAACATTTGCAGTCTGTGTGTGTGTGTTACCTGATCGCCGTTTGCAACCTTCCCCGCTGACAAAGTCTATTAAAGTGGGATTTGCTTCATGACACGATTCACTTAACAACTGTATTCACTTAAAAGTTTCCTTTAAGAGTCACAAGCAAAAAAAAAAAAAAAAGGTCACACAATTGAGCACAACAGTCAAACAATCACCTTACATCACAACATAAATCCCAGTTTTAGTTGTGGTTGTCGACAATTGCCTGAACGTATCTCTGTTGCAGCGTGTAATTTCTTTTTTTTTTTAAGCATCAGAAATGTTTGCTTTTAGAAGTCTGCAACTAATCCCTCCCTAACATAATTTAATAGCATTACTAAGAAAGCAGAAGTATAAACATTTCAAAGGAAAATATATTTTGGCTTCTTAACCTTGGGACACAAAGTATTTGTTCTAGCTGGAAGGGAAAAACCACTGTTCCCAATAAATTTATCCTATAAAATACAGCGTGACATAATTTCTCACCAATTTAAAAAAGAGGCCCAAGCCAGGAAAAAAAATTACAAGGAAACTATAGTTTGGAAGGAAAATATCTCCCAAGTTTATTTATACTCTTGTAAATAAGGCATTGCTGTCCATCTCTCCCACTCTCCCCCTTCCACGATTTTACAAATACTTATATTTTGCTTGGAGATATATTACATTTTTAGCATATTAAACTAGGATTTCTATACACACTAAGAAATTAAGCAAGAAGGAATTTGTACCAGTACAAACTCTTCCCAATAACCTTCTTTTTAAAAACAACACCACAAAACCATGAAACGATATGAGTTTTTATAAAAAATAACACTTTCCATCAATTCTTGTTGTTTAAAAAAAAGAGAGAGAAGGAAGAAAAGAATATTATCAAAATGTTTTAGCAAGCCATGGTGTTAAGACGGTACATTTAACAGATTATGGCTAAGAGAGCCGAGCCAGCGGTCTCAATTTCCTACGATATTCCGAGAATAAGGCTGTTATCAAGTGTTCTGGTACATAAATTGAAATTCAAATCCCCATAATCAAAACTTCAGATTTCACCAAACAGGTTCTAGTTTCCCAAGCAAAAGAGTTAGTTTCTGGAAGACATTGCCTTAATGTTTCTCTTTCCATTTTTTAAAAAGACAGAAATCTGATGACTTACCGTATTTTTCAGAGTATAAAACGCACCAAGGTTTTGAAAAGGCAAATTAAAAAAAAAAAGTTTTTGCACTCTGCAAACCTCCCAAAAACGGCCTGTTTTTTTGCGAAAACGGACCCGTTTCTTTTCCAAAAAAAGGGCATGATTAGCCCTTAGGAGGCTTGTAGAGTGTTTCTGAAGGGGGGGCAAAAATGAGCAAAAAACAGCCTGTTTTTTTGCAAAAACGGGCCCGTTTTTTGTCAAAAAAAGGTTATTAGGAAGCTTATAGAGTGCTCCTGGGGGCAGGGGGGCAAAATTGAGCAAAAAATGGCCCGGTTTTTGCTCATTTCTATCCTCTCCAACCCCCAGGAGCTCTCTGAAAGCCTCCTAAAGACTATGCACGGCCATTTTGGTGAAAGGATGGAGTTTCAGGAGGCAAAAAAATGCTGTATTCGGTGTATAACACGCACCCAAATTTTCAGGCTCTTTTTTGAGGGAAAAAGGTGCATCTTATACTCCGAAAAATACCGTAATCTGTAGGCATATCAATTGGGCAGGGGGTGTCAAAACTCAAGGCCGCATCTGCCCCGCGGGGTTCTTAAACCCGGCCCATGAGGCCAGCCTGGAAATATCAAACAACTAGCCTGCGGTGCAGGGGTGGGTTCCGGTTGCTGCCACTGCCGGTTCGCTCAGGGATGCACCACACAGTACTGGGGAAAAAAATGCTTCTGCGCATGCGCAGAAGCAAAAAACAAGATGGTACCGCCAATAGAACTGATTCATGAAGGTGGCAAGCTGAGTTACTACCTACTCAGCCGAACCAGTTGGAAGCCACCTCTGCTGTGATGCCTCTGCTGGCCAAAATTGTCCAACCAAGGTCCGTTTTCGGTCTCCTTGTTCTCCTGCAGCTGTGGCCTGTTTTTGGCCAGCAGAGGGCTAGAGGAGGCCAGGGAGGCTGAAAACAGGCCACGCAGGGGCCTCATGGGGCCTCCGCACCCCTGTTTTGGCCGGCCGGGTGCTACAGGAGGCGTCCGTCAAATCCAGTGGGTCTCAACCTTCCTAATGCCGCGACCCTTTAATACAGTTCCTCATGTTGTGGTGATCCCCAACCATAAAATTATTTTATGTTTTCCATATTTTTTTGAAAACATGTGTTTTCCGATGGTCTTAGGCGACCCTGTGAAAGGGTCGTTTGACCCCCCCCAAAGAGGTCCCGACCTGCAGGTTGAGAACCACTGGTCTAACCCCATCCCGCCAGCCCGCAGAGGAGAACTGCAATGCCGATCCGGCCCTCGAAGAAATCCAGTGTGACTCCCCTGATCTGGGACCAGGTTCCCCTCTGCCAACAAGTCAGCCAGCTTTCAAACGCCCACCAATGTTTTTTTGCCCACCCACAGCCTCTCCAACCATTCACCCCCATCCATTCAGAAAGAAAAGGAAGGACCCCAAATTGTCTGAATTAGACTTCATAGTAATTCAGCTGCCCTTGGGATATGTCCCATCAAACTGCATTTTATTTCATAAGCTAAATCGTGGTCTTGAACCCCTGATGAGCCAAGACTGCTGTGTCTCCCCCGAAAATAAAACAGGGTCGTATTTTCTTCGGACTCCCAAAATAAGCGCTTGGCCTTATTTTCGGGGAGGTCTTATTATTTTTGAGGTTCAGGAGGCCCCTTAACCTCGGCCCGTGGCCCGCGGATCAGTCCTGTCTCTGTTTCTGGCCCACTCTTGCCAGACATAGCATCACTGGGCCTGCCGCTCTTGTTGAGGCCGCCACTAAGAGAAGGGGCCCGTTAACTAGGATTTGCAGGAGCAGCTTCCGCGAGGCCATTCCATGTGGATGGCAGGTGCATGCGTGACACATGGGGCATGTTCCCCCCTTGCCCCCGCCAAAAAAAATGTGGGGACCAGCTCCGCATGCGTTTAAATATTTTTGGGGAGGGCTTATTTTCAGGGGAGCTCAAAAGCCCAATTGGGCTTATTATCCAGGGAGGTCTTATTTTGGGGGGAAACAGGGTAGTAATAGATGGGAATACAGGCAGCCTTGTTTGTCTTATGTTTGCAACTGGGAACCAGCTGCCAGCAGCTAGCGAAGAACTCCCTGGCCAGCAAGAAGGAACACAATAGAATGTGTTAACCACTATGTGGCTAATCATTCTGGCAGATGTATTTGCAAAGACGCGCCGTATTGTTCCAAAAATCTAGGGAACGGCGGGGGGGAAAAAACAACTCCTTGCGGGAGGCGCGTCGCAAGTGGTATCCATTTTGGACGATGGGTAGAGACGTCGCATCTCGGATCTCACCCCAGCTCTTCACAAGTTGCCCCTCCGTGTGTTTGTGTGTTTTGTCACACAGGACCCCTCGTCTCTCAGTCACTCCTTTGAGGCAGCCATCCAGAAGTCGATGCCGGAGGCGAAAGCTATCGGTAAGAAGGATGGAGATGAAGGCTACGGCGGTTGAGTTTTTCGGGATTGTTGGATGCCATGTGCGAAAAGTCCCGGAAGATGTCGAGGTATGTGGCATCTCCTGCGGGAGAAAGAAAAACACAACACTTGGCAATGATCACACCAGTTTTAAGAAGAAGTTGGGGTTTCATGCACGCTGGTTTTCGTCCTGGCAAAATAAAGCTCAGTTTCTTGGGAGAAGAAGTGGGGGAAGATGCCCAAGAATGCTGGCCATGTTCATACATCCTATTAAGCCATGAGTTACTCCAGAAACCACATTGACTGGGTCTGTGCCACATGCTTTCAGATTTGGGTTAATGTCAGGATTCCAAGTAACACCCCCAACAAAAGAAGACTCCGAGTTTGAGTTTCCTCAAAGTTCCATCTTATTAAAGATAAAGGTTCCACTCGTACACATATGTGTTAGTCGTTCCTGACTCTAGGGGGCGGTGCTCATTTCAAAGCCAAAAAGCCAGCGCTGTCCGAAGACGTCTCTGTGGTCATGTAGCCGGAATGACTCAATGCCGAAGGCGCACGGAACGCTGTTCCCTTCCCACCAAAGGTGATTCCTATTTGTCTACTTGCATTTTTTACGTGCTTTCGAATTGCTAGGTTGACAGACGCTGGGACAAGTCATGGGAGCTCACTCCGTTACGTGGCGCTAGGGATTCAAACTACCAAACTGCCGAACTTTCTGACCAACAAGCTGAGCGTCTTAGCCATTGAGCCACTGCATCCATTTTATTAGTGATGGCATACTGACACACCTGGGAAAACCGGAATCTGAAAGCTTCCAGGTTTTCCCCACCCAAAGGGAAGTTCAAATCCCTGCCCCAGCACCCATATGTCCATCACATGGTCCAATCAGGTACCATCCAAAATAGGAGATGCCTCCCAGTCACCTCATCGCAGCTGCAGGGCGAGATGACCTTGACTTTCTGAGAAAGAATGTTATTATGGCTACACATCACCCACACTCTATGTATCATCCCCTCTCCCATTTTCCCACAGGAGAAAATGCGGCAGGCCTGAAGTCTTAAAGGTAAAAGATTTTGGCTTCCAGGTCTGACACTAAGAGGTAGACAGTCGCTTGTAAATCTCTCTGGCTGAGGGTAGGATATCTAGGACTAAGGCAATCCGCGGTATCGATTTTCTTGATGGGCCCATCACACAAACCGCACACAGGTTGTAAAACAGGAGAAAAGCTTTTGCTTTTGCACGCGGGTTTCTGTTTCAGGGTGTCAACAGAGCCCAACCGTTTTGGGTGGAAAAGGCAGAACTTATGGGCGGCGAAAAAGAGTGTTTTGTGCAGCTTGATAGTGACATGCAAATTTCCTGACAATGAGAACAATTAATCAATGGAACAGAAGTTGCCTCCAGAAGTTGTGAATGCGCCAACACCGGGAGTTTTCAAGAGGAGATTGGATAACCATTTGTCTGAAGTGGTGTAGGGTTTCCTGCAAGGTCCCTTCCAATTCTGTTATTCTATTCTATTCCTTAAGATACTCTATTCCTTAATCTATTCCATTCTATTCCATTCTGTTCTATTCTATTCTGCTATTCCTGTTTTGTTCTGTTCTCTTCTATTCTCTTCTATTCTATTCCTTAATCTATTCTATTCCTATTCTATTCCTTAATCTAATCTCTTCTATTCTATTCCTTAATCTATACTATTCTATTCTGTTCTATTCTATTCTGCTGTTCTGGTCTGTTCTGTTCTCTTCTCTTGAAGGAAAACCCCAAAAACATGTACTGTAGAAGCACGCAGAGCTCGGAGGTATTTACTGAAGGAGCTGTCCAGGGACATTCTCCAGGAATCCTAATATCTCCTCTTGGCTCCCATTTCCTCCTGAACTTTGACCAAAAGGATATTTCAAGCATTAAATCCCAAACCGAGAGTCTGAACTGTATCTCCTATAGAATTCTGCTCCCAGCTCAGATTTTTATGCATATGTCCCCGCAATGTTCAAACATTGCAAAAGGGAAAACAAACTTTGATTTTTTTTAAAAAAAGCTACGTTTTATGTGTATGCAGGTTCTTTCTGGGCCATCTGTTATACTAGGAGGTTACTCTTTTAACCGATTAGCAAAATGTTTCATACACAACAGCTTGTTACAATTGTTCCAGATGATTACAACCCTAATTTTGTATGCAACTTGGCCATGGAAAGCAAGCGGGAGTTTTAAGAAGCTGCTTTCCAGTTGGAAGCAAGATCAAATGATTCGGAACTTCCCACCTCTCGGAAGAATTTTTGGAAAAACTGGAAAGGCTCAAAACATGTCAACCCCCCACCCGCCCCCCCCTCCCAGCATCTCTGGCTGCATGTCTCCAGAGTGGTGTGAATTCTTCCTCTTTCTTTATATCCACATCCCTCTCAATGAAGTTTGTAAAAGGATAGTAGGTTACACTAAAACATACGAAGAATGGTTGCAGGAACTGGGTATGTCTAGTTTAATGAAAAAAAGGACTAGGGGAGACATGATAGCAGTCTTCCAATATCTCAGGGGCTGCCCCAAAGAAGAGGGAGTCAAGCTATTCTCCAAGGCACCTGATGGTAGGACAAGAAGCAATGGGTGGAAACTAATCAAGGAGAGAAGCAACTTAGAACTAAGGAGGAATTTCCTGGCAGTGAGAACAATTAATCAGTGGAAGAACTTGCCTCCAGAAGTTGTGAATGCCCCAACACTGGAACTCTTTAAGAAGATGCTGGATAGCCATTTGTCTGAAACGGTTTAGGGTTTCCTGTCTAGGCAGGGGGTTGGACTAGAAGACCTCCAAGGCCCCTTCCGACTCTGCTATTCTATTCTATTCTATTCTATTCTACACATCACAGCCTGTTTTTGACTTATAGTTCGGAGCAGAAGCACACGGTTTGGAAACGGACAGATTTGAGCCGGCCTGCTGTGTGACCCATTAGAGAGCAGGAGCAAAAGAAAAGCAACTCTAATGGACTGAGACTTTTGAAAGTTTTTAAGTGCAGCCAGGCACCACGCAGGAAATAGCGCAGTTGCAGCTTATGCAGCAAGAAGGTGAAATTGGCAGAAAGAGATAACTAGATGCTCATATTAAATGTTAGACAGGGTGCAGAGAAGGCTAGATTTATCTCTTTTCGTTGGTCTCTACCAGTGGTGAAATCCTCCCGGTTCGGCCGAACCAGTAGGGACTGTTGTTGTTGGTTCTGCGAACAGCTAGCAAAGAAAAAAAAAATATCTTCAGAGGATCAAGTAAAAAGGCAGGAAAAAATACTTTAAAAAGTGGGGGTAAAAGCTGATCCATGTGATTGTCGGAACCTTCCCCCCCCACACACTTTTTAAAGCATTTCCCCCCCTGCCTATTCGCCCGAACAGGCAGGGGAAAAAAATGCTTTAAAAAGTGAAAAAGGGTTGGCCACGCCCACCCAATCACATGACCCTTCCCTCCACCAAGCCACGCCCACAGAACCGGTGAGTTAAAAAAAAAAAAAGATTTCACCACTGCTCTCTACCCAGCAGCGATCAGCAGGGAAGCATCAGATAATCGAAAAGCATCGTCATCCTTCAACCTGGCTCTAAGAACCGCCGCCAATCCTTCCAACTTAAATCTTCTCACACGCACGCACGCACGCACGCATGCACACACACACACACACTCCAGACTGTGGAGAAACTCCTCCTGTTATTTTCAGGTTAACAACAGTAGGAGCTTCGGTTCACACCTAAATCCGAAGGTGTTGTGCGGTGTCTTGGCTGCTCTTGCAAGTAGGAGCATGTTCCTTTTCACATTACACCAGGGTGTAACTTATTTCCATTTATGTGACTGGGTTGAGCAAAAAGGGAGACAGACAGGTCAAGTTCTTAATCGTAACCTTATTAAGGGCCAGGGCATTAAAAAGGCCGCCAACAGAGCAGGGAACATGTTTTTGTTCTTTTGAAGTCATTTTCTTGAGAGGCATCTCTAGGCCCCATTATAAGCGGCTTCCGATGGCCGCTTCCTGCTAGCCCTCTTTGCAAATCATCCTAGCTTTGAGCTTTCAACCCAAGGCTCATCCCAATTCTCCAAACCACTTGAGGGCAGGACAAGAAGCAACGGGTGGAAACTAATCAAGGAGAGAAGCAACCTAGAACTAAGGAGAAATTTCCCAACAGAACAATTAACCAGTGGAACAACTTGCCTCCAGAAGTTGTGAATACTCCAACACTGGAAGTTTTTAAGAAGAGACTGGATAACCCTTTGTCTGAAGTGGTGTAGGGTTTCCTTCCTGAGCAGGGGGTTGGACTAGAAGACCTCCAAGGTCCCTTCCAATTCTGTTCTTCTATTTCTATTCAATTGCGATCTGCAGCTGGCTTGCAAATGGGAGTTTTTTTCTCGCCTGAATTGTTATCTGTGTCTTATTATCTCTGGGGAAGCTGGCAGGATGAAAGGGCAGGAGGGGAGAAGTGCTATTCCCCCCCCCTTCTTTGAAGTATAGCCCCCATCATATCCACAGCTGATTCCTTGGCGGATAAAGCCAAGGTATGTACTTCTCCGTTGGCATGTTTAAGCCAACAGCCCAACCTTTTGACCTAGTGCCCCTATTATTATTGTTATTTTTGAAAGCGGGCCGTAAACTATCCGTGGCAGGAATGTGGCCAGGCGAGATGCGCTGTGGGTCACACCGCAGTCCTGCCTGATTTTGGAAGATAACGGTTCTCAAAGACTTAAGAACTCTTCCCAGGAATTTCATCTGAATCCCAGCCTAGTTTTGGAATGCAATTGTAGCCAATTCCAGGCTAAATAATCACAGGTCGGAATGGGACCCCTTGAGCTTCACTCTCTGTGCAGTTTCCTTAGCAGCACTGAATAATTTTGCCCTTGGGGGTCCCTGAGAGGTTTTCTTGGCTGCCCAGTCTAACCTGTATCCCAGGCCACACATACATCCCCCCCCCCCCCCGCCCAAGGACTAGGGGCAACATAACAGTCTTCCAGTATCCCAGGGGCTGCCCGAAAGAAGAGGGAGTCAAGCTATTCTCCAAAGCACCTGAAGGCAGGACAAGACGCAATGGGCAGAAACTAATCAAGGAGAGAAGCAACTTAGAACTAAGGAGAAATTTCCTGACAGTGAGAACAATTAATCAGTGGAACAGCTTGTCTCCAGAAGTTGTGAATGCCCCAACACTGGAAGTCTTTAAGAAGAGTGTTGGATATCCATTTGTCTGAAGTGGTGTAGGGTTTCCCGCCTAAGCAGGGGGTTGGACTAGAAGACCTCCAAGGTCCCTTCCAACTGTGATTCTATTCTATTCTATTCAGTTAAACACCACTGGTTTCAACGCTCTTTAGCTTCCAAGTCCAGCCAAGGTGGATTCTGGACATTTTGCTTAGATGACCTTAAAAAGGATGGGAAGAGTCAAAACCCTCCATCTTTATGGAAGTCACTCCGGGAAGCGGGAGCCTTAACCCCTCTGCTTGGGAGCTTCCCTGAAATCTCTGGTGGCAGTCAATGATGTTATGCAATACTTAGAAATAAGTTTGCCAAGGCTCACTCCCACTTAAGCACGTCTCCAGCTGCAAGTTAGGTGGACCTCTTCATCGAATTAAAGCAAATAATAATTGCTGGAGACAACAATAAAAAGGACAACTTAAATAATTCCAGTGGAGTGCTTTAAAAAAAATCCATTAAGATCCATGCCTCTCTCTACTTCATCACTAATGCCCATTTAAGTTAAAGGTTCCTCTTGCACATATGTGCTAGTCGTTCACGACACTAGGGGGCGGTGCTCATCTCTGTTTCAAAGTCGAAGAGCCAGCACTGTCCGGACGTCTCCGTGGTCATGTGGCCGGCAGGACTCAACACTGAAAGCGCACGGAACGCTGTTCCCTTCCCACCAAAGGTGGTCCCTATTTTTCTACTTGGATTTGTTACGTGCTTTCGAACTGCCAGGTTGGCAGAAGCTGGGACGAGTCACGGGAGCTCCCTCCGCTACGCGGCGCTCGGGATTCGAACCACCGCCCTTTCTGATCGACAAGCCCAGCGTCTTAGCCCCTGAGCCACCGCATCCCATTTACACGGACCATTTACATTGTGGCTAATGCCAATCTTTTTTTGGTGGTGGGCGGGAGGATTTTTCCAAAGCTTGAGCGTTAATATGCAGGTGTAGTAAGGTAGAGGGAAGAAGTGAGAGAGATTGCAAAATAAAGACCAAAATGCAAGAAGAAGAGGAGATAAAAGCGTTTACTCTAGATTTTTATTAACAGTGTTTCAAGAGACAATAGAAGGAAGAAGAGGAAGGAAGTAAGACATCAGAGCATCAGATTTTTTTTTTTAAATCTCTCCCCCTGTCCCCGCCCGCCCCTCCCTTCTGGCTTTTTTTCTCTGTAGGTGCCAAACTTTTTCTTCCCTTGCTGTTAAAAAAAAATCATACAAAGATAAACAACGTACAGAGAATCCAGCTTCCAAAGCAGCACTCAGCAGACAGACCAGGTAGGGCCAAGAAAGGCAGGAAGATAGGAAGTTATAAGAGGTCAAAAGGGAGGGGGGTTGTTTTGTTTTGCTCCTGCACCCTCCCGCAAGAAAGAGGAGGAAAATAAAAAATAAAATTTTAAAAAAGGAACCGGTTATTACAAAGACTGTCCTCAAAGCAAGCATAAGAGATAAGAAGGAGGGATTAAAATGCAGGAATGTATTTACAGTTTCTCAACCCACCGTTTCTGGAACTTGAAAACTACCGTGTTTCCCCCAAAATAAGACAGGGTCTTATTTTCTTTTGATTACACCCCCCCTGCGAAATAAGTGCTTGGCCTTATTTTTGGGGAGGTCTTATTATTTGTGAGGTGCAGGATGTGGCGAGCGTGGTCACCTCATGGCTGCTGCTGTGTCACAATATTTTTGGGTAGGTCTTATTTTTAGGGGAGGGCTTATTTTAGCGCAAAAGCTCAATTGGGCTTATTATCCAGGGAGGGCTTATTTTTGGGGGGAGGGCTTATTTTAGTGCATGCGCTCAAAAGCCTGATTGGGCTTATTACCCAGGGAGGTCTTATTTTGGGGAAAACGGGGTAGAGCAGAGCTTTTGGTGGCTTTCAGAGGTTTCTGTGCATCCAGCTGAAACAGGTGGCTACTTCCGGGGTGCAAGGATGGAAAGTTGCACGGGAAAAGTTCCCTTCCATCCATCCCTCTCCGCTTGGTTATCCCACTAAGCGACTATTTTTCTCCCAAGCCACAAGATTCATACCCACAGTCTCCCCTGGTATTGAAGACAGCAAGGGCGATCAAGCGATTTGGCTGAATATAGAAAACTCCTAGCTCAAAGGGAAGGAAAAAAAGCAAGAACTACGCCTCAACTCCACATCTCCCTCACCCCTTTTTATTTAATTCAGTGCTGTTGAAATAGGAAGTGTAGGGACCCCTGTCTTGGGGAAGAGCCAGGATTCAAGACGGCACTCTAACTTTTATAATACAAAAATGTCTTCCTTTTTTTTTCTAGTACAAAAATAAATACGTTTTCCTCGAGGCGAGGATGCCCAGCGTTGCAGAAAACATCCAGGCGTCACTCCCCTTAGTTCCTAAAGAAAGAATTTGGGCACAACTCCCTGGGTCTCTGATCAGGTTTAAACCCAACGCCGTTCCCACGGGGGTTTACCGTACTGTACTGATTAAAGGCAGCGCTTCTCAACTTTCAGCCATTTTAAGACAGGTGGACTTCAACTCCCAGAATCCCCCAGCCAGCCATGGTTGGCTGGAGAATTCTGGGACTTCAACTCCACCTGTCTTAAAAATGTCCAAGGTTAAGAAACGTGGGTTAAGGCACAGGACAATGAGTAGGAAGCAGAGCTGGATTCCGGCTGCCATTACTACCAGTTCGGCGCCTGAAAATTTTTGCGCAGTTGCACTTAATACGATCAACATTAAAAAAAGGAATGAAAACTACATTTTTTCAATGAAGATTGTTCTGCCCATGTGCAGAACAGAAAAATCAAGATGGCGCCGCCGAGTATAGAACTGACACAGTCACATATCCGCTAGAGTTACTACCTATTCAGCCGAACCGGACCGAATAGGTAGGAGCCCACCACTAGTAGGAAGACCCCCAATTCACGTTCATTCTCAGCTATGGAAGCACCTCTAGGGCCAGCCATAGTCCCTCTCTTGGTCCAGACGTTATGTGGAAAACCAGGAACTGGGCGTGAGTGGAGCCTGCTGCCTTGAGCTCCCTGAGGACAGGCAGGATCTAAACCGAATGAAGAAATCCCTAAATGATCTCAGCGTTAAGGTTTGCATCCCGTATAGACGCGCAAAGTGAAAACATGCTAGGTTCTGACTCAACCGGAATCCTTCCTCTGCTTCGGGAGGGGAAAGTGGATTGCAGCACTTCCTATTTCTCAGGTAGCTCGATTCCTGGTTTCCCTCCCCCCCCTCCCTCACCTCCAGGGAGGGAAATAACTTTTTCCCAGCTTGCATCACTATGGATGTTGGGAGCCAAGGTGCACAAACCGAAACACGCTGGCTGGGTTCTCCTTTATTTTCTTCCTTGCAACATTCCCACATTCACAGCTTGTCTGCTCCTGCTCTCTAGTGATACAGCTGTGTACTGCAAGCAGGGAAAGTGAAATTGAGCAATTGAGGCAAATATTTAGAATATTCTATTCTAAAGAGAGGACTGGGGGGAAAACATTGGGTCCGATTATCTGACTCAGGTCATCTTTCCAAACGGAACCAATACCGTGAGTTTCACATCTCATCCTAAAATAAGACAGGCTCTTATTTTCTTTTGACCCCCGAAATAAGCCCTTGGCCTTATTTTCGGGGAGGTCTTCTTATTTTTGAGGCGCAGGAGGCGGCGAGCATGGTCACCTCATTGCTGCTTCTGTGTTGCAATATTTTCAGGGGAGGGCTTATTTTAGCGCATGCACTGAAAATATTATCCAGGCAGGTCTTATTTTTGGGGAGGTCTTCTTATTTTTGAGGTGCAGGAGGCAGTGAGCATGGTCACCTCATGGCTGCTGCTGTGTTGCAATATTTTCAGGGGAGGGCTTATTTTAACGCATGGGCTCAAAAGCCCAATTGGGTTTATTATCCGGGGAGGTCTTATTTTCAGGGAAACAGGGTAGGATTGTGGCATGTGAGAAGGCAGTCTTATGAGCAAAGCATTCCTGGGTACCCGAAATTCCTATGGAAACAGCACTCAGCCTAGTCACAAGTTTCCAAACCTCAAGGGTTGTTTTCTCATTGTTTTCCCTGCACGGCTGCAATTTTGTCTCCAAACTTACATCACGACCACCTGTCCCAGTGGACAATGCACAACCACTATATAGCCACTTGAGCCGTGCGCCGACACATTTCAGCACGGCTCCAATCCTACTTCGTTTCAAAGGACGAAAACCAATCCAGCAGATTTTTTGGAAACTGTAGTGATGCATTTCATCCCTGGTACCCCAAGGCTTTATACCAAAGCCAAAGTTTCAAGAAAATATATATATATATATGGTGTAGTTATAAAAGAAAAAAGAGACATTGTGATCTCCGGAACTTAAAATATGTTGCTTTCGTTAGCCCCTGCTAACATCGTCAGAGTGTAAAGACTACCATTAAAGAGATATCTGCCTTTATACACCATTAATCAATTAGACCATTGCCCACATGATAAGCACGTGATAGACAGGTGGGAGGTCGGTAGATGGGCCTATCACGCGCGTAATGGTCTAATTGATTAATGGTGTATAAAGGCTGATATCTCTTTAATGGTAGTTTTTACACTCTGATGATGTTAACAGAGGCTAACGAAAGCTAAGCGAGCAACATATTTTAAGTTCCGGAGATCGCAATGTCTGTTTCCTCTTTTATATATATGAGAAGGAATGAAACAAATTGACTGATTATTATTTCTTTTGGTAAAAGATAACATTCCCTAGCCACTGTACAAAAGAGGGGTGGGGGGAAATTCCTGACATTAAATACATCAAAAAAAGGATACTGAATGTGGGGTGGGCGGAAGAAAATAAATAAAAAATACTTGCAATGGTCCACCCAGGCATCTTTAGTAATAAATTAAATATTTAACAATGTCACCCATTTTAAAAAGACGGCACGTAACTCATAATAAAAAGAACGTTAAAAATCTTTTTTTTTTAAAAAAAAGAGAGAGAGAGAGAGAGAACCCAATACTGTTAAATAGGAAAAAAGTGCACAAAGTCAATTTTTATACATTGCATCTAGAGAAAGTACATCTTAAAATACATAAATCACCATGACAGAAGAGCAGAGACCAATTCCTGCCTTAGGATAGAGTGGAGAGCCCGGAAGTGGGCATCCGTAATGGGCCTCTCCTTTTTGTTCGTGCTATTTTTCTGTCCTCGTTCGCCTTTCTACACCCAGCCCCCCTTTTTGGCCAACCTCAAACATGTGTTCCACCCCCAAAACAAGAGAGAAAGACAACCAGACCAACCACAGCCCAGTTTCATACACCGTAGACATTTTCATTTCTGGAGGATCTCAAACTGGTTTCCGCCATTTCCCCGTACGTGGGCGCAATCACTCCCAAAGAGAGTTTGCCAGACGAACGGAGCTAAGACCAGAATTGGACTCGGTGAAATATCACGGCTGCTGGTCCCCGGGACCTGCCTCCTCCAAGAACCTTGGGAATTGCAACTGGATGAGATTGAGCGAGAAGGGACGTCTGGTCATGTAGAAGTTTCAAACGAGGATCGCCGCAAGATTGGAAGAATTGGTTTTGGACAGGTAGTAGAAAATGAAATGATTGAGGAAAAACAAGAACATTATTAGTAGGAATAGACGTCCTTGTAACTGATAGGCAACTTAGTCCCCCTCTTGGTTGGTTGGTTGGCTTAAAATACCAAGGACATCTCTCCTCATTGGTCATCTCTGTGATCCTTTCATAATACCATGCAATAGCTGTTCATCCCGAGGCATTATTACATTTGCTTGGAAGCATAGAGGAAATGCTGCTTTTCACCCAGAACGGTACCTCTGGTTAAAAAAAATCCCTCGTCTTCCTTCCAATTTCCTGAACAGAGGACACACCGGTCGCTGAGAAATGGTAAAATTCCCCTTCCTCTGGAAAAGAAAGGCATCTCAACGTTTGGATTAATTTAGTTTGGCGTGGTGGTCTTGGCCATCATCATTCGCAGCCCCATCCATTTCCGTTTCCTGCTTAAAAGCACTTCGCAGATGTAACGATTTCCAGTTTGCTCGAACCGTGGGCTCCGCAGTACATCTCACCATCCCAAAAATTCACGTCAATTCCAGCGATTTTTTGTTTCTAAAAGTGGGCCTAAGTGCCCCATGAGACTTTTTTTTGGGGGGGGGATCTCCAAAGGCGTTGGGACAGCCTAATCCAGGAGATGAGAAATATAACTCCTTTTTAAAAAATTGCATCTAAGGGTGATTGGGTAAATGCGTCTGAATATTTCCACTTGGTTCTACGTATTCAGCTGGAAGGAAGCGGAATCTAACCTTGTAGATAGACCAGAAGATCTCAAATGACTTGGAATCGGGGAATAAGAAGAACCAAGAGAGGGAAAATAAATAGCAGGAGATGGGAGAAACCCAAGAATTCATGAGCAACGTATCAAATGCGGCAAAAAGCATGAAGAGACGCTTGGATGGAAGACTGGATGAACACGTGCTTGTAAAGAATTGTTTTCTATTTTATCAAACAATTGATTAAAATGTTGATGAGGCTCAAAAGAAAAATCCACTGGAAAAAAAATCCCAGTGGAAAAAGCACAGTTATTAGAAGCGGCGAACTTCCTTGCATACTCTTAAGCTATCCGTTCACAACCAGACTTTACAGGGTGATTGTGATGATGATTTTGGGGTGGGGTTGGGGGGTGGGGCCATCTCCTACCACTCCCTGAGCAGAAAAAAATGGAATGCAAATGGCATCTGGCTTCCTGCTTTTACAAAAATATATCAAGGGTTAAGTTGTACATCAAGGTGAAGGCATTGGGGCTGGACACCATGCGCGTATGGCTATTCTAATATGCCAGCTACTCTACATTTTACTCTGGTTATCTGGAGAAGAGGGTGCAGATGGGAATTGGAAGCCCAGGTCAAGACAAGACAAGGGGGGGGGAGGATTGTAGGAGTGAGATGCGATGTAGCCATAACAACATTCTTTCTAGAAAGCCAAGGTCATCCTTTGTCTTTGCACCTCTGCACCTGACCGGAATTGGATGGGTGGAAGCTGCCAGCATGGCAGTGGGAGATTGGACCATGGGATGGACTGGTGGGTGTGGGGGGCAAGATCATCAACTTTCAACTGGGTGGGGGAAACCAAGCAGCTTTCAGATTCGGGTTTTCCCAGATATGCCAACATGGCTCTCTTAATAAATTGGAACTTTGAGCAATACTTTGCCTTGGACTCTGATTTACTTTTGAATGCTATTTGGAGCCCTGACATTAACCCTAACCTAACACCCTTGTTCTAACACCACCACCAGATTCCAGCTGGAAATCTGTAGGGAGACTTAATCCTTATTCAAAGCCATGGCTGACTTCACCCATTGATGCAAGACTCTTTAAATCATAGACTGCGGGTTCCCAACGCAGAATCCCCCAATTGCAAGAATCAAATCCACCTGCCTCTACGGCTTAGCGCAAGATTGAAAAGGAGAATTGCGATGATTCGATGCCGCAGAACGAGGTGGAGAACTGCCTTGGGACATCCCAAACCGTCGTCGCGGGTTTCCATTACTCTGGAAAAAACATCTCTTTTCCCATCCTTCTTCCTTCCTCCCTTCCCAAGTATCCCTGAACCCAGTGGCTGCTTTGGAGTTTACATCCAACTTTCAAGAGAAAAAGTCTACTTTCTAACTCTTAAAAGTAAAAATCTGCCTTCTGAACAAAGACCACCTAAAAACCCAGAGTGGGTTTCGAGAATAACTTGTTTCCTGTTCTACCCTCCCTCCCACAAAAACCCACCCCGCCCTATAATAAAATAAATAGTGCCCGCCCACCATCAATAACCTGAATTCTGTGTGCCCTCTGCAATCATGCATTGGTGAGAAGGGGAATCACAGCTTTGGTTAAGAGTGCACATGCAAAAATGGGGTAAAAAAAGGGTGGGGACTAGTTCTGAATTTCCCCATTTCCCAAGAGATTTGATCAAGGGAATTCAGTTCCTTAGGGATATCAACAAACAAACAAAAAACCTGCCCCCCTCCCCAGGTTTGATCTAGCTCTCTAGCTAAATGTTGCTTCAAGAAGTGAAAAAAACGAGACCTCACGGTGCTCCCTGGCTGTGGCTGTGTTTTCTTTTTTTAAAAAAAAGGGGGGGGGAGGAAGAAAGAAAGAAGAAAAAAAGGAAAGGGGGGGATGGGGAAACCCATCGCCGGCGACGAGTGCATTCTTCCAAGCCTCACCACTTTTGGAAGTCAAGAAGGGTGAAGGCAGGCGCAAAAAGCTGAAGGACAAAGACAGAGGAATTCTTTTGAGAATAGGTGGCCGTATTTGTCCCTTTGGCTGGGAGTCGGTGTCCCACGCTCCGAATGTGCAGCAGAAAAGACCACTTTGCAAAAGAGAGAGAGGTCTGTATTCCATCCTCCGTGTTTACTAATGATGGCGGGTTTTTCCTCCCAATACAGAAAGGAAATTCAAGGGCAGAGAAAGCCAGCCTATGGGGGAAGAAAGAGATGTTCCGGACACGCTAATTTTCTATGCGCAGGGATTTTTCTCGATTCTTTGTGTAGTTTGATGGTAGGAGAGTCATCGGAAAGGAGCTGATTGCCTCTAGCAGAAATAGTCCAAAATTGCCCTTCAGCTCCCTGATGGGTTTATTCCTTTCTCTGCCTTCCACTGGTGTGAATTGCTCCGAGGATTAGACCAAGAGGCATCTCACAAAGGCCCAGATCGTGTGTCTCACCTCACACATCCATTCTGAATTTTCCAAGAGGAGGAGGAATACTCGGTCTGGGTCACTGGCTTCACTGGTGCCAGCCAACTGGCCGACCTTTCCTGCAAAGATGCAGGATTCTGTCCTCCCCCTCGAGACAAAGGCAAGCATGTACTGCAAGCGCCAAGTTTCCTTCTCACCAACCTACCCTGAATTAACATCTGTCTTCACCCTACATGGATTGCGTCCTCACCTTGGAAGCGGCTGAGTTATGGCTTTGAAACCAGCTAAGCTAACCTCCTGGTTGATTTCCATCCGTCATCACCAGAGGAAGTGTTTGGCTTGCAGGAACCTGAGCACCCGGGAGGGAGGGAGGTCCCCCTCACCCCGCACCCCCCAATGCCTCTTGATCCATGAACTGCAGCATGTGCTGAGAAGACACCAAACTGGCAGCCCAGCTGAACTTCACCCGTGCCTGCTCCACGCTCAAAACGGGGCTATCTCATTCCCGGCCGTGCGTGTACGCTTGGGTGTCTCGTACGTCCGTTTTCCCTCCAATCGATCTGGGATTCCTACCGCAAGCCGATGGCCGTCGGCATTGCCAAGAGTGTGTGCACAAGACAAAGAAGAGAGACAGATGCAGGGAGAGAGAGAGATTAAGGATAAGCCTCCATCCGGTTCGGTTTGGGATCCCTTTCCAAATGTAGCTTCCCGCCTCCTAAGCACGTTTCACCTCCTGCTTTTAGGCCCGGAGAGACCATTTACACAGTCAATTGCCTTTTTGGGGGGCTGTGGGGAGGGGGTGGGAAACCGAAGGGCAGATTTAAGCTCAGATGCACCCATTCCACCTGAACCAAATGCAAAGAAAAAAAATCTGATCCCAGTTGGTTTTTAAGGGTCCTCTCTTGCTCTCCTCCTCCTCTCGCTGTGCAGCTTTCAGCCCCATCCATCCACTCTTCGGTCAGCAAATCCCCCCTTATCCCAAAACACACATCTAGAGTTTGTTTAGTTTCCTTTTTTTTTGTTTTTTGTTTTGTTTTTTTCTTGGGCTCAGTTCAGCTTCCTTAAATTTTGACCCGAACGAGGAGGTGGGCAGAAGGATTGCCGAAGTTCTCACTAACACTCATCTATGTTAAGGCTGATGAACTCCTGTATACATTTTCGGTACTGAAGCTCTGTAGGGCTATTGTTGGTATATTGACCTGGATGCCCAAAGGGACCCTCGGCTTCACGCATCTCTTCGTTCATCCGAGCCAGACGCAGCCTGTAGGATGAGAAGCAGAGAGGGATTTTGAGTTAGCCAAAGGAGGGGAGAAAACAGGGCTTGGATCAAACAGGGATCGTACTGGCATTCGGGAGTTAAACCCTTCGGCACTAAGGAAGCAGCACAGTTGCTGAATAGCAATAGCTAATAACAATAACACTTATATACTGCTTTACAGTGCAATCTCTAAGCAGTCTACAGAGTCAGCATCACTTGCCCCCCGCAATCTTGGTCCTCATTTGACCCACCTTGGAAGGACGGAAGGCTGAGTCAACCTTGAGCCCGCTGAGATTCGAACTGCCAAATTGCAAGCAGCCGGCAGTCAGCAGAAGCAGCCTGCAGTACTGCACTCTAACCACTGCACCCCCTGGGTCAGTGAAGATAGTGGTCTGTCAGAGCTAAGCCACAATTCTCTCTTTTTGGCAGGGACGTAACTGGCCCAATCTATTCCTGGGGTGTTGAGTTTCCAGATCAGCCCTTTCCAGCTCCAACATGCATTTCATCTCCGACGCAGGAAGGACACACTTACAAGGTCACGATGTCCGCGTTCGCGGCCTGGACAGCGATGCTGAGGGGGTCCTGCCCGTCCTCGTCCACTGCGTGCTGGTTGGCTCCTCTCTTTAGGAATAAGCAGACCTGGCTGCCAAATGTTGAAAGAAAAGAGGAAGAAAAAAACGGAGAGAGGAAGTGTAGGTCAGCCAAGAATACGCTGTGATGGAGAAGGAGAGTTTGAAGAGATGGGTGACACCAAGCTTAAGAAGCATGAATGTGTCACACCAGACTTTGATTATACTACTTTACACTGGATCAGTTCCTCTGTTTAGACTTCCCACCTGCAAATGACGACTACCTGGGTCAGATAACATCAGGTGTTGCTCTTCTAAGTCACCATTCATCGTGCACCTATGGTCTTACTCCTAAGACGACCCCAGTTCTTTAGCTGTTCCCTTCATTTGGCAACTGTGCATGCGCACAGTGGGAACAGGCTCCAACTGTTTGTCTGCCTCACTAATGTCTGACTCTGAAGGCAGCTGATAACTGGCATACGGCCGTGGCCCCCTCTCTGCCTCCGACGCAGAGCCCTCGTCCGAGCCTTCCCCAGACTCCAGGACTGGCCCATCTTCCTCCCCAACCTCCTCACTCTCCGAATCTGCTGCCAGCTCTGCTGGCGGGCCGCAACACCACATCTTTTTTTTGGTAGCTGAAGGCACAGCGGGCGACTTACCCAGTGTGGCCCAAATATGTGGCGTGATGTAGAGGTGCCCTCCCCCGGATATCTCTTTGGTTAACGTCTGCCCCATTCTGGAGCAAAAATTCACAAGCTATTAGTGAGCCCTGAAAGAAGCAGAGAAAGAAAAGTTAGTTTTGGAGTCTTGGACTTCTCTTACATTATACAGGCAGTCCTCGACTTAACGACTATTCGCTTAGTGACCATTACACAGCACTGAAATAAGTGACTTGGGACTGTCCTTCTCACTCACGGCCGTCGCAACATGGATTATAGGAGTTAGATGTTATGTAGCCATAACAACATTCTTTCTAGAAAGCCAAGGTCATCCTTTGTCTCTGCACCTGACCGGAACTGGATAGGTGGAACTGCCAGCATGGCAGTGGGAGATTGGACCGTGGGATGGACTGGTGGGTGTGGGGGAAAGATCTTGAACTTTCAACTGGGTGGGGGAAACCGGGAAGCTTTCAGATTTGGGTTATCCCAGATGTGCCAACATGGCTCTCTTCATCAATTGGAACTTTGAGGAATCCTTTGCCTTAGACTCTGATTTACTTTTGGATGCTATTTGGAACCTTGACATCCCTATAGTGACGTGAGCAAAATTCAGACACTTGGCAACTGACTCAAGATTTACGACAGTTGTAATATCCTGGGGTCCCGTGATACCCCTTTTGCGGCCTTCTGACAAGCCAAGTCAACAGGGAAGCCAGAGTCCCTTAACAAGCGTGTGACTCGCTTAATAACTGCAGCGATTCTCTTAACAACTGCGGCAAGGGAGGTCATAAAATGGGCAAAACTCGTGGTCGTACGTCGAGGATTATTTATGTATCGTAGCTTTAAGGAGAAACTCCATCCCCTTCTGCTCCACATTTGGAGATCCACTTGGGATTCTCCCCCACCTGAGTAGATTTCCCCTGGCCTACACTTAGCGGGAGGCGATGAAATCTAGCTGGCACTGACGACGATCCACTTAATGCAGAGGTGGTATTCATTTCACCTTCCCTACCGGTTCACAAATGTGAGCGCATGCGCCAAGTCTGCGCATGCGCTCAGCCTTTCATGCATGCGCTTTGGCTAAAAGAAAAGGGCCTAAATGGGATGCCATAGAGGTGGGGTGGTTGGGCGGGGCCATCTGCGATTTCAACTACCACTTCGGAAGAACCGTTCCGAACCGGCTAAATGCTACCTCTTGACTTAATGACACATAGACACGTCAGACCTGCTTTGCCCTGATGGAGCAAATCTCGAAACCGGCCCGGCGCCGCGTGGGTCTCGCTCACCCCCATGACAGCCTGGATCAGCGGGGTTTTGTTCTCGTCCTCTTCGTTCACCCAGTTGACGTTGGCGCCGTGGGCCAGGGCCTCCGCCATGACCGGCAAGTTCCTGGCCCTCGAAGCCTTGTAAACCAGCAAACCAGGATGCAGCTCCCTCAAGTCTTCCAAATCGGAAGCCTCCTGCTCGATTTCGACTTCCCCGCTGGAGTCTTCTGACACTTCGCACTCTGCAAGGAGGAAGAGTAAGGAATGAGACACCGTCTACGGCAATGACGGCTAACCTTTTTGTCATCACGTGCCAAAAGCAGGGGGGGGCGCAGGAGGGTCGTGCGCGGGAGTGCCCACACCCATGATTCTATGTGCACAACACCCCACCGTGCGTGCGCACGCGACCCCCACCTTCCCCTGCTTTCGGCACATGATGGACCCGTTTTTCACCCTCCCTGAGCTTCAGAGGCTTTGTAGGCATTGCGCGTTGCGTTGTTTTTTTGTCCTCCCCAGGCTTCAGGAAGCTTCCCTGAAGTCTCCGGAGGACGAAAAACGGGTGAAAAATGAAGTCCAAAGCCAGCTGGCCAGCACGCACATCCGCATTGGAGCTGACAGGGCAACGCCTTGCGTGCCCTAACAAATGGCTGCGCATGCCATAGGTTCACCATCATGGGTCTATGGGGAAATTCTCAGTCATGCAGGTCGTGGTTGCTTTATTTTTATTTTCTTCAGGAGGCGACTGGACTTTTTGGGTTTTCCTTGAAGATGTTTCGCTTCCTGTCCAAGAAGCCTCTTCGCTTGTGAAGAAGCCTCCCGGAGGAGAAGCAAAACGTCTTCAAGGAAAAACCGAGCCCATTTGCCTTTTGGAGAAAAAAAAAGGATGAGAATACGGGTGACGAAGCATTGATCCCGAAACTTGTATCTCCCAACAACGACTTTGCTACGTGGGTTATTCAGCTAGTAGCCACCGTGATCGCTTATCTCTCTTCTCTGATCTCAAAGATGGCAGCCACGGCGGTCGGATGTGGCAGCGGGTTCTACGGCTGCGCTCTGCAGAAATTCCTGCGGCCCATCTCCCTCCTTGGCTGAAGATCTCACCTTCTTCTGTGACACTATCAACCACCGAGCCAAACACCAAGACGTCTGTGCTCCCATCAGTGCTACCACCCAGTCCACTGTCGCTGCTTAGACCTAGGGGATCAAAGGAGGAACCAAGTAAACCTTTAATATAGAGGCACCGTAACTACTACCGGTTTTTCCCTGTGTTAGTCGGTCAGGTTTCCTGCTCTCCTCTTCTGGTTGCCCATCATCTAGTAGGGACCAGTGGTGGGATTCAAATGTTTTTTTTACTAACAGTTCTGTGGATGTGGCTTTGTGGGCGTGGCAGGGGAAGGATATTGCAAAATCCCCATTTCCTCCCCACCCCACTAACCTGCTTTCCAACTCGGTTCTCCTGTTCAGGGCAACAAAAAAAGATCAGCTGGGAGGCAGCAGGGGCGGGGCCAGCCTATTTGCCAGTTCTCCGAACTACTCAAAATTTCCGCTGTTGGTTCTCCAGAACCTATCAGAACTGGCTGAATACCACCTCTGTTTCAGCAGTTCCAAGAAGGCTCCACATCCATTTGCACAATTCACAGAACAACCTCCAACCTCAAGGGCTTTCTAGAAGGATGCAAATGACCAGCAGTCTGCATAGACCACAATGGGGGCAGGGCCAGCCTATTTGCCGGTTGTCCGAACTACTGACAATTTCCACTACCCGTTCTCAGAACATGTCAGAACCGGCTGAATACCACATCTGTCAGGGACATTCTGCCCTAAAAGGTCTCTACCTCTTTCCTGAAAACATTTTTCTCCCTCCCCCCCCCAATCTTTTCCAAACTTCCCCAGGTCACACGTTTCATTTGAAAACCCTTACCACCAGTGTGTTTTGGAATGGGTTTTTTTTGGGTGAGGGAAGGATTTCTAGATTGTGTTAAAATCTGGGTGCCTGGGAGCTTCATTAAAAGGATGTAGGAGGAGGTGAAAGGAGGGGGAGGAGAAAAGGAGGTGTACAACCTTAAACAAAGGTCCTTAGCAGAGAGAAGGAACAGGGAAAAGCCAGGAAGGTACAGCTGGAAGGGATCTTGTAGGTCATCTAGTCCAACCCCCTGCCCAAGCAGACCCTTTTTTTTCATTTTTGACGGAAAGGAAAAAGATACAACCAGGGGACACAACATAGAACAGTGCTGTTTGTCCTTTTAAAACAGTGAATGAGCGATGCGTGGGCCACTGTTATCCCCTCCTGTCAAGGGACTTCCTTAATAATAGGGATGGAGCGGGACCAATGAGTGAAGAGAGAAATCTGCCCAAGGAACAAAGTTTTGTCCCACAGCTGTCTGGGTAGGAGGCAGATCAGCAAGCTAAGAAGTCTGGGAGAGCGAAACGTTAGGAGAGAAACATCCTGACTTTCAACCTGGTTATAACGACTACAGTTCCTCTTAACTTTAATCGAACTGGGTTTCTGTCCTGATCCCCCTCCCTTCTATGGGCTGCACCTGCCCGTTTTGGGTGTAGGTGCCCATTTCAAAGACCAAGATTTGTCTCTCAGCCAAAGTTGGATTTCTCCAAATCCATTCCAAGCCAGGTATTTCTGGGAATGTGGATCCTGAGCAGGGGTGGAATTCAGCCGGTTCGGACTGGTTTGGGCAACCGGTAGTTGCAAGGACTGGCTAGCCCCGCCCACCCAGGAGTCTTCCCACAGCCCATTTTGGATGCCAGGTAAGTGCAGGGCCCACGCTAGGAGGGCGAAAAACGGGCCTCTTAAAAGTTCCGGGCCCGTTTTCGGCCTCCGGAGCCTGAGGGAGGCCGTTTTCACCATCCCGGAAGCTCAAGGAAAGCCTCTGGAGCCTGGGGAGGGTGAAAACGCCCTCTCTCCACTGTGATGCAGGAGGCCGAGTAAGCCACTCCCACCATGGCCACGCCGGGCAAAGAGCTGGTTGCTAAATTTTTGAATTCCACCCATGGTCCTACGGGCCTCAGAGCCTCTTGCTTTGAGGTTGCCAGATATACCGGAAGGTCCCTGGTGACAAAGCCAGACACCACCTACCTCCATCCAGGAGAAAGGGTGACCCGCTGCCTCCAGGGCCATTGCTGGTCTCGCTCCACGGGCCGGCTCCCACCGGCTGTTGAGTCGACGCCTGGTTCCCACCTGGGGAGAAGGTGGTCAGGAACATTGACAACGGGCATCCAGAGCCCATTTTCACAGTCTTGCGATTTATATTCCCCCCCCCCCTTTAATGCATCAGATTTTGTTCTTCGCAGAGGGAGAGAAAGGGAGTTTGGGGAGGGGGAGAAATAAAGTTAACCGTCTGCTTATGTCTGGCACAAAACAAGAGAGAAGGAGGGGGGTGGAAACGCAGCTGTTGGATTTGAAATCAACGTTTCTCCCTTTACCGCCACTCTCTCTCGTAGCTGAGCATCGAGCTACCGCTGTGCGAGAGATCACAGATCCATCAACCGAACTTACCCCGTGGACCAGCTCCTGTGTCGAAGTATGAAAAGAGGGAATCCAGTTCGTCAGGACAAAAGAGAGAATCTCGCCGGAACTTCCTTTCCAAAGTGGCGGCTGTTTGAAAAATAACTTTCATTACTATTTGTATGATGTAGAGGCGTCAACACATACAATACAATGTAATACAATAGCAGAGTTGGAAGGGACCTTGGAGGTCTTCTAGTCCAACTCCCTGCCTAGACAAGAAACCCTAAACCGTTTCAGACAAATGGCTATCCAGCATCTTCTTAAAGACTTCCAGCGTTGGGGCATTCACAACTTCTGGAGGCAACTTCTGTTCCACTGATTAATTGTTCTAACTATCAGGAAATTTCTCCTCAGTTCTAAGCTGCTTCTCTCCTTGATTAGTTTCCACCCATTGCTTCTTGTTGTACCCTCAGGTGCCCTGGAAAATAACTTGACTCCCTCTTCTTTGTGGCAACCCCTGAGATATTGGAAGACTGCTCTCATGTCTCCCCTGGTCCTCCTTTTCATTAAACTAGACATACTCAGTTCCTGCAACCGTTCTTCATATGTTTTAGCTTCCAGTCCCCTAATCCTCTTTGTTGCTCTTCTCTGCACTCTTTCTAGAGTCTCCACATCTTTTCTACATCGTGGCGATCAAAACTGGATGCCGTATTCCAAGTGTGGCCTTACTAAGGCCTTACAAAGTGGTATCAACCCTTCACGTGATCTTGATTCTATCCCTCTGTTTATGCAGCCTAGAACTGTGTTGGCTTTTTTGGCAGCTGCTGCACACGGCTGGCTCCTATTTAAACGGTTGTCCGCTAGGACTCCAAGATCCCTCTCACAGTTACTACTATTGAGTAAGGTACCACCTATACTATAGCTGTGCATTTTGTTTTTCTTGCCTAAATGTAGAACCTTACAAACAGCTGTGTTTATCTTTTTTTAAAATGGCAAAGCCAGGATTTTTTAAACTGTGATTTATTATTGGACAAATCGCAACGCTAGGGTAGCTTCCTGGTAATGACCTGTTATCAGCAAATCTACCCCCTCGGACGAATTAGTGATAAAAAAAACTTTGGATTGTGCAGAGATGGACAAATTAACACTGAAATTAAAAGATAAAGAAGAGTCGGAATATTATGAAATTTGGAATAATTGGTACAAATGGCTGCAAAACAAGAATAAAATTAATTAAGCCAAAAAAACTATATATAAATATATATAGAACTGTGTATAAAGGTGTGTAAATATAGAAAATATAGAAGCAATAGCAATAGCAATAGCAGTTAGACTTATATACCGCTTCATAGGGCTTTCAGCCCTCTCTAAGCGGTTTACAGAGTCAGCATATCGCCCCCACAGTCTGGGTCCTCATTTCACCCACCTCGGAAGGATGGAAGGCTGAGTCAACCTTGAGCCGGTGAGATTAGAACCGCTGAACTGCAGATAGCAGTCAGCTGAAATGGCCTGCAGTACTGCACCCTAACCACTGCGCCACCTCGGCTCGAAATATTATATACATGTACAGATAAGCAAAATATTATATACATGTACAGGTATGATGACATAACAATGTTGATGTAATGACTGTAAGGTGTTGTAGAAGGGAAAAAATTAAAAAAAAAATCTGCAAAAAAAAAAAGAATCATGATGTAAAATGGACTATGTATAAAAGAGGACGTAAAGGGGGGAAAAACCGCGGGAAATGCTTTGTTCATAAATATTGTTATTTGTATTTCATTTTTTTAAAAAAATAATCACGTTTTCCCACCCCTCTCTCTAAGGGATATCTCAGAACGTGGCTCGGCCTACCTGAAGAGTGAGCAGCCGGGGAAGCGTTTCCCGCCTCGTGCCGATACTTCCTACGAGTCATGGGCGCTTTCGTAGTGCTGTTGCACCTTTGGCATTTCTTCACGCTCCAGCGACGGGGCTTCTGCTCATTGTCGGCCAGGGGTTCCCCAGAAGGTAGCTTCTTCAGAAACTTCTTCTCCACGTATTTGACTTTGATCCATGCTTCTTTGTCCTGCCTGTCAAGAAACCATTTCTCGTGCCGTTCAGTTTGCACACCCACATGCCCAACTTACTGTATTTTTCAGAGTATAAGAAGCACTTCCCCTCAACCTAAAAGTGGGTGAAAATTTAGGTTCGCCTTATAGACCAAATACAGGCATTTGGGGGCTCCTGAACCCTCCGTGCGTTGCGTTTTCGCTCTCCTCAGGCCCTCAGAAGCACTCGAAAGCCTAAAAACTGGCAAAAAAAGGTACATTTTTGGCAAAAAGGATGCATTTTTTGCAAAAACGGGCTGTGCAGAGAACTACAGAGTGCTTTTGAGGGCCGGGGAGGGCAGAAATGCAAGGTGCAGAGGCCAAAAACTATGTTTTTCTTGTTTTCCTCCTGTAAATCTAAATGCGTCTTATAGTCCGAAAAATACACTGATTATAGTTAGGGATTCCAATCTCCTTTTGGTCAGTGGGCGTGGGGATTTATAGTTGGATATATACCCCAAGAAAACAATTTAATCCGTTATCCGGCTTACATGTGTTGTCTGAACACAGAAGCAGCAGAAATAGTCCACAACTGTATAGCCATTTCTTTAGTCACTGTTGAAAGTTACAAGAGCACTGGAAAAATTTGACTTATAGCCATTTTTCACCCTTACAGCCATTGTAACATTAAATTCAGACCCCTGGCAACTGCTCTGTATTTATGATGGGTTGCAATGTCCCGAGGAGTCACATGATCCCCTTTTGTGAGCTTCTGACAAGTAAAGTCAACGGGGGAAGCCAGATTCACTTAACAGCTGTTATTACTAACTTAACTGCAGTGATTCACTTAGCAACCGTGGCAAGAATGGTCGTAAAATGGGGCAAAACTCGCTTAACAACTCACTCGCTTAGCAAGGGAAATGTGGGGCTCACATTGGCTCACTTACCCCCACGACAAACTGAGTTATTTAAAATGCTGGTATTGTGGCCCACCAGCGGCCAGCAGAGCTGGCAGCTGATTCAGAGAGTGAGGAGGTTGGGGAGGAATATGGGCCAGTCCTGGAGTCTGGGGAAGGCTCGGATGAGGGCTCTGTGACGGGGGCAGAGAGGGGTCCAGAGCCGTATGCCAGTTATCAGCTGCCTTCAGAGTCAGACATCAGTGAGGCGGAAGAACAGCTGGAGCCTGTTCCCAGTGTGCACATGAGAAGAGATGCCAGACGAATGAAAGAGCTAAAGAACAGGGGTCGACTTGGGAGAAAGGCCACAGGTGGATGATGAATGGCCCCTCCCAGAGGGAATAAAAGAGGAGCCAAAGGGGAGTGGAGCTTGCAGGAGACCATTAGTTCACTTAATTGGTTTGTGACTCTCCGAGGCTCCTTGCCAAGTTTTGCAGATATCAGCCTGGCAGCTCTCCAAGCCAGATAAGGTCTGTGACCGTAAATCCTCCCTTGAAAGACTTTGCTGGATGTGAATGAGCAGAATTCACAGTCAATTAATAAAAGGGGTTTTTGTCGGGACCAGGAGTTTGCTTCGTGCTCTCGGGAAGCCTCGCTCAGAACAACTGGTTTGGCTCTAAGCTGGGAGGCAGACTCTCCTGCTAATTCATGGGGAAGCAAGACATGGCAGAACTGAAACATGGGTAGCAGGGAGAGATGGGAAAAGCTTTACCTTGAGCTGCCGGCTGTCGGCTTTTTCAGCCCCATTTCCTCACACTGCGCCTCGTAGATCTGATTCATGGTAGAGTTGCCCAGCTCACACATCAGCTTTTGAACAACAGGTGAAAAAAACAGAACGTGTGAACCAAAATTGCTCCGTGTTTTCAAATCATATCATGGGATCTTCTCACTGATGATCCCCTCATTCTGGGACAGGTCCCCCTACAGAGGCCCACCTGGTGCGTTTCTTTGTTTCCAGGACTGGTACTTTTCTGCCCAGTTCAAATCCAACACACTTAAATACGATGCTAATTTTTAGGTAAAGGTTCCCCTTGCACATATGCGCTAGTCATTCCCGACTCTAGGGAGCGGTGCTGATCTCTGTTTCAAAGCCGAAGAGCCAGTGCTGTCCGAAAACGTCTCCGTGGTCATGTGGCCAGCATAACTCAACGCCAAAGGCGCACAGAACGCTGTTCCCTTCCCACCAAAGGTGGTACCTATTTTTCTACTTGCATTTTTTTAACGTGCTTTCGAATTGCTAGGTTGGCAGAAGCTGGGCAAGTAACGGGAGCTCACTCCGTTACACGGCGCTAGGGATTCCAACCGCCGAACTGCCGAACTTTCTGATCGAAAAAGCTCAGCATCTTAGCCCCCGAGCCACCGCGTCCCAGCTGCTAGTTCTTAAGCTACGGGGTTTTTTTCTCCTCAAACCTGCAAGATTTAATGCAGTGGTTTTCAACCCCTGGCCTTCACCTTGAAGAGGTGTGGGACTTCAACTCCCAGAATTCCCCGGCTCCTTCAAGGTGCCAAGATTGGAAAAACACTGGTTTACTTTTACTTTATTTCTTGAAGTGAATGCAAAATGGAATGTCGGAAACGTTACATTTTCTTCCTCAAGAATGCCTGAAGACTGTTGTTTTACTCATGATGTGATTTGGTGATTTGGATTCTCCGCCCCCACCCCACCCCTCATGGTGGGTTCCTACCAGTTCTAACCTCTTCTATAGAAGAGGTTCCACAAATCTACCATGCTGTTTAGAACCGGTTCCAGCTCCCTCCCCCCGCCCGTCCGCACATCATCAAGATGAAGAGCGAGAGGAGGAATTCTGGGAGTTGAAGTCCACAAGTCTTAAAGCTGTCAAGTTTGAACACCCCTGGTTTTTTTTTTCTAAAGGGTTAGGGGTGCAAGGGTCATGTAACTTGACAGCTTTAAGACTTGCACACTTCAATGCCAGAGTTCCTGAGCCAACATGACTGGAGGAGGAATTCTGGGAGTTGAAGTCCACAAGTCTTAAAGCTGTCAGGTTTGAACACCCCTGGGGATTTTTTCCCTAAAGGGTTAGGGGTGCAAGGGTCTTGTAACTTGACAGCTTTAAGACTTGCGTGCATCAAATGCCAGGGTTTCTGAGCCAACATTTTGGTTGCTAAGCAAGAGCGTTGTTAAATGAGTTTCACCACATTTTACAAATTGGTCACGCCCACCCAGTCACATGGCCGGCAAGCCACTCCCGTCCGGTCACATGGCTGGCAAGCCGCTCTCACCCGGTCACATGGCCGGCAAGCCACTCCCATCCAGTCACATAGCTGGCAAGCCACTCCCACAAAGCAGACCACACCTATAGAACAGGTTCTAAAAAATTTTGAAACTCACCATTGGTTCCTACGGGCCGAACCGGAAGTAGCTTGGCGGCCTGAGTTGCTGGAACCAGCAGTGACCCAAGGCCTGCCAGGCTCCTGAACTGGTTCTCCAAGAGGCGCCATAGGTGCAGCCATCTTGTTTTCTGTGCATGGGCAGAGCAATTTTAGTTGTATTGCTCATATGTGTGCACTGGGCATGTCCCTGAGCAAACTGGTAGTAGTTTCTGCCGGACCCCTCCCCCGTTGCCCCCTCCCCTCTAGAGCGGAGACTCTGGAAAGAGTGCAGAGAAGAGCAACCAAGAGGATTAGGAGACTTGGGGATTAAAACATATGAAGAACGGTTGCAGGAACTGGGTATGTCTAGTTGAATGAAAAGAAGGACCAGGGGAGACACGATAGCAGCCTTCCAATATCTCAGGGGCTGCTCAAAAGAGGGAGTCCAGCTATTCTCCAAAGCACCTGAGGGCAGAACAAGAAGCAATGGGTGGAAACTAATCAAGGAGAGAAAAAAACCTAGAAGTGAGGTGGAATTTCCTGACAGTGAGAACAATTAACCAGTGGAACAGAAGTTGCCTCCAGTAGTTGTGAATGCTCCAACACTGGAAGTTTTTAAGATGTTGGATAATCCTTTCTCTGTAGTGGTGTAGGGTTTCCTATCTAGGCAGGGGGTTGGTCTAGAAGACCTCCAAGGTCCCTTCCTACTCTGTTATTCTATTCTATTCTATTCTTTTGACTACTTAGCTAGTGAGGGGGTGGGTGGATTTGGCCTTTACCTTCAATAATTCTGGCTCCCAGGAATCCAACGTCAGCGACCGCACTTTAGAGCAGTGAACTCCCAAGCTCCTGTAGGAAAAAGCGAAGAGAGGTGGTTAGCTTCCCCTGCTGGCTATGCCCAATCAAATTGCAAGCGACGATTCAACGGGTGCATTTGTTCCGAAATAACTCTCTCAACGTGGCCGGAGAACAGCCTCCTGGGCCAGCTGAGAAGACAGAGGTGCTTTGATCTTCTTTGCATGCAAGGAGGCATGCATGAAAGTACCCTCTGAGGTTGCAGCTACTCTCTGAGCTTGTTGATTGTGTGTGTGTCTGTGTGTGTGTGTGTGTGTGTGTGTGTGTGAGTGAAAGCACCCAAATATAGGAGGGAGCATACTGCTTCCCTTTTCCCTTTCAGCTGCACCCTAGGAGCCTTCCAGGCAGGAAACTATTGGTGCAATCCACCACTAATATTGTGTGTTAGCTTTTAACATTTACAACAATTCATTTCTCCGCCTAAAAATTTAAAAGTATAATCAAGATTGCTTTCCTGCCATCCCATCCCTCTGTCTTGTACTTCTTCTTCCCTCTCCTTTTCTCCTTCCCACCCTTCTTCTCTACTTTCTTCTCTCCTCCTCACCTTTCCCTTTTCTTCTTCCCCTTCCTCTCCCCACTCCCCCCACTTCTTCCCCTTCCTGCCCTCCCTCCTACTCTTACTTCCCCTCCATTTCTTCCTCTCCTTTTCCCTTTCTTCCTTCCCTCTCCTTCCCTCTCTTCTCCTTTCCTCTTCCTGCCTTTCCCTCTCCTCCTCTCTCCCTTCCCTCCTTCCGTTGTTGTGTTTACATATTTTCCTCTTCAATCTGGGGTATTTTCGGGATAGCAAACCCGCTTCTGTATTTACATAACAATCTTAAGTTCCCTCTTCCTCATTTTATTTTCCATTCTATTCGTTCCACATATATCACCTTTTAAACGTATATTTGTATATTAATCCTTTTCTATTTCCCCCCTCCTTCATTCTGTAGTGTGTCGTCTGGATTATTTGATCTATATTCTTTTATTCGTATTCTTTTTCTGTGCTTGGTGATTTTCTTACAGACGTTTCGCCACCCGTCTAAATAACCTCATCTGTGTGAACCAGTGGTGGGATCCTCCCGGTTGAACAACCGGTTCGGTGATCGTGCGGTTTGCGCGTGCGCAGTTTGAAGAACTCTTCACTTCCGGGTTTCTTTAGAGGAGTAACACAGCTGATTCGTGTGGCCATCGCAGTGGTGGGATTCAAACAATTTGCCAACCAGTTCTCTGCCTTAATGTTTAGCTGGGTAGGCGGGGCTCGGTGGTCATGTGATCATGAGGGCGTGGCCAAGTCAATGTCACTCAAGTCGATGGGGAACTTCGCCTTAGTTGTTACAATGGTAATAAGGGTTAACGGGAGAGGCAGTTTCTGTAAGCAGGGCAATAAAGATTAGGCTAGAAACAACACCAGAATGTTTCCTTCCTGCCTTCCTTATGGGATTAGCCCTGTAAAGTGGAAAAAAACCAAAAGATTTCTTCCAAAAACCGGTTCTCTGAACTGGTTAGAAAGTTACCAACCGATTCTCCTGAATAGGTGTGAACTGGCTGAATCCCACCACTGGGCCATCTCCTCTACAGCATGAATCAGCCGAGAAGATAAAGGCAAGAAAATAGCATGGGCGGATGGGCGAACCAGTTCGTCCAAACCCGTCCAAACTGGCTGAACCCCACCTCTGGTGTGAACCCTACAGTTCATTATAGTTATGATATTGCCTAGTTGGGTAATGAAACGTCTGCAAGAAAACTGCCAAGCTCAGAGAGCACCAAGGACCCCACAATCTTCCTCCTCCTCTATCACTATCACCCATAACAACAACAACACTCCTCCAATTGCACTCCTTTCTAGCACTGATGACGTTATCTAGCTGGGTAATGAAATGTCTGCAAGAAAACCACCAAGCTCAGAGAGCACCAAGGACCCCACAATCTTCCTCCTCCTCTATCACTATCACCCATAACAACAACAACACTCCTCCAACCCATTCCTTTCTAGCACTGATGACGTTATCTAGCTGGGTAATGAAATGTCTGCAAGAAAACCACCAAACTCCGAGAGCACCAAGTATCTCACAGTTCTCCTCTTCCTCCACTCTCCACACCCCACTCCTTTCTAGCACCGATGATATTACCTAGTTGGGTAATGAAATGCCTTCAAGAGACCACCGAGGACCCCACAGTTGAACCCTGAGCTATAAATATTCTTGTCTATAGTGTGGGAAATACCTGTGTATCCCTGAACATTCAATGCATAGTAAGATGCCCAAGTTGATGCTCGCCCACCGGGGATCGGCCTGCCCGCAGTCACAACACTGGTCGTTGCCCGATATACTCTGCACCCTCTGCAGGATCGTTTCCCCTTTCCCACTTCGGTCCCGGGAATCGGAGGCGGAATCGATACTGCTGGTCGAAGGGGAAGCTGTTCGATCCAATTTCTGGAGTAAGAGAAAAGCTAAAGATTGAAATATCAGGCAAAGATACGGCTTGTCAGAGCCGAGGTGGCTCAGTGGTTAAATACAGCACTGCAGGCTACTTCAGCTGACTGCAGTTCTACAGTTCGGCTGTTCTAATCTCACCGGCTCAGGGTTGACTCAGCCTTCCATCCTTCCGAGGTGGGTAAAATGAGGAGTCAGTTGTTGCTGACTCTGTAAACCGCTTAGAGAGGGCTGAAAGCCCTATGAAGCAGTATATGTCTAACTGCTATTGCTATTGCTATTGCTATTGTCAAGCATCCCTCAAGCGGGTTCCTTTTTGATTTCTCTTAATTACAACCAAAAAATATTTTGGTATCATTTTCAAGGATAATCTGGAAGCTGATTGGATACAAATGCCTCCCGTCATTCTGAAAGAAAAAAAAAGGATGACCCATATCTGTTTTCTAATTTATAGGAAGATTTTATGAGAATGTGTCAGAGTGCACACAGTGACAACCAGGAACAAATACAGTAAAACAGGTTTGTATTTGAATTGTGGTTTTGTCTACAAAGAATATATACATACATGTACATTACCCAGACCTCAAACAATCAGCAATTACAGCACTGGCCTCTTCTTATTACAGGCTCTTAAAGTGATATTGGCCCAAAAACCTTGCTGACTCATTCCCAGCATTACATCATCGTAGGAGCTGGTCAACTCTTAAATCATGACCCTGACAGTATGTCTATGACAAATTTATGGGTATGACTCCCACTAGCCTTTTGGCTGACCGCTCTACTCACTTCAATGTAGCAGCTATCTGGGCTTTCCCGATAAGCAGAGGCTATACTCGCTTGGACAGCCTGGATCCACGCTTGGCGGAGTTTCTCTGAATCGGCTTGTAACATGCAGCTCCTGCAATGGGGAAAACGAGAAGAAGCTGCTTACCAGGAGAAACAGAATCAAAGTCTGGTCCAGTGAGGTTCTTGTTCTGATTGGGCTTCCCAAGAGCCTGAAGCAAACTCCGTGTCCCAACAAAAACCCCTTTTATTAATGTACTGTGAATTCTGCTCATTCACATCCAGCCAAGTTTTTTCAAGGGAGGATTTACAGTCACAGGCCTTATCTACCTTGGAGAGCTGCCAGGCTGATATCTGCAAAACGTGGCAAGGAGTCTCAGAGAGTCAGGAAGCAATGAAGCAAACTAATGGTCTCCTGCAAACTCCACTCCCCTTTCGCTCCTCTTTTATTTCCTCTGGGAGGGGCCATTCATCATCCACTTGTGGCCTTCCTCCCAAGTCGACCCCTCTTCTTTAGCTGTTCCCTTCGTCTGGCCACTGTGCATGCGCACACTGGGAACAGGCTCCAGCTGTTCTTCTGCCTCACTGATGTCTGATTCTGAAGGCAGCTGATAACTGGCATACGGCTCTGGCCCCCTCTCTGCCTCCAACACAGAGCCCTCCTCAGAGCCTTCCCCAGACTCCAGGACTGGCCCATCTTCCTCCCTAACCTTCCCTGGGAGACCACAGCAGTTCTCCTTTCTCAACCCTTTTGACACCAGAAGATATTAATTTCCCCTTTGCTTGTTATTTATCAGTTACGAATGCTTGGCGTAGCGACAGCAAATTTAGAGGCAAACTAAGTTACTTGAACACAGAAGTTTCTTAATGGTTAATGCCCACACCTTGCCCCTCCAAAACTGGGATTTGGAGCAGTGTGTGAATGGATCCCATTACGGATTGGTTAACAAGCCGTGGTTAAACAAATCATGACTTGTTGTAACAAGGAAAGCCAGACAGAGTAAGGGAGAAGTCACTGGACTTTAAAGGCATCCTTCTAACAAATTGCCAGTTTGTATGGTTTTAGTCGTAAGGATTAAACCAGAATCAACATAGATAGAGGAATATCAGGGCTTTATTTAAAGTGAGAGACACGGTGAATTGTTTAGATGGAGAAACTGTTGTGAAACAGAAAAAGCAGATGCATGTATGTACATTAATGTACATACAAGGGACGCAATGGCTCAGCTAAGACGCTGAGCTTGTCGATCGGAAAGGTCAGCAGTTGGAATCCCTAAGCGCCACGTAACGGAGTGAGCTCCCATGACTTGTCCCAGCTTCTGCCAACCTACCCGTTCGAAAGCACGTAAAAAATGCAAGTAGAAAAATAGGAACCACCTTTGGTGGGGAGGGAACAGCGTTCTGTGAGGCTTCGGGAGTTGAGTCATGTCAGCCACATGACCATGGAGACGTCTTCAGACAGCGCGGACTGTTCGGCTTTGAAACAGAGATGAGCACCGTCCCCTAGAATCGGGAACGACTAGCATATATGTGCAAGGGGAACCTTTATTTTATCTTTATGTATGTATATATGTATGTATGTATGGATAGACGAACGGACGCACAAGGAAGGAGAAATTCTTCTTCTCTTCCATAGCTCCAGATATCTAAACTGGCTACTTTAGCTTTCATTGAATGCTAGAGTTGTTCCAAGGAATTCATTCTCCCCCCCCCCCCCCCAAAAAAATCTGACCACCTGTCTCACAAAAATTTCCTTCCCTGTTTAACCTCCATCTCCCCTTCTCTTCTCCACCCTTCGCCTCTTTTCAAGGCTGCTTGTTGATACTATGGAACAAACGACACAAGGATTTTCTATCCCCCTCTTCTTCTTCTAAGGAACCCGTAACTTACTTGGTGGGAGAGACCACTTCAAAGCAAAACCTCCGTTCTATGTCCTCGCAAGGCTTGACTGTGCAGAGACGGAGGTCTTCCACCACCACTGTGAGTACATCCTAGAAGGGGAAAAGACATCTGTGTTAAGGCTCCCTGCAACTGGATCCCCCGTGGCTAAAGAGCATTAGACAAATGAGGGTCCATTTATAGAAATATTTTTTTGTAATAGCTCCTGCATAAAGTTTCCTAACGGTGCCGTACCTGATTCATAATAAGCGAGCCAATGTCTTAAGTACAAAAACCAGTGATTTATTAACAGCTTCATTAGGCATTCTTCATTAGGCAATATTTATTCGCAGCCATTACTTTGCTCTCTCTTTGACATTCTCTGAGTCAAAACATGGATGGCCCCTATCTCTCCCCCTCCTAGATACAATAAGAGTTTTTAAGTCTTGTGAATCATTGCACCAATCAGTTCAGTTATGGTTAGGACAAGGATTGGCAACCTGCGGCTCTGGAGCCGCATGTGGCTCCTTCATCCCTCTGCTGTGGCTCCCTGTCGCCAGTTGGGACCACAATTTTGAGAGCAGCTTCCGAATTGCGGAGTGGGGGGAGAGCATGGTGCACCAGGAGGATACTCTATGGTGGGGAAACCGGATTTCCAGTTGGGGAGCATGGCGCACCAGGAGGAGACTCTATGGTGGGGGGACCAGACTTCCAGTCGGGGAGCATGGCGCATCAGGAGGAGACTCTATAGTGGGGGAACCAGACTTCCAGTCGGGGAGCACGGCGCACCAGGAAGAGACTCTATGGTGGGGGAACCAGACTTCCAGTCGGGAGCATCACACACCAGGAGGAGACTCTATGGTGGGGGGACCGGACTTCCGGTTGGGAGCATGGCGTACCAGGAGGAGACTCTATAGTGGGGGGACCGGACTTCCGGTTGGGGAGCATGGTGCACCAGGAGGAGACTCTATAGTGGGGGAACCAGACTTCCAGTCGGGGAGCATGGCGCACCAGGAGGAGACTCTATGGTGGGGGAACCAGACTTCCAGTTGGGAGCATCACACACCAGGAGGAGACTCTATGGTGGGGGGACCGGACTTCCGGTTGGGGAGCATGGTGCACCAGGAGGAGACTCTATGGTGGGGGGACCAGACTTCCAGTTGGAAGCATGGCGTACCAGGAGGAGACTCTATGGTGGGGGGACCAGACTTCCAGTCGGGGAGCATGGCGCACCAGGAAGAGACTCTATGATGGAGGAACCAGACTTCCAGTCGGGAGCATCACACACCAGGAGGAGACTCTATGGCGGGGGAACCGGACTTCCGGTCAGGAGCGTCATGCAGTCCTTCCGGTTAGGACCTTTGTGGCACTTTGAGTGTTTAAGGTTGCCAACCCCTGGGTTAAGGTTAGGGTTAGGGCTAGTAAGGAAACTAACCTTTAGCTTCTTCTGGTACACCAGCTGGCTATTTTGTATGGAGAACCACCTCCTGCAAAGAGAAAGAAATAGCAGTGGGGGGCAAGGATGGGACAAAAACAGCTTGAAAGAGGATGGACAGCACTCTCTTGCCTTTCAGAATAAATGGAGACTTGGAGAAGATTCTGAAAATGACAACTAAAAGGCTTTGATTAGAAGCAGCTGCAGTACAGTGTTGGCTTTGACAAATGTTTGTCACGTCTATTTAGCCTGGCCTTTTACAACCTGGTGTAATGGTAGGTGGAGGACAGGAAGGCCACAGACTAGGCAATAGTCAGATGAGCCAGCAGAAAGAATCTCAGAAGGCACCCTCCCTAGTTTCTTCAACTGTTAAAGGGAGTGGGGGGAGATATATATATACTTTCGGACTTGCAAAATTATGTAAGATAAAAGTAAAGGTTCCCCTCGCACATACTGTATGTGCTAGTCGTTCCCGGCTCTAGGGGGCGGTGCTCATCTCCATTTCAAAGCCAAAGAGCCAGCGCTGTCCGAAGACGTCTCCGTGGTCATGTGGCCAGCATGACTAAATGCCAAAGGTGCACGGAACGCTGTACCCTTCCCACCAAAGGTGGTCCCTATTTTTCTACTTGCATTTTTTAACGTGCTTTCGAACTGCTAGGTTGGCAGAAGCTGGGACAAGTAACAGGTACACACTCCATTATGCGGTGCTAAGGATTCGAACCGCCGAACGGCCGACCTTTCTGATCGACAAGTTCAGCGTCTTAGCCACTGAGCCACCACATCCCTAATTCTGTTAATATACCCTTAAGTCAGAGCAAGTATTTCTGGATTTGCTTCCTGTCTGAATGTTTACAAACGATGAGGTGGCAATTTCTAGAACTCCCAGCACCCATCTGAAGAGGAATTGAAGTGGACTAGCCTGTATTTTGACTTGGTTCTTCCCATCCCCCCCAAACCGTCCACCATGCATCAATTTTTCGGGGGGGGGGGGGGCTCCTCCCAATAACTTACCGATTCCAGGTCTTGAATGCATTGCTGGCTCTCTTGAAGAGGTACCCTTCCATCACTACTCCGTTGGGCGCATCGACGTTGAATTCCACTTTGGATTCATCGTAAGAGAAATCCTGAAGGACAGGGGCGAAGGGAAAGAAAACACGAGCTTGGGTACAACAAATTCTAAATATCTTTCTTGTCAGGTAATGAGGATTTAATAGCTGCCTGCTGATGTAAGGTTGTAAACTGTAAGCTGATGCAATGCGGATGATTCAGCTATGGTATAACCAGTTTAAGTCTCTGATGGGGTCCATACAACTCTTTTATTGTTTCAGGAGGTGTCTATATATAGGGGCCATTAGAGGGAGTCTCTCTCTCTCTCTCTCTCTCTCTCTCTCTCTCTCTCTCTCTCTCTCTCTCTCTCTCTCTCTCTCTCTCTCTCTCTCTCTCTCTCTCTCTCCATGTCTTTCTGTCTCTCTCTCTCTTTCTCCTCTCTTTCTCTCCTTCTCTGTCTGCGTGTCTCTCTTTCTGTCTCTCTCTTTCTCCTCCCCCTCCCTCTCATCGTGTATCTTATTTCTCTCCTTGTATCCATAGCTGAGTGGTAAGGAATTTATCTACCATGTGCATGTCTGTATCTATTTGTGTATAAACGACTATTAATTGTCTAAAGGCTCTGTGTGCTGTGTGCTGTGCTCCTGGGTTTAATCTCATAATAATAGTCACGCTGCCAAAACTCTGACCTTTACGCTAACTTTAGGCTGTCTTGATTTGAGCAAGGCAGTAGGATCGCAGCCACAATCTGGGTGGAAGTTGAGCCACTCCATTCATGAAGTGGCTCCAACCCTTTGGCCATATTCATCATCCATTATCCAATCACTGGCTTGGTTTGGTTTTGGGGGTTAGTGGGGAAATTGGAAGCCCAACCACAATAGCTGAGAATGGCCAGATGGGGGGGTGAAAATAATGCAAAAAATGGTAGCCACAGTCCTACAATAAGTCTAAGACAGTGATGGCTAACCTTGTCGTCATACGCCAACTCATATTGCAATGCGCGCGTTAACCCCCTGCACTCCCCCCGCCCCTGCGCATGTGCACGGAACCCACCACTCCCCATCTTGGGCCTAGTTTGCTTCCCTGCAGCCTCGTGGGACCATAAACAGCCCACACACACACACACACTGTGCTCCCCCCATACCCCTGTGCATGCATATGACCCTTCGCCCCCCCCACATGTGTGCGCATCTCCCACATGCACCCAGCTCCCTGCGCATGCATGGCAGAGACCCAAAAAATCAGCTGTCTAGCAGGAGGTGCACATGCGCATTGGAGCTGAGCTAGGGCAACATGTGCCTGCAAAGAGGGTTCTGCGTGCCACTTGCGGCACCATGGGTCTAAGACGATGGAAACAACAATGGGGAAAGGGGGGGGGAACCCCAGGAAAATCCCAGCCTCACTCATTTTGCAAAAAAAAAAAAAAAAAACCTTCAGGATGACTATCAATAATAATGTTGATCTAATTAAGTATGGGTTTATTTCAATAAATCCCAGCGAAGCCACGAACCACCCAGATGTGCACATTGGAGAGCCAGCGGAGGGCTTGGTGGTTCGTTTTAAGCCACTCTGTGTGGCTTCTTTGGTTTGGCTTATTTTTGTTTCGACGTCTTAAGATGCCTTGTCCTACTTTAAAAACAGCGCCTGAAAAAGCAAACTGTCTATAAATAAACTGAGAGCAAGTAAACAAATATATATATATACGTTTAGGGTCCATGTGTTGAGTGGATCCAGCCATCCCACACTTCAAAACTGCAATGTACAGCCCTGCCTAATGTGGTTACGCAAACCAAATGTGATTTATTCTCGAAACCATGGCTTAAAGGAATATGGAAACTCTGCTCAGTGTATGCTGTTTAAACACAGATCTCTCTCTCTCCCTCCTTCCCTCCCCCTCTCTCTCCCTCCTCCCTCCCTGCTCTCTCCCTCTCTCTCTCTCCCTTTCCCTCTCTCCCTCCTCCCACCCTCCCTCTGTCTTCCTCCCTCACCCTCTCTCTCTCCCTCCCTCCCTCTCTGCCATTCTCCCTCTCTCCCTTTCCCTCTCTCTCCCTCCCTCTCTCCCTCCTCCCACCCTCCCTGTCTCTTCCTCCATCTCCCTCTCTCCCTCCCTCTTTCCCTCTCTGCCACTTTCCCTCTCTCTCCCTCCCTCTCTCTCTCTCTCTCTCTCCCCCTCTCTGCAAATGTCTATCTCAAAGCTTTAGTCCTCCAAATTAAAATTCCCTGGAAGACTGAAGCCTGGCCCTTTGCAGAGCCCTTGACTTACGACCACAAATGAGCTCCAAAATTTCTGTTGCTAAGCGAGACGGTTGTGAAGTGACTTTTGCCCCATTTTATGACCCCTCTTGCCACCATTGTTAAGTGAATCGCTCCCGTTGTTAAGTTACTGTGTTTCCCTGAAAATAAGACAGGGTCTTATTTTCTTTTGACCCCTGAAATAAGCGCTTGGCCTTATTTTTGGGGAGGCCTTATTATTTTTGAGGTAGGTTATATTTTGAGGTGATTATATTTTGAGGTGACAGGGTCTTATTTTCTTTTGACCCCCTAAATAAGCGTTTGGCCTTATTTTCAGGGAGGTCTTATTATTTTTGAGGTGGGTTATATTTTGAGGTGATTCTATTTTGAGGTGACAGGGTCTTATTTTCTTTTGACCCCCAAAATAAGTGCTTGGCCTTATTTTCGGGGAGGTCTTATTATTTTTGAGGTGCTGGAGGTGGCGAGCGTGATCACCTCATGGCTGCTGCTGTGTTGCAATATTTTCAGGGAGGGCTTATTTTAGCACATGAGCTCAAAAACCCGATTACGGTTATTATCCAGGGAAGTCTTATTTCCGGGAAATAGGGTAGCAACACGGTTGTTAAGTGAATCTGGCTTTCCCATTGACTTCTGCTGGTCTTCTGCTGACCTTCTCCTGGTGAGAGATCGCAAAAGGGGACCACATGACCCCCGTGGGACACCGCCACCATCATAAATACGAACCAATTGCCAATTGTCCAAATTCTGCTCACAAGACCATGGGGGAATGCCACAATGGTCGTAAGTGTGAAAATCAGTCCTAAGCAGGGGTGAAATGGTATTAATTCGGACCAGTTCGTCCGAACCGGTAATAAAAATGCTATCGGTTCGCCCAAACTGGTAGGAAAAAAAATGCTACCATTTCAGTCGAACTGGTATTTCCAATGATCAGCTGTGATGCGCGATTTATATTACCGTATTTTTTCAGACTATAAGACGCACCGGAGTATAAGCCGCACCATGATATTGAAGAGGTTAATTTTTTTTTAAAAGGTTTTGCACTCTGCAGCCCACCGAAACCCTCTGCACGTCTTGTTCTTTGTAAAAAAAAAAAAGGGGGAGGGGGGTTTGCAGAGCTTTGGGAGGCTTGTAGAGTGCACCTGAGGGCTGGGGAGGGGGGCAAAACGGCCCATTTTTTGCTCTTTCTTCCCTCCCCAGCCCTCAGGAGCACTTTGCAAGCCTCTCCCAAACCCTCTGCACATCCATTTTGCACAGAGGGCAGGGTTTCTGTACGCCAAAAATGCTGTATTCAGTGTATAAGATGCACCCAGATTTTCACCCTCTTTATTTGGGGGGGGGTGCGTCTTATACTCTGAAAAATACGGTAGCTAGAATCCTCGGATTTTCTGCTTTCTAGCTAATCTAAATCATGTGGCACAGCGGATTCCCACCCCACCCCCTGTCGTTGTTCTACTTACCTTTGCAGGCGCACTCGGTAGCAGGCTCCGCCCACCCGCCCGGACGTCATCACGTCTTTTTCTGACGCCCTGCGCATGCGCGGAGGCAGCTCGTGCGAGCAAAGCACGCGCTCTCGCTCACATTGCTACCAAACTGCTAGCAAAGGGAAGTTGATTTCACCCCTGGTCCCGAGTCCCCCTTTTCAGCGCCGTTGCAACTTTGGCAACGGTCACTAAGCCAGCCGTTGCAAATCAAGGACTATCCGTACTTCTTTCTTCACTCCTGGCTGCATCCATTCATGCTGCTCCGTTCCGTCGCGGGGTTTCACCCCCTTCCTTTGAGATGTTGGTTTCTTTATTTATTGAATGTATTCGCTGCCAGTTTCACCACGAAAAAGCACCTGGGCTTGGCAAATAAAAACGGGAGGCCCAAGCAGTAGAAAGTTGCCAGGCGAGGCAAGGAACCATTACCTTGAAAGCTTTCTGCTCATTGGGAGCAGCACGGCCTCCGGCATGTTCAGTTGCTAAGCAACAAAGCATCTTCTCTGCTTAGGATGAGTGCATCACACACACACACACACACACACACACACACACAGACACGCACACCCCCGCAAACGATAACACTGGCTCCCTCCGGCTCATGTCACGTTAAAGAGAATAAAAGCAATATGACCAGTGTCCCCACATGCTCGCGAGGGATGCTGGCATTTTGACGAAGCTATGATAACTTCTCTGGAATCGGTTTCCCCCCGTACACATCATGAGGAATGACTTGTAGCCATTTAGAAAAAGAAAAAAAACAAAGGAAAGCAAACATTTAAAACTGAGTTTTCATCCCCCCCGCCCTCCCCAGCAGTTGGTACCAGATTGTGATTTGGACGTTTGGCAAAAAAAAGTAAATAAAACAAACATTATGTATTTATTTCAAGGTAAAGGTTCCCCTTGCACATGTGTGCTAGTCGTTCCTTCCTTCCTTCTTTACTTCCTGCATTATAGCATTTAGACATATACCGCTTCACAGAGCTTGACAGCTCTCTCTAAGCGGTTTACAGAGTCAGCATCTCTTGCCCCCAACAATCTGGGTCCTCGTTTTACCCACCTCGGAAGGACGGAAGGCCGAATCAACCTTGAGCCGGTGAGAATCGAACTGCCAAATTGCAGGCAGCCGGCAGTCAGCAGAAGTAGCTTGCAGTACTGCACTCTAACTATTGTGCCACCAAAGCTTCCTTCCTTCCTGCATTATAGCATTTAGACTTATATACCGCTTCACCAGTGCTTTTGCAGCCCTCTCTAAGTGGTTTACAGAGTCAGCATCTCTTGCCCCCAACAATCTGGGTCCTCGTTTTATCCACCTCGGAAGGATGGAAGGCTGAGTCTACCTTGAGCCGGTGAGAATCGAATTGCCAAATTGCAGGCAGCCGGCAGGCAGCAGAAGGAGCCTGCAGTACTGCACTCTAACCACTGCACCACCAAGACTGGCTGGCTTGCTTCCTTCGTTCCTCCCTCCCTTCCTCCCTTCTCTTCATCTTCCTTCCTTCCCTTCACCTTCCTTCTTTCATTCCTTCCTTCCCCTTTGAAGTCTTACATTATACAGTCCCCAACCCCTGGTCCGTGGAGCAATATCGGGCCGCAGCATGCCAGAAAGTGGTCCGTGCAAACAAGCAAAGCCACATTCTGTGGGGTGGGGGCAGCACACAAAACCACACCCTCTCCGGTCCACGGAAAAAAACCTCTCTCCACGGAACTGGTCCCTGAGTCCCCAAAAGGTTTGTGGGCCGCTACATCATAGAGCCTGTTTATAATTCCTGATTTAATATTTTACGTGAGTGTTTTCATACAACAGAAAAGTAATTGCTCGCTCCATTGTGCCGTTCTTGTTTTTATTTCCCCTTTGGCTTTAATAAAGGCAGCCGAGAAAAATAAGGGGAGAAAGGCTGCAGACACGGAGATATGTCCACACGTCGTTCCACCCTGATGACACAGATACGGAGTGACAGCCCGAAAGCCACCCTGGTCCCAGTTTATGCCCAGCCTGTGAGAAGCCTCATCAACGACAGTGACGGCCGGAGCCCATCTCTGTGGCTGCTACCATGCGCACAAGTCACAGGTAGAGCGACACGGCGTAACTGAGCTTTTCTGAAAATTTATCCATCCAGATCTAGAGCAGTCGGCTGCTGGTATTGTGAATTTTTAAAATCCCTTTTCTCGTTCCAATTTGAACCAAATTGCAAAGCAAACCCGATTTGATTCGTGGGTTTAAAAACCCACAGGCCCATCCTGGCAAAATGTCCAAATTGCTTTAAAGTGCTCTGTTTAATTCGATTTGGGGTGTTTTTTTTTTAATCATGGAAACTGACACATTGGCTGCTTCCTCCGTTTCCCCATCTTGACTGGCAAGAATGCCCATCAGAGCCATTATCTGAGAGCACCAGGGGGCTGTCTTTTAACTCCTCCCACCACCCAAATGCAACATAAGGTAAGGGTAAAAATTCCCCTCACATATATGTGCTAATCGTTCCCGACTCTAGGGAGCATCTCTGTTTCAAAGCCGAAGAGCCAGCTCTGTCCGAAGACGTCTCCGTGGTCATGTGGCTGGCATGACTCAACGTCCTGTCCCCTTCCCACCAAAGGTGGTTCCTATTTTTCTATCCATGGATAGATGGATGGATGGATTGGATTGGATACGTTAGTTAGATAGATGGATGGATGGATGGATGGATGGATGGATGGATGGATGGATGGATGGATGGATTGGATTGGATTGGATTGGATTGGATTGGATTGGATTGGATAAGATAGGATAAGATAGATGGATGGATGGATGGATGGATGGATGGATGGATGGATGGATGGATTGGATTGGATTGGATTGGATTGGATAAGATAGATGGATGGATGGAGAATTGTGTCACACAAGAATTGTGTGAAGCGCCCCTATTGTGAGTCTTTTTTTCCTACTGTGTCATTAAATCACACGCACTAAACACCCCATTTTCCAGCCGTTTCCACTGCCTTTATTTTCAGGTTTGAATTTATATAACAGTCTAGCATAGAGAAGGGTGGTTTTTTTTTCCTTCCCCCCCCCCCCCAACAATATTGGACAATTGTTTCTATGGAAACCTCAAATGCCAACGCAAAGAAATAGCAAATTCTAAGAGAGCGAACAGAGGACGGCGATGATACAAAATTTAAGGAGAGGAGGTTCCTTTTCCACCAAAAGTGGTTTCTATTTTTCTACTTGCATTTTTTTACGTACTTTCAGACTGCTAGGTTGGCAGAAGCTGGGACAAGTCATGGGAGCTCCCTCCGTTACGCGGCGCTAGGGATTCGAACCACTGAACTACCGCCCTTTCTGATTGACAAGCTCAACGTCTTAGCCACTGAGCCATCGCGTCCCTTGACATAATACACCATCCTTTTGACTTCTCCTGCAGGGATGATCAGAGGCAGACCAGCTCACACACAACATGGGGAAATGGGAGGAACTGGGGAGGCCCAGTGCCTTAAGCAAGCAAAGGTGGCATCCAGAAGAAACCTTGGCTTGGTGGGACTAGGTCTCGCACAAGTTTTCCCCGCATCAAAGATTGCCAAACCCAAAGACGCGCTCACCTTCTTTTTAAGGGGCAGTCCTGAACCAGACCTCAGGAAAGGCCCACCTCTGCTTTCCCACCTGCTCAAAGGATGTTTTCCGAGCCCCCCCCCCAATTTATAAAGGGGGGAAGGGATGCCCCAACCTTACTCAATTGTATTAATGCCTCTTCTGTCGTTCCGAACCCAAATCAAGTCCTAGAATCTGCTGTTTTTGCAGCTCCAGCCAGAGACACCCAATCCTTTCCCGGCCTTCTCCTCCTCCTCCCAACTCCAAGAAATGCTGTTCTCCTTCCCCCCCCCACCACCACCATTCTGAGATGCTGTTCTCCCCCCACTCCCTCCCTTTCCCTTACCAGAACATACTCCAGCCATCCAAAAATCTTCATGATGCCCCTTTTGTGCTATGTGGCTGGGCTCCACCAAGCGTAGAAGCCGTCACACTCCCAGCAGGTAATTCTACATGGCGTTACTAAGTGAGGAGGGGGTTTTCTCCTGCCTCCTGCTCTGTCCACCCACCCTCAGCACACACGCTGCCTGGGCTGAAAATCTTTCTTATGTTGCTGCTATTATTGTTATTATTATTTTGTGGTTAATCTTTGGTGAGACTCACAGCCTTTGGGGCTGTTTGGTAGCTCAACAGCTTGAATCCTAACCAAGGACCTAGGAACTGTTAAGGTAACGTCGAAGGATATAAGCTGTTCCAAGTAGGGTGGTTTTTTATAGAGTCAGAATGTTCAAGTCTGATAAATTTAAAATTTCCAAATAGCGAGGTGGTATTATTATTATTATTATTATCGCAAAAACAGAATTGTATCACAGCGGCCAGTTGTTTCGCCGGATTTGGCATTGATTACTAGTCGGGCCCCACTCAGGGGCCTAGGACGTAGTCATGTATTTTCGTAATATGCGTGCGGATCCAAGCAGTGCGGCTTTTTGCATTTGACTGATGATGATTTTGTCAATTTGTAACTGTTTCAAATGTAATTCCAGTGCTTTTGGAATAGCACCCAATGTGCCGATTACCACTGGAATTACCACTGCTGGTTTGTGCCATAATCGTTGAATTTCGATTTTTAAGTCCTGGTATTTTGCGATTTTTTCATGTTCTTTCTCATCGACCCTGCTATCACCTGGTATTGCGATGTCTATGATTGTAACCTTATTTTTCTCAACCAGTGTGATGTCTGGTGTATTATGCGTCAGTATTTTGTTCGTTTGTATGCGAAAATCCCACAAGATCTTGACCATCTGATTTTCGGTGACTTTTTCAGGCCACCAGTTTGTTGCTGTTTTAATATGATACTTTTTGCACAAATTCCAGTGGATCATTTGTGCTACTGAATTGTGCCGCAATTTATAATCAGTCTGCGTGATTTTTTTAGAGCAGCTGAGTATGTGATCAACAGTTTCATCAGCTTCTTTGCAAAGTCTGCATTTGGCATCATCAGAGGATTTTTCGATTTTGGCCTTAATGGCATTTGTGCGGATAGCTTGTTCTTGCGCAGCCAGGATTAGTGACTCTGTTTCTTTCTTTAATGTACCTGCAGTTAACCATAACCAAGTTTTTTCACTGTCCACTTTATCTTTTACTTTTTTCAGAAATTGGCCATGCAATGCTTTGTTCTGCCAACTCTCCATTCTTGATTTTATCACATCTTTTCTGTATTCTTGTTTCGTCTGTTGGGCCTTCAGTAGATTTTTGTTCTTTACTTCTTTACTTTATTAATAGATGTTCTTGACTTTCTTTTAAATAATCAGCCAGTGCATGTTTTTCTTCTTCAACTATTTGCTTCACTTGTAATAATCCTCTGCCACCTGATTTTCGGGGCAGGTATAATCTATCAATATCACCACGTGGATGTAAACTGTAGTGCATTGTCATTAGTTTCCTGGTTTTTCGGTTCAAAATGTCCAAATCAGCTTGTGTCCAGTTAACTATACCAGCTGTGTATCTTATAACTGGTATTGCCCAGGTATTTATGACCTTGATTGTATTTCCACCATTCAATTTAGATTTCAAAATTTTCCTAACTCTTTTGGTTTATTATTATAACTCTGTTGTTGTTGTTGTTGTTATCATTATCATTATCATTATTATATTTTCCCACTCCCCTTGCTCAAAGACTCGCCCGCTAGGTCCTGTCAGTGCAAGAGACGCTGGGAGAGTGAACCCAAGTGCAGAGCTGGCCTGAGGACCACCTGCCCATCCGTCCGTCCCCCCTTGATCCTCCACCCCCAAGGCCCACGGCTTCCCTTTCAGAATCAATCAGCTTAGTGCATGAGCTCATTTCCATACAGCTGTCGCCTCTGGATGGAAGTGGGGAAAGCAGCGAAGGCAGAGAGAGGACAGAGCCTACACACCATGAAAATCTCTATCTATCTATCTATCTATCTATCTATCTATCTATCTATCTATCTATCTATCTATCTATCCATCCATCCATCCATCCATCCATCCATCCATCCATCCATCCATCCATCTATCTATCTATCTATCTTATCCAATCCATCCATCCATCCATCTATCTATTTTAACCCATCCAATCCATCCATCCGTCCATCCATCTATCTATCTCAGTGTTTTTCAACCTTTTTTGTGCAAAGGCACACTTTTTTTCATGAAAAAAATCACGAGGCACACCACCATTAGAAAATGTTAAAAAAAATTAACTCTGTGCCTATATCGACTATATATAAAGTGTTTTTCCCACGGCACACCTTACACTATGTCACGGCACACTAGTGTGCCACGGCACAGTGGTTGAAAAACACTATCTATCTTATCCTATCCAATCCACCCACCCATCCAATCCATCCATCCATCCACCCACCCACCCATCTTATCTTATCTTATCTTATCTTATCTTATCCTATCCTATCCTATCCATCCATCCATCCATCCATCCATCCATCCATCCATCCATCCATCCTATCCTATCCTATCCTATCCTATCCTATCCTATCCTATCCTATCCTATCCATCCATCCTATCTTATCGTATCTTATCTTATCCTATTCTGTCCTGTCCTGCCCTATCCATCCATCTTATCCTATCCTATCCCTCCCTCCCCCCCCTCCATCCATCCATCCATCCATCCTATCCATCCATCCATCCATCCATCCATCCATCCATCTATCCTATCCTATCCAATCCATCCACCTATCTTGTGAGTCCCTTGGACTGCAAGGCAATCCAATCGGTCACCTAATGAGAAGGAAGAAGGACTCCCTGGAGAAGAGCCTCATGCTAGGAATGATGGAGGGCAAAAGAAGAAGGGGACGGCAGAGAAGGAGGTGGCTGGATGGAGTCACCGAAGCAGTCGGTGTGAGCTTCAATGGACTCCAGAGGATGGTAGAGAACAGGAAGGTCTGGAGGAACGTTGTCCATGGGGTTGCGATGGGTCGACTAACAACAACAATAATCTTCTATCTATCTATCTATCTATCTATCTATCTATCTATCTATCTATCTATCTATCATCTATCTATCATCTATCTATCTTGCGAGTCCCTTGGACTGCAAGGCCATCCAACTGGTCAGTCCTAGAGGAAATCAACCCTGACTGCTTTTTAGAAGGCCGGATCCTGAAGAGGAAACTCAAATACTTTGGCCACCTAATGAGAATGAAGGAGGACTCACTGGAGAAGAGCCTCATGCTGGGAGCGATGAGGGCAAAAGAAGAAGGGGACGATGGAGAATGAGGTGCTGGAGGGAGTCACTGAAGCAGTCAGCATGAGCTTAAATGGACTCCATAGGAGGGTAGAGGACAGGAAGGCCTGGAGGGACGTGGTCCATGGGGTGACTAAATTTATCCATTTTTCCGAGCTCACAAATATACTAAACCCGTGATGGTGAATCTGTGGCATGCAGAGCCCTCTCTGTGGGCAGGCGAGCCATGCGCATGTGCCTCATGCTGGCCAGCTGATTTTCGGGTCTCTGCCATGCATGCGCAGGGGTCGGGGTGCATGCAGGAGATGTGCATTCATGAGTGGGGGAGTGTGTGTGTGGGGTGTGTGTCCATTTTTGGTCCCAGGAGGTTGCAGGGAGGCCTGCTAGGCCCAAAACGGGATGCGCCCCCCTGCAGGTGCAGGTGCAGGTGGGGCAGGGCGCACAGTGTGGTATCGCGCATGCATTGCATTATGGGTGTGGGCATGCATCCGTGTGTGCTGTCACACATGCATGCGCTTTCGGCATGCAACGACAAAACGACACTACTGCACTAAACAGTAAGGAGGACACATACATCTCCCCCCAAGGACCAGGGGAGACATGATAGCAGTCTTCCGATATCTCAGGGGCTGCCCCAAAGAAGAGGGAGTCAAGCTATTCTCCAAAGCACCTGAGGGCAGCACAAGAAGCAATGGGTAGAAACTAATCAAGGAGAGAAGCAACCTAGAACTAAGAAATTTCCTGACAGTGAGAACAATTAATTAGTGGAACAACTTGCTTCCAGAAGTTGTGAATGCTCCAACACTGGGAGTTTTTAAGAAGATGTTGAACAACCCTTTGTCTGAAGTGGTGTAGGTCTTCCTGCCTAAGCAGGAGGTTGGACTAGAAGACCTCCAAGGACCCTTCCAACTCTGTTATTCTATTCTATTCCCTAAACCAGAGGTCGGCAAACTTAAACACTCAAAGAGCCACTTGGACCCGTTTCCCACAGAAAAGAAAACACCGGGAGCCACAAAGGTCCTAACCGGAAGCACCCTATTCAATTCTGGAGCTGCTGACCGGAAGTTCAGTTCCCCCACCATAGAGTCTCCTCCTCCTAGCGTGGCGTACTTTTTCCTCTACCTGTCATAACCGGAAGCCCTATCAATTGTGGAGACAACTGGAAAACCCTCCCCTTGCCATAGAGTCTTCTCCTGGCGCACTGTGCTTCTCTCTCCCCACCCTCCCCCCCCCACCGGAAGCTCCTCTCAAAATTGTGGCGCCAACCAGTGAGGGAGCCGCAGCAGAGGAAGGAAAGAGCCACATGCGGCTCCAGAGCCGCAGTTTGCTGACCCCTGCCCTAAACTGACTGCACAATGCTAACCAACACCAACCACTACTGTTGTGGTGACGCCGTGATGCCAATGCTACGGCGTTTTGTTTAAATGACCCGATTGAGGCTGTTCTTTTGAATTGGTCTCAAGTCATTCAATGAACCTCCACCGCTAAGCTGGGGCAACCATTGTTCAACCCCGAAACGATAAACTAAACCAGCATCTGACCAAAAGCAGAACAGGACAAAGAATATGAGTTGTTTTCGACCCCCCCAAAATAAGTCTCACAAGCCAAACCAACAGAGAACAGTTAACCTGGTACTCACCTGTAGAAGAGTCTGTGTGGGAGCATTGAAGAGGAGGGAAGGGGGGGGGGAAAGAAGAAAATAAATCAGCGTTATTGGAAACTGCTTGTCTGTTTAAAAAAAAAAAAAACAAGGACGCAAAGGTGAATATTTAGGCCCAAACCTTGTGGACTTCAACTCCCAGAATTCCCCAGCCAGCCATGCAAGGAGAATTCTGGGAGTTGAAGTCCACAGGTCTTAAAGTTGTCAAGCTTGGTATAGAGTACTGACTGGGGTATGTAGAAAAACAGCAAACTTTTTTTATATCATTTAGGGTGGGGATTTTTGTCCATTTCTTCACCCCAAGTATTAGATCTCTTGTTTAAAAGGGAATTCTAATCCAGAGAGAACTTCTAGTTCAGGAGAGAAAGCCAAACCTCTTGTCAGGGTTCCAAATCCAAAAATAAATCAGAGTTCGAGGCAAAGTATTGTTCAAAGTTCCAATTTATGAAGAGAGCCATGTTGGCACAGCTGGGAAAAGCTGAATCTGAAGGCTTCCCGTTTTCCCACCCAGTTGAAAGTTCAAGATCCTGCCCCCCACACCCACAAGTCCATCACATAGTCCAATCTTCCAATGCCATACTGGCAGCTTCCACCCATTCCAGGTGCAAAGACAAAGGATGACCTTGGCTTTCTACAAGGAATGTTATTATGGCTACATAGCATCTAACTCCGTACAATCCCATTTTCCCACAATAGAAAATGGATAGTAGAATAAATAGAAAGTGTGGCAGGCCTGAGATCCAAAAGAAAAGATGGCTGCAGGCCTAACACCGATTTTCCTACCCAAGCATGATCCGATCTCTCTAATCAGATGCCTGGGCCTGAGACAAGAGGAGCCAAGCAGAGTTTTTATGTCATGCTTGGCTGCATTTCTTTGAGGCACCGGGCTGATTATTCTTGAAAGCAGGATGCTGCATCTCCACACTTACCCGTTGCTGAATAAGGGCGTGTTTATGCTCCATTTCCCTCTTCTCCACAGCTGAGTCGATCACCAACTGGTCCAGCTTCAAGGGGGGGAACGAGAAGAGACGTTAAGGCAAAGGCCACAGGCTTATTTTCTGCGCTCTCGGTTTCCCTCTCTGAGGCCAAGAGGGGACTATCTTTTAGCCCAATGGCCACATGAGACCACATGGTGGGGAAGGCTAAAAGTCACATAGGTAGGGGCTGGCCCAAAGCATACCCTCTCTCCCTCTCTCTCTGTGTCCTCATGCAGTAGAGTGTAGGGAAAGAAGGAAGGAAGGAAGGGAAAGGAAAGGAAAGGAAAGGAAAGGAAAGGAAAGGAAAGGAAAATTGGGCCAAGACAACTCATAGGGAAGGAAGGAAGGACAGAAGGAAGGAAGAAAGGAAGGAAGGAAGAAAAGAAAATTGAGTCAAGACAACTCATTGCAAAGGAAGGAAGGAAGGAAGGAAGGAAGGAAGGAAGAAAATTGGGCCAAGACACCACATAGGGAAGGAAGGAAAGAAGGAAAGAAAGAAAGAAGGAAGGAAGGAAGGAAAGAAAGAAAGAAAGAAAATTGAGTCAAGATAACTCATAGCAAACAAAGGAAGGAAGGAAGGAAGGAAGGAAGGAAGGAAGGAAGGAAAGAAAGAAAGAAAGAAAGAAAGAAAGAAAGAAAGAAAGAAAGAAAGAAAGAAAGAAAATACTCAAACTCAAACCAATATCTGGAAAATAGACCAAGTGCCACAATTTATTTTAGGCATATTTGCATCACAAACCATCCATCTGTCAGAAAGTTTAGATTCTAGTCCTCGTGATTCAGAACCAAGAGATGATTTGAGAGAAAAAAACAACCAACTTATTAACATTGAGTGGATCTCCCCACCCCCTTAAGTCTACTGAAAGATGCTTCCATTTAATTAAACTGTGCCAGGAGCCAAGTGAAATGCATGCCAATTAGCTTAGCTGTCCTTTGGGTGACCCCCAAAGACCACCAGCAATCCAGGAACACTATCAGCGGCTGCCAAGGAAAAACTACCAGGCCATTGAACTCAGGTGAGGAACATGAGTCCGTCTCAAGAGGTCTGGAGCTGAAGGCTCAACAACCAATGAACAAAAGGGATGGGCTGTGCGATTTTGTGAGTCCCCTAATGTTCTTTCCTTCCACAACTCTCATTTGGTCTTTGTTCCCTTCACCCTTCTCCCACTTTTATTCCTCCCCATCTCCTTTCTTTACCTGGCTTTGGTTTTCTACAATCTCTCTCTCTTTCTCTCTGTCTCTCTCTGTCTCTCTCTCTCTCTCTCTCTGTCTCTCTCTGTGTCACTCCTTCTCTCTCTCTGTGTGTGTGTCTCTCTCTCTGTGTATCTCTCCTTCACTCTCTCTCTCTGTCTCTCCTTTTCTCTCTCTGTCTCTGTCTCTCTTTCTCTCTCTCTCTCTCTGTCTGTCTCTCTCTGTGTCTCTCCTCTCTCTCTCTCTCTCTGTATCTCTCCTTCACTCTCTCTCTCTGTCTCTCCTTTTCTCTCTCTGTCTCTGTCTCTGTGTCTCTCCTTCTCTCTCTCTCTCTCTCTCTCTCTCTCTCTGTGTCTCCCCTTCTCTCTCTGTCTCTCCTTCACTCTCTCTCTCTCTGTCTCTCTCTGTGTCTCTCTCTCTCTGTATCTCTCCTTCACTCTCTCTCTCTGTCTCTCCTTTTCTCTCTCTGTCTCTGTCTGTCTCTCTCTCTGTGTCTCTCCTTCTCTCTCTCTCTCTCTCTGTGTCTCCCCTTCTGTGTGTGTGTGTGTGTGTGTGTCTCCTTCACTTTCTCTCTCTGGCTCTCTCTCTCTCTCTCTCTGGCTCTCCTTCTCTCTCTCTGTCTCTCTCTCCCTCTGTGTCTCTCCTTCTCTCTCTCTCTCTCTCTCTCTCTCTCTCTGTGTCTCTTCTCTGTGTGTGTGTGTGTGTGTGTCTCCTTCTCTCTCTTTCTCTCTCTCTGTCTCTCCCTCTCTCTCTCTCTCTCTGTGTCTCCTGTGTGTGTATGTGTCTCTCCTTCTCTCTCTCTGTCTCTCTCTCAGTCTCTGTCTCTGTCTTTCTCTCTCTCTCTTTCTCTGTGTGTCTCTCTGTGTGTTTCTTTCTTTCTTTTCTTCTCTCTTTCTGTCTGTCTCTCTCTCTCTCTCACACACACACAGACACAACACTCCATTGCTTCCTCACCTCAGTGGCTAGTTTCTTCATGTACGGGTCCAGTTCGTGGAGGAGGCTGTATCCTTGCTGGAAAAAGGTGTATTGGGCGTGCATAAAGGAGAGCATCTGGAAGGAAGACAGAAAGTCCTTTCACGACCCAACTCCTATGTCACCTGTGGCCCTTTGGGGGCCCCTCTGTGTACCTGAGACCTTCTCTGTATATGGAAGAAACGAAGAGGCCTCTTCCAAGATGGATCAAAAGAGGCATTCCCTTTCTCTGCCTGATGGGGGTGATGGGGTGGGAAACCTCTCTCTTAAAATGAGGCTGAAAGAAGATTCCCCTCCAGGACAGTGGGGGAGAAGACAACCCAAAACATTCTCTCCTGCGTGTGAAGGGGAAATTTAACCTGCTTTACAACATCTTGTGGCCCACCAGCAGCCAGCAGAACTGGCAGCAGATTAGGACAGTGAGGAGGTTGGAGAGGAACATGGGCCAGTCCTGGAGTCTGGGGAAGGCTCGGACGAGGGCTCTGTGTCGGAGGCAGAGAGGGGGCCAGGGCCGTCTGACAGTTATCAGCTGCCTTCAGAGTCAGACATCAGTGAAGCAGAAGAACAGCTGGAGCCTGTTCCCAGTGTGCGCATGTGCAGAGTTGCCAGACGAAGGGAACAGCTAAGGAACAGGGGTCGACTTGGGAGAAGGGCACAGGTGGACTGTGAACAGCCCCTCCTGGAGGAAATAAAAGAGGAGCAAAAGGGGAGTGGAGTTTGCAGGAGGCCATTCGTTCATTCCTGCATTCTTGCCAAGTATGGTGGCGGCATCTGAAAGATATCCGCCTGGCTGCTCTCCAAGCCTGATACCGATCAGGTCATTGTGAACTATCTTGAAAGACTGTGGGAGAGGGAAGACTTGGCTGGAGAGAAATTCACTGTAAATTAAATAAAAGGGGTTTATCGGGCGAGGACTCGTCTTCGTGCTGCTGAGGAAGCCTAGGTCAGAACCCCTCCCCACTGACCAACCCTTCATCATCATTTGTTAGCTTAGTTGTGGGGCTGGGAAGCAAGAAGGATAAAGAAATTAATAAAATCCTTACGGCGTCCAGAATTTCAAATTTCTTCTTCGCCTGGAGAACGTTGATCTATAACAAACGAGAAAACAGGGGAAGCTAAATTTCACGACTAACAAAATCTGAAATAAATATGGATGGATCCCTCCATAAAATTAAAACATTCTAATTAACATGAAAACCACTTCAAGGTTTTCACTGTACAATCTTGGATGCTCGTAATAAACAGAACAGGAAGAGGCAAAGGTGACAGAATCTACACGAACATTTTAGGGCCAGGTTCCTAGGACTCCTGGCTTTGTAGAACTGTGAAGAGGTGCGGGGGGAGAGAAACATATTCCCACCCCCACCCCAAGAAGACTATAAAGTATGGCCAAAGTCTTTGAGTTTCCTCTTCAGGATCTGGGCTTCTAAAGAGCAGTCAGGGTGGATCTCCTCTAGGAACCGACTGGTTGGATCATCTGGCAGTCCAAGGGACTTGCAGGAGATAGATAGATAGATAGATAGATAGATAGATAGAGATAGATAGATAGATAGATAGATAGATAGATAGATAGATAGATAGATAGATAGATAGATAGATAGATATAGATGATAGTTAGATAGTTAGATAGTTAGATAGTTAGATATTTAGTTAGTTAGTTAGTTAGTTAGTTAGTTAGTTAGTTAGATAGATAGATAGATAGATAGATAGATAGATAGATAGATAGATAGATAGATAGAAGATAGATAGATAGATAGATAGATAGATAGATAGATAGATAGATAGATAGATAGATAGATAGATAGAATAGTAGTTGGGAAGTTGTGTCCAACCCATCGTGACCCCATGGACCATGTTCCTCCAGGCCTTCCTGTCCTCTATCATCCTCTGGAGTCCATTGAAGCTGGGATGTGGGGGCAGGGCTTCGGGAAGCCAAAAATGGCTGTATTTGGTGTATAAGACGCACCAACATTTCCACGCTCTTTTAGGGGAGAGGTCGGGGGTGCGTCTTATACTCTAAAAATACAGTAATTCTAGGAAGCCGCCTTAAAAAAAGCTCACCTACCTGCAAGACGTAATCCAGGGCCAAGTGCCGGAAACATTTCCTGGTGATCGTCAGCGTGCCAGTGGCCTCTTCTACTTCGTGGGGCTTGTGCCGTGGGGCTTGTGCGTTCTTGACCAACGCAATCTCCATGTCTTCTCGGACTTTGTCGAACTGTTTTTTGGTCTCCTTGAACTTGCGGACATCCCTGCCAAGCGAAGCAGGGTGGCGGGCATTAGCTTCGTCGACTTCAGCAGCCCACTCAACATCAAAAAATGGCCAAGTTGGACTTTGTTGGGTGTGGAAACCATTGACAACTTTCGGATGGGTGGACTTGCACTCCCAGAATTCCACAGCCGACCAGGCTGGCTGGGGAATTCTGGGAGTGGAAGTCCAGAGGTTTTAATGTTGCCAAGATTGCACAATGTTGGTCTATACTGCCATCACAAGATCTGCTTAATGCCGGCGCATCGGATAAGGGCTGCCTTTACTAGAGGATCCAACTTTCCAAAAATACTAAACATTTCTTAAGCAAAGGTGAAAAACATTACAACTGGCCCTCTCCTTATGACCACAACGGACTCCAAAATCTCCTTGGCTTTAAGCATGTTGGGTGTCTTTGCCCCGTTTTACGACCTTTCTTGCCACCGCTGTTAAGTGAATCACAGCCGTTGCGAAGTTAGCAACACGATGGTTGAAGGAATTTGGTTTTCCCCCCTTGGCTTTGCTCACCAGAATATCAGGGGGGAAAAAACTGATCCCAGGGACACTGCAACCGTCATAAATATGAGTCAGTCGCCAAATATCTGGATTCTGAATATATATATATATATATATATATATATATATATATATATATATATATATATATATATATATATATATATATAGTGTCGCAACCCCTGGTATGCCCCAATTATGGGAGGAAGCTAATTGCTTCCATTCTCTGTAAATCGGCTCATTTTTTATATATATATTAAAAATTGCTTATTCTTTATGCATCTTTCAGGGCAAATATAGGAATATGTATGTATGTATGTATGTATGTATGCTGATAAGGGAGGAGAGCTTGTGGCTTAGAGGTTAATACAACTGCCTAATATTTAAAAACAGCCCAAGTTCGAATCCCAGCAAGGGTATGGCTAGCTGATGAAAGCTAAATAGCTTGAAATAGATCTATAATAGTCACCCTTCATTTATTTATCAGCAAAAATGCAACATACACACACACACACACACACACACACACACACACACAGACTAAGCAATAATGAAATGCAGTGCATGTAAGCACTAGGGTGGAAGAGGGAGAAAATATTTTAAGTTCAAAACTAGCCATATTTTTCACTTTTGGAAAGGAAGGGAATCGTTGCATAGTCTTCTTTTTTCCATGCAGTATCTTCAACACAACACTTGTACTAGCCCAGGGGTTGGCAAACTTAAACACTCAATGAGTCGCAACGGTCCTAACTGGAAGGCCCCCCCACCATTCAATTCTGGTGCTGACCGGATGTCCGGTTCCCCCACCACCACCATAGAGTCTCCTCCTGGCGCACCGTGCTCCCCCCTACCCAAACTGGAAGATCCTCTCAAAATTGTGGCGCCAACCAGTGACAAGGAGCTGCAGCAGAGGGATGAAAGAGCCACATGCGGCTCCAGAGCCGTGGTTTGCCAACCCCTGAGCTAGTCAAAGGAGGCATAAACCTGGGCCCGGGAAGGAAAGGAAGTTTGCACCAACTAATAATTCAGGTAATAAGCCATTGGCTCTTGATGGAGGAACAGAATCATAGAATCGCGAAAGGGAGGAAGGATCTAATTATTCTCCAGGAATTCAGAGCCCCGATAAGTAGAACCAAATACTCACTCTTTCACAAAGTTGTTCAGCTGTTGTCGGACAGATCTCTGAGCTTGATCGAAAAGGATCTAGAGACAGCGGGGGAAAAAGCAAGCAGAGAAGAGGGGTGAGGGAAAAGCATATAAGGCCATCAAAAAAGCATTTAACTCTGGATCGTTCCAGCAATCCAAAGGTTTTTAAACGGAAGACTCTTAACATAAGCCATTAGCTAAAACACCAAAAGTTCCTGTTGGATCTAGTCCACAAGTGGGACAATCAATAGCAGTGCCCCGTTGTTTATTTCCCTGCATCATTACTTAAGAGATAGACTGCTTCTAAGCCTGGAGGTTCCAGGCCCAACAGTCATCGTTGTGTCTTCCACAAGAGAACGCACATAGGTTGGTTAGTCATGCAAAAGAAGGGGTCCCTTTTGTCCACCCCAAAATATACGACACCTCCCCTCCACTGGATTACTATTTTACAGATCTGTCTACCTATAAAAGGGACGAGGTGGCTCAGTGACTAAGACGCTAAGTTTGTCGATCAGAAAGGTAGTCAGTTCAGCAGTTCGAATCCTTAGCGGCGCATAACAGAGTGAGCTCCCGTGACTCGTCCCAGCTTCTGCCAACCTAGCAGTTCGACAGCACGTAAAAAAAAAAATGCAAGTAAAAAACCAGTTGCATTCCCCACCTTTACCTATAGAGGGCACCCACACTCAACAGGCCAATATCTTTGCTGGCATCAATATGAAAACTTATGTCTAGCAGCTGCTTCTAATTTATTCAAATCGGCAATGATTGTGTATTAATACCTTTTTATTTACTTATTTGTCTTTACTATTCGACCATCAAACCTCTTCTCAGCATCTTAATATTCTAGGCGACTTCAAAATCTATTTACCCCATCCCGTCTTCTCCTGCTTCTTATATTAATATAAATGTTACTTTCTTTTTTTTTTTTTAATCTTTTATAAGAAGGCGGGAGCAGTTCTCCAGTTTTAAATTCCAACCAACCCCCCCCAAAGCCCCCACTTCAGATTTCTGGCTCCTGTCATTTTTTTCTGGCAAGAGGATCGAAGTGGTATCCCGTTGCCTTGTTCCAAGCTGTTCCTTTGGCAGCTAAGGGAATTCGTGTTGGCTTTCCATCCAAAAACACTGAAACCAGTCCTACTTTTTTTGAGACGAACTTGGCCGCAGAGGTGGTACCCGCACCAAGTTGTATCTGTGGGGTTCTTTTCTCCTCCCACAAATTCTTTTGACTTCTGAAAAATCCCCTGGGTGCACGCATACACTTTCCTGAAGCCCCTGGCATTCACATCCTCCACACTTGAAATAACATAAATGTTTGTTTATCCAAGTGTGGTTTTTCCTGCGATATTATTTGAAAAATCCTGCCAAAGGCAGACTTTTGCAAGCCAGCGGCCCTGGAAGCACCCATCAATCCTGCTGGCAAAAGGGTCCCCTTAGTCATCGCCCACCCTTGAAAGACTTTTAGCTCCATCAGTGCCTTCGGGCCAAGGGGAATATCCTGTTTCCCAAAAAATAAGACCTCCCTGGATAATAAGCCCAATCGGGCTTTTGAACACATGCACTAATTTAATAGCCCTCCTCCAAAAATAAGCCCTCCCTGAAAATATTACTGTTTGGGGACAGCCCGATAAAGGTTTTGGGCAGTTCATGAAAGTGTTTTGCAAAAATTGATGGGATTTTTTAAAAAAAGTCCTATTTCCCATTCCCCTCGCACATATGTGCTAGTAGTTCCCAACTCTAGGGGGCGGTGCTCATCTCCATTTCTAAGCCGAAGAGCCAGCGCTGTCCGAAGACGTCTCCATGGTCATGTGGCCAGCATGACTCAATGCCGAAGGGGCACAGAACACTGTTACCTTCCCACCAAAGGTGGTCCCTATTTTTTCTACTTGCATTTTTACATGATTTGGCAGAAGCTAGGACAAGTAACGGGAGATCACTCCGTTACGCGGCGCTAGGGATTCGAACTGCCGAGCTTTCTGATCGACAAGCTCAGCATCTTAGCCATTGAGCCACCACGTCCCTCATCCATCATATAGATAACAACTATTTGAAAGATCATCTTTCAAACTTGGATAAGATCACCTACAGAAAATTTGCAGAGGTTCAATGTTCATCCCCACCCCCCACAAAAAAAGAATTAAATATTTATATTTAAAAAGAACTTGGCTTCACCTTAAGGGGGAAAAAAACCCTCACAATTTTAAACTTCTCAAGTCGTTTTCTTGGCTTCCCAACTAGGCTTGGGAGTTTAATTGTATAAAATAAAAGTTTCCAGAAAGTCTGTCTCTTTCTGCCCACCCAGTTCCAAAGTAATCACCAAGATTTCAGGATGTGAATCACTCAGCAACTGGTCACTTAGGATGGAGATGTGCCTCTCCAATGAAGTCTCGGCTCCCAAGACCAGACCAGTTATAAAGTCAACCTAAGCCAGTCTTGCGGGGTGCGCCAAAATTTCAGGGTGGCATCACCCACACAACATTTTTCCAGTGGGGGTGCGTGTGAAAGTGGAACCAATTCACTAGAAAGCTTGCCGTTTTGTTTTTTTAAAAAACATCCCTCTTTATTTTGTAGAAGTAATGGTTCATCTTCCACGTTTTTTACATTCTTTTGGGAGTAGGTGTCCCCAGTGTTAGTGATTTTAGTTTTGGAAGAACAAGGAGCATACATTTCCTTCCGAGATGATGTCTCACACAGCATTGCTTCATTGCCTAAGTTGCAACAGTCCGTAAAGCTAGAAATGATCAATCTGTCTTCAGTAGTAGATGATTTTCTTATAGAAGCAGTGCATGTTTCTACTATCCGTCCCCTCAAGCCAAAGTTAAACTGGTCACAGCTTCCTACTTTACTGTCTCAGCCAGGGAGGGGGGGGGGGTTCCAACCTTGGCAACTTTAAGACTTGTGGACTTCAACTCCCAGAATTCTCCAGCTAACCGTTGCTCCCAGGGGAATTCTGAGAGTTGAAGCCCACAACTCTTAAAGTTGCCCAGGTTCGACACCTCTGGTCTAGGCCAGGAGTCGGCAACCTTAAACACTCGAAGAGCCACGACGGTCCTAACCGGAAGACCCGCTCCCCTCCGGTCAATTTTGGAGCCAACCGGAAGTCCGGTTCCCTCCACCATAGAGTCTCCTCCTAGATCGCCCTTTTTCCTTTGCTGACCAGAAGTCCAGTTCCCTCACCATAGAGTCTCCTCCTAGGGTGGCATCCTTTCTCCTCTACCTGTTCTAACTGAAAGCCCTATCAATTCTGGAGTCGACCAGAAGTCTGGTTCCCCCACCATAGAGTCTCCTCCTAGCTCGTCCTTTTTCCTCTGCTGACCAGAAGTCCGGTTCCCTCACCATAGAGTCTCCTCCTAGCACATAGTCCTTTTTCCTCTACCTGTCCTAACTGAAAGCCCTATCCATTGTGGAGCCGACTGGTGACAGGGAGCTGCAGCAGAAGGATGAAAGAGCCACATACAGCTCCAGAGCCGTGGGTTGCCAACCCCTAGTCTAGGCTAAACTAGCTTATTTGTTGCTCTTCTCTAGACTCTGGAAAGAGCCCTGAGCAACAAAGATGAATAAGGGACTGGAGGCTAAAATATATGAAGAACTTGTTGCAAGAAATGGGTATGTCTAGTTTAATGAAAAGAAGGACTAGGGAAGACATAATAGCAGCGTTCCAATATCTCAGGGGCTGCCCCAAAGAATTGGGAGTCAAGCTATTCTCCAAAGCACCTGAAGGCAGGACAAGAAGCAATGGGTGGAAACTAATCAAGGAGAAAAGCAACTTAGAACTAAGGACGAATTTCCTGACAGTGAGAACAATTAACCAGTGGAACAACTTGCCTCCAGAAGCTGTACATGTTCCAACACTGGATGTTTTTAAGAAGATGTTTGATATCCATTTGTCTGAAAAGGTATAGGGTTTCCTGCCTAAGCAGGGGGTTGGACTAGAAGACCTCCAAGGTCCCTTCCAACTGTTATTCTAGTCTATCCTTTGGCATGGCTGGCCTTTGCCCTTGAGGGAGGAGGAGGCCGGGATCTCCCGCAGCAGCTCCCCCCCGCCCCCGAAGAGAAAAACCCTGGCGTCCCTTGCGCTCACCCATGCACCCACATAACCCCCTGCGGGCGCCCAATCCCCCACCCTCCCTCCCTTCTGCTTCTGCATCTCCACTGTTGCCATGACAGATGCGCCGAACTCCTGGGGGAAGAATTTCCAACTCGGTTTTCCTCCCCGTCTGCAAGAGGAAACGGACGGCCAGAGCAGAAGAAAGAAAAAAACAGGCCTGCAGAAATTTTTAAAAAAATTGTTTTGCATTTCCTTCCCTTTTGGAATCTGCTGGAGGGAAGGAAAGCCCTTTTGCAGCCTTCTCTCTCTCTCTCAGGGACGAATTTCATGCCGGATTTCATGCCGTCTCTTCCTTGCCCTCAGCTTCTGCCTGTCTCCAGAGATTGATTTCAATCCATCAAGGGGGGGAGAAACAACCACACACAAACACAGAGGGTTCTACTCTCCTACTCAGACCTCACAACCCCTGGGAGCAAAAAATCATCTCCTCCTCCCCCTTCCCTCCCCAGAGCATCGTAATCCTTCTGTGTCGTCCACTCCCTCTGTCTGGAGTACGGCTGCTAGTAAGAGTTTTGGCCCGCCGGAGGCTAACTCAGCAACTTCCAAGGAACCACGGCCGAGCCCTGCCCCGTGAACTAATGGGTGAGTTGCATACAAATGTACTTTGATGTTCCAGATGCAATACATGTTATGTCATTTTGTGCGGGAGGTTGGGTTTTTCCCCCCAAAGTAGATGTGATTTCCTCCCCTCCCTTTTCTCTTAAAAAGTGATGCATCCCTTAATCAGGGGATGATGTCCCATGACATCAAGAGGGAGGGCCAAGGGTGGGAGTATAAAATTTTAGCAACCGGTTCTCTGCCTGGTTCCCACCCCATTTCATTCCCACCCAGCTCCGGGGGAAGGATACAGAAAAATCTCCATTCCCTCGCCACTCCAGGGGAAGGATACTGCAAAATCTCCATTCCCTCCTCACTCCAGGGGAAGGCTACTGCAAAATCTCCATTCCCTCCTCACTCCAGGGGAAGGCTACTACAAAATCCCCATTCCCTCCCCACTCCTGGGGAAGGATACTGCAAAATCCCCATTCCCTCCCCACTCCAGGGGAAGGATATTGCAAAATCCCCATTACCTCCTCACTCCTGGGGAAGGATACTGCAAAATCCCCATTCCCTCCCCACTCTGGGGCCAGCCAGAGGTAGTATTTGCCGGTTCTCCGAACTACTCAAAATTTCTGCTACTGGTTCTCCAGAACCTGTCAGAACCTGCTGAATTTCACCCCTGATCTCTTATTACACCTCACCTCCCAAATTATCTCGCCGTTGGCTAGAGAGATGCTGGAATTCCTAATTCATGAGTGTTTCGTGACTTCCAAGAACCTCCATTGAACTTGTCGGCCCAGAAAGCAACTTGGGAAAGGACTCCACTCACCATGTGATAGTTGACCATTTCCTGCAAACTGTCTCCAAATTTATCCAAGCATTCCTGCAGAAGGAGGGGAAAAAATACAGGGGCTCTTTAATTCCACGCATCAGATATCTAGAGAAAGGAGCATTATTGGCATCGGAACATCCTACGTATCTGGTGGAACTGGTGGATCATAACCGAGCCCATCAAGCAGATCGCCAAGCTAGCTAGCCGATTCTTTTGTTTCTAGTTGTTGTAGTGTATGAAAAAAATTTTTTAGCAGTTCCAAAGGTGCTTTCCCCCGCCGCCGCCCCTCCAAGAGATGACTGGCCTTTCTCATTTTTCTTTGAAGAGGTTTCGCTTCCCATCTGAGAAGCATCTTC